>NC_136533.1:9255814-9306270 GCF_910591455.1 Pholis gunnellus | reverse complement strand
TAATAAAATAGGGACAGCAAACAGCAAAATGTGCACCCTCAAATAAATACAGTTTAAATATGTATTGCCCACATTTTGATGATGAGTTGCATCTCTCTTCGTCTGTGTGTGTGAAAAGGGATTCAGCTGTCTGAGCAGCATTAAGACAGACTGCAGGTTGATGTTGGGGTCACTTAAGGAACCCACAACCCAAGACTTGAATGCTGAAGGGCCAACGGATCCGTGACCTGAATCACCACAAAGAACCAGAACAACTCAATTTAAAAGGGATGAACGAGCAACCAGTGTCTTGATGTCAGCTTACGTGTAACTGCATCGTATCTTAATGACTCAAAATGAAAGGTGACTACAAATGACAACCATATTTTCACTTTCGGCAACCAAAAGCTGCCTGGTCACTACTTGTAAAAGTTAGTTGTGTTCCCTGATGCTGTTTTATTTCCCTCCATGGAGCCGTCAGCTGTGCGAGCTGCACGTCTTATGTATGCAGCAGGGAGATGAAAGGCACTTTGATCTGAAATATTTTCTCCAAAATGTAATGTAGGCTATTCTGTGATCAAGGTTTAGTTCCTGACATTGTCTGATTGAGTTTTAAGCATTTGTCTATTTTGAGATCTAAATATTCTCCGTGTCTCTGTGGGAGTTAAAAGATGCATGAACGTATGATTGTGTAAAATATGAAAAATGAACCTTTTTCTCAGGCTCATGCCAGAACCCCCAAAGTACTGCATGCTGCCTGTAGTGTGTGCTCTTGTCTGATGCAACAATAGCATCCCAAATACCAGTTTTACTTTTTTGATTCGATTCACATTTGCCCTCAAATCTCAAGATACAGCCGTGTGTTTGTATGATACTTGCATACTTATTTAATATCATAACACATAAAGGATCGCTATCTGCACAAGGCATGTCCTGTTGTACTGTAATTTGTCTACTTGCCACGAAACATTTATTTATTCACTTAATATCCGGATTAGGGTGGGCTGAAAGTAAACAAGCCGCTGGTATCGGATGTTTGCGCGTGACGGAAAAGGTTCGTCTGCTTTGGCTTTGCGTCCGTCTATCCGTCAGCCCTCTCTCCCGAACGCAGACGAGTCTTGGCACCGAGCAGCTGTGCTCACAGATCTCCCTCTCTGTGATTCTTTTGATGAATATGCATCGATGTGCCGAGATCATCCGAAGCATCCTGTTATGTGGGGTTGATTGTGTACGCCTCCACTTGTTCCCTTTGCTCGTCTCCAGAAAGGAGCTTCTCTTTGTGTCCTTTTTCCAGCTGCAGGGGAAGCCGACTGCACTGCTGGAAAGTGAGAATGAAGCATTGAGTTTGAAGCATTGAGATGTAACACCAGATGTCAGCCGGTGTGCCATTAGTGATTCTGAAGTGTAATGAGTGATCTTAGCCAGCAGAGGGCCTCAATGCATTATAACCATGTTGTAAATCCACTTTTTACTTTCTTACATGACACTGGGAGGAAGGGGGTGTCAATGGAGAGTTAATTCCAAATGTGATGTTTCATTACAGATTGCATTAGTATCATTTAACTGTTGTCACATCTTTGTAAGTGCACACCTTTAGTAAACTGAAACCATTCCTCCCAAAGTTGTACTGAAGTCTTTTGGTTGCAGTTCTGTTACTTATTCTTACTGGAGTCATATATATATATTGTTATGTTTGTCATGTTGTCTACTGTCCTGTAGATATTTTGTGTAACTAATGATTGTAGCCTCTAGAGGTCAGTGTTGTATTTTGGCCATAACATCGAGCATCTATTGTAATTATAGTTAGCAGATTTGCTCCATGAAAAGACAACGATTACTTCTGTGTGTGTGGCGAACGGATTCATGCACGTGTCTGTCTGTGAGCGGTTGTACACTCTTCCTAAGAACACATTTCTGTGTTTCCGTTGTTCTCCTCGCCCCCACTCTCGTTGCATCACCCCTCCAGGTAAGTGGCCTGTAAGTGCGTGTTTCACTAAGAAAATAAAAAGCCTTGCCTCTGCCAGGAGTAGGAGGATGACTGGGTGCGTTTCACCTTGTGGTGTTTACAGTAGAATGCGGCCTCCGACAGGAAACATTTCTCCCTACTGTTGTACTGCTGCTCACACAGCTGCACGCTTACTACATTTTATTTAGTTTTTTGCAGTTCAGTCAGCTAGGTTGACCCATTCACCCAATCCACTCTCTGTCACTCTCTCCAGTCTCCTAGTACCCCCCCCCCCCCCCCCCCCCCCCCCCTTATAATCTATACGTTTGTCAGGAAGTTGATGCCTTGCTTTGTGACCCTTTATAACTCTACACCTGACACATGCAGCTGTTGGTCAGAGGGCTGGACTCAGGAGGGGGCTGCAGCTGAGAAACTGACAACAGATCTTCGCTGAGCTTGTTTGTATGAAATCGTGAATGAGCTGGCCCTGGCTGCTGTAAAGTAACCGCATTCAAACCCCGACTGAAGTAGCTTGTTCTTTTTTCTCAGAGGGTTTGAGCAATGCAGCTGCACCTACAAAAACAGCTTGAGGGACTGGAGAGGAGACACTCCCTGTAAAAGTAACGCACACGTGGCCTCTCCCTGTGATGATTCTGTTTCATAGAGCAAATATGTAACAACTCGGCCTGTCTCGGAATTAGACGTTGTTGATCTGAATGAGGAATATGAGGGTAGACGACAAGAGGAAAGATGCATGAACGCGTCATTGAGTCACTGACTCAGCTGACTGGCCAGCACTGAAAGCCGTCCTCACTTTGTCCCCCTGCTCACGCCCAGCCAGGGTTCTGGAGTGGCATTGATTGCCCCCATTCCAGATGTGGATTAACAGGGTGTTGTATTAGAGTGTCAAATCAGGATTTGGTGAAGCTCAGTGGAGGGACAGGGAGTTTGAGATGCACTTAAGCCCTGTACTCTTATTTTATTTATTAGCAGTACTCACAAGTTGATCCGCACCATGCACTAAAAATAGCCAATAGCTTAAAAAAAAAAGTGGCCACTCAAGTGCTTACAATGAATCAGTTATTCTCCCTGCACTATTTTGAGGCCTGTTGACATACATGGAAAGTCAAATATCTGAAATGCCGTGATGAAACTAAACGCGTGTGAAGATCATGTCGTGTGTCAGTGTTTTTCTAGTCCACCACTGCTGCTCTGTGTACATCTGTTAGCTTGGATTAGCCTCGCTGACGACACAGCAGCCAGGCTGGAGTTTTCAAGCTGTAGCCGATCCATTTCTTCAAGGATCAGGCATTCGGCGTGACGTCTGATTTGTTTGTTGTTTTGTCTGCACAAAAGTTTTTTGTGTCTGTATGGAACTTTTTTTGAAAAAGCCTCAGAAAATGATGATTGTAATCACCAAAATGTACGTTTAATTGTAAGGCAACACTCATGTCCCAGTAAATAGCACCCTGCATGATTACAGTCTTTTAAGTGTAAACAAACAACTCTCCCTCCTTCTGGATTCAGATGACTTTCTGAAGTCGTACACTCACATTTACATGAACTTCCTGTGGCTCTCGCTGACTTTCTTCCTCTGTCTCTCGAAGTATCTCGTTCTGTCACTCTCATGGCTGACCCACTTCTGTTGCTCATCTTTCTCTGTAATCAGTTGGACCGATGTCTAAGTGAGGCAGTGCTCACGCTAGCAGCTATCGTTGCCCGGGGACCAGAGGAACTAGAGCTCAACAGATCCTTTTATCGCTTTCCATTACAGTGTCACTTTATAGCGCTCTCTGTCGATGCATGTCAATTACATTATTTTTCCTTCAGCGGCAGTTGTGGTTGTGGCTTTTATTTTCTCCAGCTGCAGTGCGTCCATATCTTTTCCTGTTAAAGTTCTGGATGATAGACGGATCAATAACACCCATCACCAAGGGTGGTGTTATTTGTTTGAGGCTGCGGTTGACAGGATTGGATTTCTCTCCTATATTGAGGGCGCGCACACACACACACACATACACACACATACTCCTCTCTGTCACACACTCTCTGTCAGAGTGACACGCACACACACAGACACACTGCAAAGAAACTTTCCATGACATTATTGGTTTTATCAGAAGTAGGACAAAGCAGGAGCCGGCCCTCTGGCAGGCCCTACTGAGCATGCTCAGCACTGCTGAAGGCTACGCAGTGGGTCAAAACCGTGTTCTACTACCAACCACATTTCTCTGTCACAGCACAGACTCAATGATCTATTACGAGAGGGAGTTACTATCCTTTTCATTATTGGTTTTCTGCGGATTATTTAGCAGATTAATCTTTTGGTCTATAAAATGTGAGAAAAGGCCCGTCATCATTTCACAAAGGACAGAAAACAATAAACTCTTTGGCTCTTTGGCTTGAAGACGTACTTAAACACTAAATTGGTTATCTAGATAGGAGCAGATTTATTATCAGATGGTTTAGCTATATTTTAGTCACTAAGACAAAGCTATGGAAAGCCTTGTCTTAGTGAATACAATAACTAACGAGGTGATGATGGTGAGAGAGCATCCCATCACATGTGGCTAAAACACAGACAGCAGGAGGAGGAGCTGTCACAGTCTCTGTGACCTAATTTAATGTAAACACTAGCCGTATACATTATGTACTATACTAATCTTTATCGGATAGTGTTTTTTTTCTGTTGGTATTCAAGCAACCAACGTACTGTCATTTAACCGCCTGTAGCAGACATAAACGTGTACTAAAACAACAGTTACAGCTACAACACGCATACATATAGAATACATCCCCCCCTCAGGCCTCTACAGTGGCCATGTGGCTGCTGCAGTACCTTTCACTATCTCCGACTCTCACCACCAACAATACCCTCATCTTATCCCAGCATGTATGGCTGCCCCCGTTTCCATTTCCGCTCTTTGTTCCCATTCATTTGCATTCAGGCAATTAGCTTGGTCTTCAAATAAGTAGGTGTCATAAACCTTTGTATGGAGCATAAACATTCTCACCGGGCCCCTTTTTGTATTTGCTGTTGCAATGTTTGTTAATGTCGTAGCTGACAGGAAGTAAACTCATTATTGCGGTGAAAAGGTCTGTATAGTGATGGTTTTGTTGTCCCTGAACCGTTTTCACTCCAATTCTGTAGCAATGGAGGCGATAGTTGTGAGAGAAAAGGGGCCTTAGGAGCCAGCTCATAGTTTTTCTGGCTGTGATGAATGGAAATCTGATCTGATATGGAGTCATTACATGCAGACACACGTTGCCTCAGGACATTCACAGCTTAAAGTTAGTCTCAGCTCTCTTGCTGTACTGTTTATAGTTGCCTTTTCCTGCGACAGAGGCAGATTCTGCATCTGAAGGCTCTTTTCCACAATCAATGTGGAAGTGAAACGTAACCTCAGCATCTCTTTATATGTGATGTGGACGTGAGAAGGTCTGTGTCGTCTCAGTATTGTGTTTGACCATTGTGATTTAGAGGCCATGGAGTTATTATTAATATTAATATTGTTATGATAGACTGCATATGGTTGTGCCACAGTTATGCCTTCAGCTAACCATGTCCTTGATATTCCTATTATGATCGTATTGACTTTAAAGTAAGCCCCCATAATGTTCTTGTGCACCCATTTCATATGAAGGACATGCATATCTACGGAGCTGGTCTGAGGAATGTCAACACACGGTTGACCCAGTTCCTGCTTCCACAGTTTAATGCCTTGTCATCGCTGCTCATAGACTCAAACCCAGAGTTACACGTACGCCACCACACAACGTCTCAGTTATCTCTCTCTTTCTCTCTGCATGCTTGTGCTCTCTTGCGCGGTGTTGGCTCCTGGTTATTATTCGCTTAAATGTAAAAAACAAATCCCTGAGTGAAACACCCGTCCAGTCGCCTGGAGAAAGAATACCTCCAGTCGAAGCTGAGTACTTTCCAACCCGCCTTCAGCTCGTGTCACGGTGCGTCATTAACCCATTCAAATGAATGGCTGACTCAGATTTACATCGTAGATCATGATATCTGCAGGACAATGTGTGGAAGAGATTTTGTGGACACTATCTTAGTGCTGGTTTGGAGGCAGTAACAGGGAGCAGAGGACTACTTCCCAGTGTAATTGCAGTGATAGTGATGTAATGCAACGCCTCCTCTTGCATTCATATGCAGTGCCGCTTTCCTTTCGTTCTCTGTTAGCACCAGAGCTCACTATTTATATGACTTGATCAGATTCCAACAACCTCTCTTAAGTATTTTCACAGCACCCAGTACATCACAGGCTACTTAGCTCATCATTGTGCAAAGCCGAACACCCCACAGATTGATAGGCTTTTGCTTATTCATAACAAAAAAGAATGACCTCAACGGGCCGGTGCTGTCGGTTTTGTTGTCCCGACATGTAGAGCGTCTATGAATGTTTCTCGGACAACTGGAGTTGGGAGCCTCCGCGGCCTTTTTTTGCTGATACTGAATTTAATGGAAAAAGAAAGTCGAGCCTCTCAGCAAGCAAGCAGTCATGAGCTGGCTGAGCTGTGTTGAAGGGGGCTGGGCGAGAGGGCTCATGCTAGAGCGCATCGCTATTGGTGTTTTGACTTTTGGAATTTGTGACCGTCGGTGCTGCCGAGGCTGACAGAGCAGCCCGAGCGGTGGAGCGAGTCTCCCCGACCCCTCTGTTCTCTGGTGACCTCCTGAGACGTCGCCCACTCGGGTCATTGTGCTCGAAAACGAAAAACCGATTTGCTGGCCTAATTTTCCTCCCACATTTTTAGCCTCATCACTGTCGTGGCTCCGACATCTCGGTGTATTCCCAGGACGGCCCCCACGAGAATATCTAGAGACACATCCTAGAAACAGCCCATCGATTCTCAATGTGTCATTAGCACAGAGGGGTTGTTGGCCCTGCTCATGCGATTATGGTCAGTGGGGTGTTGTAATTCACCAGAGGATTCAGCTCTCATAAATTTCCTGGCAGCCGGGGGTGGGGTGGTGGGGGGATGAGTTTGACTTCCTCATTGATTGGTCCATTTTGTTAGCCTCCGCAAAATTCGCCACGTTCCTTCTGATCTTTTCCTAATTAGTCTTTTCTTCAGTTTGCTCGTGTAAACACCGATTCATTTCGTTGCGTATCCTCAAGTGTCATGGACACAAGTGTGAAGAGCCCCTGCTTATCTGTCTGTACTATCTTTAAGCTGTGTGCACTGTGAAGGACATCTGAAGAATGAGAGCGGTCACCCAGGCGGACCTTTCTCTTTATTCAACACAGTGATACAAAGTGGCTGCAGTCATTTTGAGGTGTTTTGAGAGAAACGCTTTCAGTGCGATATCGGATGCAAATGCTTTCGTCTCTGCAGTCGATGCAGACGACAAAACAAAGTGTCTTGTGCTGAGAGTTTCTCAATTCCCAACAACCTCGTCTCACCGCAGAGATGGAAACCCCTCCAGAGGAGTCTCTCTGCTGCTCTGTTCTTCAGAAACCATGTTAGAGAGCATCCGTCATCGCTGCCGTGTTCCCTCGAGCAACGCCATCGCCTTTTCACTAATTAGTTAGAAGTCTTTTTGAATGCTTTTCGAGCTATCCGGTGTTTTCATTTCACAGAATTCACTTCACAAATCAAATGGCTACATCGGCATGCATATGCGGTCCCATGACTTAATCAGCAGATGTTAATATCCATCGTCTATTTGACCCTCGACAAAGTATTTTTACAATTCCCTGATGTCACTGGAGGGACTAGATCTTGGTCTTTTGTGACCGCTCAGGCACCCAGAAGTCTGTTGTTGTTTCTCTGCTCCATTTGACACACACAGCTAATTACTGGAGCAGAAGACCCCCCCCCCCCACTCACACACCAATGCACCGAGAGGGTGGCCCTCTTCTCACTGGCTCCCTGAAGACGCGCCGGAGTGGGAAGTATTTATGCCTGCAGTGTTCATAGGAGGCCTCTGCAGAGTGCCTGGCGAAACGCTCTGGTTTCGGGCCCCGTCTTCTTCGCCATCAACCTCTGCAGCTGTTCATAATAAGACAGCAGGTAAATAACCTGCAAACCCTGGTGACAAAGGAGAGCGTGGGAGTGTAGGCGGACGCAGAAAGAGTCGGAGACGGGAGCGAGTGGGCAGGTAGGAGAGGACCCTCGGAGAGTGGATGAACATGCGAACACTTCCCGTCTCTCTGTGACTCCGCGTGGGCAGCTAATGAGTCTGAAAGCTTCTCCTCGGCATCTGTCAGCTGAGAACTGGATGAAGCCTCTCTAGTGCAAACCGGAGCTGAAGAGAAATGCTCTGTTGCCCTTTGATAATTGGTACAAAGTACAGTATAGGAGAAGTTTTTTTTTTTTTTAAATGTACTTTTACTTATCAGCTTCATCTATCATATGTGTTGGCACAAAGATATTATGCAATTCAAGGTATTTCTGCTTTAAGAAACAACAGTACATACCTCGGCTAGTCACACTTTGATTTGTGATTGTGCAGGAGTTCATTTTCTACCTTTTTTATGTACAAGAAGGAACACAAAATAACTTGAAATCAAAACAAACTGTGGCCTGAAAGTAGTACTGTAGTACTGTGTGTTTGCGGGGCTATTGTACTGGATTGCATTATGTTGTACATGTGTTGCTATTGTCGGTAGCCTCCGTACCTGCCTTCACACACACACACACGCTGTGCATCGTTACTTTACGAGGCCGTAGGAAGGCCAGACGGGAGTGGTGGAGCCAAGCCACTCTGCTGTGATAACATCACACACATCTGAGCCCGCCCACCATGTTATCCTTACTCCGTCATAAAGCCTAATGGTGTGTAGCCACAAACGGGAGTGGAGTCGAGTTTTGAGTTGAGACGCAGTTTGTTTGACCTTGGTATGGTCATACACCCCCCCCCTCAAACAGATTCTTGGAACAGTAGTCAGCTCTCCGACTCCCACTGAATGCCTCATGAGCTGGTCTATTTTTTTCTCCCACTAATAAGCTGGAGCTTGACACGTTACCTAATTTATAAAAAAAAGGAAATTACAACACATAGCCTGCACTTGTAGTCGGAGCAAATTCCCATCTGCTGGATCGATGGTGACCGATTTCACAAGATTTCTCTCTCCCCCACAAGACGCTCTTTAGCCAAGAGGCACCAAAATGTACAACACCGTGAGCCATTTAAATGACAGCATCTGTGATTTTCAACCCACCCCGAAAGGGTAATTCAGGGAGGCTTGGTGGCTGTGATGGTGACATTTACTTTTTAATGATCGAGGAAATGCCTTCAGACTGACTTACGAGTGAGCGGTGAGAACAAAATACTTTGTGTTGTGAGGATCAAACCAGACGCCACTTTAGTCCGCAAGTCTTGTTTTTTAGGAAGGGCTCGACAGTGGAAGTCTTTTTCTTGACAACAGTAGACTGTTTTTTTGTTATTTTGATGTTGACAGCAGACATTGATTCAGTAAGCAATAAAAAAGAAACATGCTCTCCAGTAGAATGACTCAGCACACACACACAGATGGCTAAACAGCTTGCTTTGACTTTCCCCTCCGACACCTTTTTGCGGGTGTTTGAGCACAAGCTCCTTATTCACCACAGAATGAATATCATCTCACGTATATCCTCCAGATTCTCTCTCTCTCTCTCTCTCTCGCTGGTAACTCCCCAAAGGAAACGTGCCTGAATCGCCTCAAAAAGCTCAATACAGACTGAATCAGCAGCTCTACATCAATGTACAGCAGCGTCACTGAACTCCACACCCTGTCACGAAAAGGGACACTACTTTTAAATAAATCAATATGTCTGAATTGCCACTGCGCTCTCTCTCTCTCTCTCTCTCTCTCTCTCTCTCTCTCTCTCTCTCTCTCTCTCTCTCTCTCTCTCTCTCTCTCTCTCTCTCTCTCTCTCTCTCTCTCTCTGTGTCCATTCTGGGCCCCAGGTGGTGGCCATATCTCTGGGCTCCAAGCTCCAGCATTAGGCCCTCCCTTGAGGACCACGGATAGATGAAGGACTGAATGTTTTAGTGCACCCCCCCCCCCCCCCCCCCCCGCTTTATAATGGAAGCACAATGAATTATTTATGTCGCCAAGCTGGTCAAGGTAGATCACGTATTACTTATGGTGTTAATATCCGCAATGCCTCTTTACTGTTTACGCCCCATATAAAGTAGTATTTGTGTTCAGTTTTGCCTCTTGAGAGCTATGTTGCACTCTGAAGAGACATTGAAGTCTCACTGAATTGAGGCAAAATGGAGAGAAAAGCAGCCTATTGACGGTCTCCGGGTGTCTTCCTGCCCCATTGACCACACAGCAGGTTGATGAGCGGAGGAGCTGTTTGCCTTCTAGGTTGGGGCCGAGGTCATTGTCCGGCCTTTCATGTCTTCAATAGCTGCAGGCTCCCTGCTGAACCTACTTGATATTCAGTTCTTTTCTCTCACTTCTTCCCATTGAAACTAACAAGCTTCAACCATGATAGCATATACCTCCAGTAATGTGAATGGATACGACTGAAAACCCAGGCCGGTTTACAGTATTACAATCCCTTGAACTGTGGCCACAACTTTTTATCAGGAGGATTCAAAAAATACTTTCATGGTGAGCCTTTTCATTTTGCAACATGCCCCCTTTGTTGGGACTTGCCAAAGAATGAGCTGAGGGGAGTTGCAGCTACCCACATTCACACGTAGGCCCGAGGCGGTAAACGCCAGGAATAATACAGAGGAAAGTGAGGAAATGAAGCTTAAATTAATGTATGCGCTTTATTATTTGACCCGCCTGGATACAGTCCCAAATAAACAATGGAACAGCATTTAAATCCGGGATATGGTGTCACTTCAGTTCTTCCCATTTAAAAAAATTACTTTTCCATGCATCTCTTCCACGTGTGGTGGAGTTTGGAAATTGCCTGTAAAAGAAGAAAAAAAATCCTGCGCGGCTACAGTAGAGGAAAGTACGGTAGTATTTTTTATTATTATTCATGTCTCCAGGACACCATCAGCGCAGGGTCTGTGCGCGTGCGTGTGCCTGTGATGGGAGGGAATGATAACAGCGCCGCGGGGCCACCTTGCTCGTCTTTACATCCGGACCGTGACATCACCGCCTCTCGGATTTCACTGTGTCTCTAATAGGGGCGCACGCGGAGCGGCAGTCAGCGCGAGGGCTCCCGCACTGTGAGCACAGCAGCAAGCAAGCAGCAGCAGCGGACTGAGCGGACTTCACCACACACGCTTCTTCTTCAAAGTAACAAGAAACTCCTCACGTCGGCACATCAGCCGTTCACATTTGGATACGACCATTACTTTTTATTGTTCTCCTCTCTGCACGTCTGACTTCACCGCGGCATTTATGGAAGCTTTTCATTGTGAGTAAACCTGCAGTCGACGTGTGCGACATACATCACACTAACATGCGGGATTTGCTCTTAGCGCGATAACGATGGAGGTGTTCGGGGTGTTAAAAGTGTGCTGACGGTGCTGGTTGATGCTGTGCCGTTCAGATGGATGGAGCTCCTGTGCTGCAGTTAACCAGCTCGTGCCAGGCTCCCAATCAGCGTTTCGTTCCTCATATGGCTTCATGTGCAAACACCACCAGCACCAGCACCAGCATGCACTGATGCATGTCAGATCACCTCTGTGTTGTCTAGTTAGAGCATTGCCTATACCTATTAGCATATAAATGCTGTATTATCTTTGTGAATCGAGTCTAATTAGTCTCAGGTATTTTTTTATACTATTTTTGCTTTTCTATTCCAAATGAAATTGTGCATATTTGGTGTAACAGGCAACCCATTTCCTACTCCAATGTGGCCATACAATGCCAAAAGGAAATGGCAAATGTTACATTTCTCTCTTTCATAGTTTTAAAAGCTCACATTCTGCTGGTCAGTTTTAAAGCTGAGCCCCCAGCTGTCAACAGGGGAAGCAAACCGCTACTTCGACTTTTTATTCTCAGTTTCTCTTGTGTTTGGGTTTGTCCTGAATTTCAGTGAACTTAGTTTTCGATGCGATTCCATTCTCCACCAAAAAAAGAGAGCCTGTGCTGCCAGTTTCAATACACTGTATGCAGTTATTGGAAACCCCATCACTTTACTATAAGCAGTCCTGACTGTTTATTTCCATCTCCATTTGTTTCCAATTACTTTGCATCAGATGTGTGTTCTGTGAAAGCTTTGATCTGTTAATCACAGTCAGTTAAGCCATAATTACAGCCTGGCCCACCGACTCTCCCGCAGTGACCTCGACTATGTCCTCTCTTTAATAACTCGCGTAGACCAGATCACATCCACACGGTCCGCTCAGCAACATGTGTTTATTCTATTTGCTTTTTTTTATCTTTTCCTGGAGACAGTGAGCAGTTGAGCCTGTTCCTCGTGATCCAGCAGGACGTGTTGTTGAACTCTCATGTGTAGATGTAGACCATGCACAAACATCATGTGTAAAGCAAGCCAGTAGTTTTGTAAGAATATGAAAACCTTTTTAATCAAATTATTTCGGCCACGGCTCGTGATCAAGACCCTGTCTGTATAGTCTGATTAAATGACCGCAATAAGTGGATGTTTGTAAAGTCTAACCAAAACCCCATCTACTAAACGTCTTACACTTAGTATAGTGTGGTTTAGAGTGTGTAACTGTACAGCCAACAGATTGGGATGACACTTGTCAAAGCCACAGGGAGAGACCTTCCCCATGAGCTCATTCAGTGTCCTGGCTGTCCAATGTTTCCTGCAGTAGATACTTCATTAAGTCGTCGACAATCAGCAATGTTTCCTCCAGAAAGAGGTTATTTGTGGTGCTCAGCCTGTGGGCCGCACGCTGCCTTCAACAAACACTTCAGTCGAATCCAACACATAATTGCAATCACACACAAACATCTTTTTAAGAAAGTAATTTGATATGAAATCACATTAAGATAGTCCAGTTTCTTGGATTGAGAAAACGTATTCAGATAACCCCATCCAAATACATTATATATATATATGAGAGACACTGATACATTAAAGAGCAGGTCAGCAGTAATGGAGATGTGCAGATAGAAGCCTTGTGATTGGCTGCAGGTCCAGCCCCGGCTCTCACAGAGGAGATCAAGGGGAGAGGAGGGCGGAGCCACGTCTGATTTCAGGCTTCGAGTCCCGAGAGATAAATCAGCGAAATGGTCAAACTGCAGAGAGTCGTCCACTCCCTCATTCAGCCAATGTAATGGTGGTCATACACAGACCGACCGTCCGTGTAAAATGTTTGTATTTTACAAGAATATGTGCTTAGTTTCTCTATTGCAGAATGCTAGATGTTTAGTTTCGATGGCTGCAGCAGTGTGTTTATACATTTCAGTAGTGGCATGACGCTGGCTCATGTTCTTTGTTTTGCATGAATTCAAATGTTTCTCAGTTAATGTGTCTCTTTACTCCAGTATGAAGTTATGATGGGAATAACAACCATGAAAGCAATAGTTACTTCCCTCTACTAGTCCAGTGAAACAAAGCTGAAGGTACAGTTTTAAACCTTTTCACACATCTTTAGAGAATCCTCGTCCATGAGCCTGCAGCTTCCCATCCGTTCATCATCTATTTCTTTAAGGAGACGACCTTGATAAGAAGAGGCTGAGCACTATTTTGGGTGATTCTGCTCTTTGTCCTACAATGGACCTACATAGCATTGCAGTGTGAGTGACGTCTGTCTCAACTTTCAGGACATAAAAACACAAATATCGTCCTAGTGTGGACAGACTGCCTTTGGGTTTCTTCTGTGTACTTTCTCTGTCATGACAGCCATAATGAACGCCGGCCTGCTGTTGTCTTTAATGAAGCCTAAAATTGAACATGGAATGGTTAACAATGTGAGTTTACAGACACTGATAGTGACAATAGAAACTTCAAATGCGTGATTAATGTAACGTTTGGAATTTCTGCCTCATAAATAGCTTTGAGGAACCAATCCTTTTTGTGTAATGAGGAACAGTTGAGTCATGTTGGCCTCTGGTGAGAAGGTCACACTGAAGCTTGGTTTTATGACCACAATGCATTGCAGTTTAACGTCTTGAATTTTTCCCTAAGATTCAACATTTCACTTCTGTCAATCAGTTGTTTTTCCTTGAGATGGCCGCTTTGCTTCCATGGCTCTGAAGCATTCTCAAGTTGATGTTTCAGCTGTGTCACCTCGTCACACAGCCGCAGCTGCTTTGAGGGGGCTGCTAATTGAATTGTTTGTGAGAAGAAGAAAAAAATCCGATTTGCAGAATGAGCAGCTGTTTCCTGAGGTTAAGTTAAAAAAGGTCTAAGGTGAAAGTCGAAGCTAAACAGGCAACTGAAGCCACTGGCTGTGTTCTCCACAACATTGCCTCGAGAAGATACGTGCCCACATTAGTTAAGGACACAGCATTAGTCCAGGTATTGCCATTCTGTGACAACAGATTGCCTCATGTTGCTTCTTGGGGTCTGCAAAGCCCCTGTTTTGTCTTTTTTCACTTGCTGCCCCCCCCCACATGCCCGCTCACAGACAGACTGCCTATTCTGCTTATTCAGCTCCGCTTTTGTGATGCTATTCAAACCTCCAGTCAATGAGGCGTTCCAATACAGCCAACTCTTTTTTTTTTTTAATGTTAAGACTACTCACCTGGTAATGTGAACGCTTTATTCAGTAGCCACTGGCCTTGACTAACGTCGTGTCTGAGTTCCTTCCTGTGTAATAGGATTACATTTCTGAGCATTAACAGCAGAATTCATTATCGCTGAAAGGCTGTTTTTGGTGATTTGCTGGATTTGTTTCAGGGAACCGATGACCTTCGCAGACTTTCCCTGTGACGTACTGGCATTTTAAAAAGTATCCCAAAAATGTGTGTGTGATCTTAAACGGTGATGGTACACGCACCGAGTTCGTTTTAAATACCACCGAAGAGTCTCACGTGTAAATGCAGAGTTCACTGCGATAACGTGGATGCTATGGGCTCAGGGGGCCCGAGCTGAAATGTGTACCATGCAGTGTGGTTTGGTTTCACTAGCTCAGCACTGCTAGATAACTGTGTGATCCTCTCACTTCTGCTCCTGTGAAGGCTGTGATTAAAGCCTCTACTGCTCCGAGGTCTGTCTTTAGATCATGTCCATGAGGAAAGGAGGCTGGGTGCTTGTATTGCTCTGACCTGCACTGTTCACTTCTATACAGTAGGATGCCCAGTCACGTAAGGCCTGGAAGCAGTTGGTTTTTTAATCAAAGCTTCTATTGTTTTTAAATGACGTTTCAAATGTTTGCCGTCATATTTTTATGATGACATCAATCTAAAATGTGTCCTCAAACAAAATCCTCCATTTGAATGAAGTGATTTATCGCATTAAATGAGTTAGTTAGCGGGAAAGCCAGCCGTTTTTTTTAAAGCAGAGAACATGTTAATGATGTCACTGTTTTTTCTACAGCAGCAACAAAAAAAAAACCCAAATCACTCTCAACTAAGAGAGGCTCACCAGTCCGCTTCCTTGTCGCTGCACACCATTAGTTTTGATAGAACTTGATCTCTGGCCCATTTTTAGAGTTCACCATCCACAATATACACCGTGGTCCAATGGTTATGAATGGATGTGGTTGTGTGTCTCATTTGCCTGTTTAGTATCCGACTGCCGGAGTAGCAGTGTTGGTTTAAAAAACCTTTTTTCAAAAATTCCTCCGTATCCAAATTCTCGTTATGATGACTTATACATTTGTTCTAGTTTTTTTTTTTGTTTTTTTTTAAAACACAACACAGAATGAGGGAATCCCCTCCAGTTTTCCAGTCACTCCACACTAAAGAGAAAAGACAAACAAAAACCATAAGTAATGTTTTGATTCTATTTGGCTTCTACACATTCAGGCTGCAGTGATGTTAGTTACCACTATAATTACTCTTTAACAAATTACACTTTTGTTCCAATTCTTGTCACAATATTTTCCTTATCTACCTTTCTCTTACCATCATTGCACTTTCAAACGAATGGAGAGGTTGAGGAAAAGATGGTTTTGAGTTTTAGAACTTCAACTAACAACTTTTGTTTAGTTTTTTAAGGAACTTCAGTCCATTGAATGAACACCAGACATCATTTCTCAGTGGAAATGGTCCAAAATTAGCATTGTGTGGCTGTTTTTGGCTTCACAGATGACAGGAATCGGTGGAATGCTAAACCAAATGTTTTCCCCGCCTTACTTCTGAAGCAACGTACGACACGAAGCTTCCAGGTTTGGTTTGGAGTTCCAAGTAAAATAATTGCATAAGGGAGCTTCCAGTGAGGCCCCACAAACTCTTTTAACTGGTGTTAAAACCGGAAGATGTGTTGTCAAAATTCCTGAAGCCTTTTCCCCTTCTCTCCAACGTAAAGATCCCTTCCGGAGCCTCTCGCTTGTTTGTGGTTAAACTGTAGTAGAAGGGGAGTGACGGATCAAAGAGCCGCCCACAACAATAAAAGCTAAGCCCGTGGAGTGTCGACCCCCAGACCTTAAGCTCTTCATTACTGCAGCTCACGGCTAATTATTGTGGACGGGACAGTCCAGAGTGGCCCAACCCTCCTCACAACAGGGTGGTCATTTCTCACTGCCGCTCCTAGTTCCTCACTTATACACATCTGAGGTCAAGAGGCAAGGAACCTCCCTGTGCCCTTCACCCCTATCCACCCGATAAACCAACATCTCCCTCTGGAAAACAAGAAGAAATCTGAAGAGAATACATTGTTTTTGCCTTCTATTGAAGCAGAAATGTTCCCACATTGCTCCCCTTACCGTGCAGCCCCGTGACTTTATGCTGACTGTATAGTGACCACAGACCACATCCTCCAGAGCATGTGTGACCATTGCAAATGGTGTTGTGAACTAAGATTAGCTGGCAGAGGTATTTTTGAAAAACATATTTACTCCAAAAAGAGATTCTGAGCTGTTAGCTGTGCAGCATCTGTTGGTTTTCAATGCAGCAATGGCATCAACGTTCATGATCTCACAGGGATGTTTTCAGAGGGCCCATATGTCCCATCAATAAGTGCTTTGCAGCATAAGCCTGTCATATTTGCAATCAGATATTGATGCCATGTGGCGGCAATAAATCTGATCTGCAATGTGGGTTGCCTTCATCCTTTTTTCTCAGCACCGTCGCCGCGCTAAAATAAATGTCACTGCTGCGTAACGCGAATGGGAAAACGAGTTCAAATCGAGACAGCCGCTGATTGTCACGGGCCAAAGAAAGGCCATTTTCTCTGATGAATAGGAAAATGTGTGTTGCTGTTACTCATCCTGCCTATTTACCACGGCCATCATGTTGCTTCACAGCCACCATGTTTTCCACTGAGGCTGCAGAATTCACTGTCCTCCCATACCACATGGATCATATTGGGACCGTTTAGGACCTTCTCAAATAGCTTCCGTCCGTATAGTACACAGACTCTTTGATGTCACACTGCCCCCTCTTAAAAACACTGCACATCTGCAAAAATGTTCTTAGCAGCAGGAGGGCCTTTTTATTTTTATAGATGTAACCCAAAGAGCCGTGGTCAACTTCATTTTGAAGGTGATATTTTAACTAGTGCCGTAGCTTTGAACACTTTTATTATTTAGCCAATATGATTTACATCCTTTTCATTTCAGGTTCATCACCTTAAGGATGTGACATTTTTATCGTCTTTGACTCCGTCCCGTCTAAAAGTCTTGATGAACAGGTGTTGTTAATGGGGGTTGTTCTTTTAATCAGGCTGTTTTTGGGCCAATGCCGTGTTCCTATGGCTAATGTTTGAGCAAACACAGAGAAACATGGACATCATATTGGAGCCCTCTTTAAGTACAGACTATGGGTATGGCGTAAGTGTAGCCGTTGTTTGGTCTGCCTACGTCTGAGTAACTGTCTCGGTCTCTTTTGGCTACAGTAGATGTTTGACTTGTTTTTTTTATTTACAATTTTCTTGTCCGATCTCATGTCGTATGCTGAGAGCAAATACTCCCTGTATTGTCGTTTGCAGCCGTTGGGCCATAGAGCTTAATTAAGAATGTAAGCGTGTTTTAGCAACATTAAAAGTATGCATAATGGTATGTGTAGATACTAATGTTGCTTAGTTATCTGGTTACATGCCATTCCACGTCAGGGAACAAGGTAATACATCACAACACCTTACTGCAGTGAAGCCAGTGTGAGCCAATGGGGTTACTTGATACTTTGCAGTCACTCGATAAGAGACGACACACCTACCAAAGTGGATACAGAGGAGCGGTTTCCTGTGATTAATACATTTCTTTTATATATCCTAGGAGGATATTTATTCCTGTAATAAAACGGCGTGCATCGTCAATTGGTAGGTTGGCTAAACGCACCCTTATATTTAAACCTCCTTTCCTTTTAGCCACGAATAATGCACCACATGAAAGCAAACTGGCGGTGCATTTAGAGTATCAAAGCTCAAATATTCTCAAGCGTTGGATGGTTGATTGATTATTAAATATCTAAAACAAAACAAAAAATCAATCAATCCAAATCAATCCTCCCAGTACAGAGACACCAATCCTTTCTTTCTTTTTTTGAATCTGTAGCCGACCTATGTGCCGAACAGTACAGACATGCGTGAAGGGAAACCAAAGAAAAATGGTGCCGCTGGTCTGCCCCAAGACCGCACCGAGGGCTCTGCTGCCAACAGCGCCTCCAGTAATTATAGACCAGAGCTCTCCAGGCTCAACTGAAACTAAACCCCCTATTTCATGCTTGGTATTTGCTCTTTTCAGGACATGAGTACCCCGTGTTTAAAAACTGTTATTTTTGGGCTGTAGCTGGACTCTCCACTGTGTATAGTTCAGCCTGTCGGAGTTTCATTGTACAGTTTACTGCCCAGTGGAGCCAGTAGCAGCTTCAAAGAGCTCATGCAGCTCATATTCTCTGATGTCTTGTTTAATGATGACTGCTGTCGATGTATCCGACTGATATGTTGATGCTCTCTACTGCTTCTACTCCCATCACTGTAACTCACTGACAGTATAATCAAATAACCATTGATTTTTCGATAGGAAGCTGATTAACAGGATCTGGATCTTGAATACGTTTATCAGTGCAGACGCACACACACACACACACACAACACTGACCGGGCTCTGCTGTGTGGTCTGTGTGCTGGTGCTCTGCTCATGTCGGGGTGGAAGTGACTGTGGGCCGCTGTAATTGGCCTACAGGATGGGTGGGTAGCATCTAGGATGGCACAACAGCCTGCTGGAGCCTGTGGATTTTGATGTTTTTAATGATTTTGATGTTCGGTACACACTACTCTACGTCCATATAGCTCTTTTCTCTTCTTGGTCCACTGTGTAACATCGTTCTGCTTTTGTTTGTGCTCTCATGCTTTGTCTTGTGATGGGGGCACTTAAGCTGTTGTTTGCTGTGCCTTGAGTGCTTGTCCTATTTTCACAGTGACCCAATATATGTCTGGTTGGACTAGTTTTGCAGATTGGACCAGTTCTTGGCACAGCATGCTAATTTATTCCATATTGTGTGTCTGTTCCGTCCCCACTAAACATTCCTGCCAATACAAACTCATATTTTGGAGGTGAAGAGTTCTCTCAAGCCTTTACAGCTGGAGTTCTGTGACAACATCTTTGGGTTATCAGGGCAATTAGCAGCATATTCACCATTTTCAAAGATGGATCAAGTCTGATTTATGGTCTTATTTTTACTGTTGTGTATGTTGTGTTTTCTAATATTGATGACTCTTTTTTTTCTCTTTTCTCCCCTCCCTACTGTCAATAGTCACAATGAGCGGAAGGTGACCTGCAAGCATCCTGTCTCAAGCTTACCCTCACAAGACAATTGCATCTTTGTCGTCAACGAACAGTAAGTCTCTTGTTTTTTGCTTTAAGAATGCCACTTAGCATGTCCGAGCACTACAGTGGGCTGTTGCAATGCCGAATGTGTAGGCAACATTGCACAAGCCTGAGCAACCCTCTTCTATTCAGTGCTTCTTCATGTTCATGAAAAGAATTCCTTAGAAATAAGAACTAACCGTCGGAATGTAAATGCCACTTGAAAGACTTCTTATGCATGTCCTGTTAAATAAGTTGTATTTATTGCACAGTTGAGCTGCTGTTTTCTCCATTGATGCTAAGGGACGACGATAACAAAGCCTTTGTACCGGGGATGCGTCAGCTAGTAGGAATGAGATGACTCACGGTTGGTCCCTCGTTCATGGCCCTCTCAGTTGTCATAAGTAAAAATATACGATGTTACGTTCATGTGATCATCTGCTTTCAGCACAACAACAATCACATGTCTGCCCACATGAGTGGATCAGAGGCCAGTCATCTCGTACTTTCACTTCCAGGATAATTACTCTCTGAATATGTCAGACTACACTTACTCAATTTCTTTCCATCTCAGGGATTGTCAGTACTCTCATTTCCAGTTTCATCCACCTTTAACTCCACCCATGGGTGACTTATGGTGAGGTGTCCAGATGGCGATCTATAACTTTTGCCTCCTTTGCAGGATCACTAAAATTTACATCGGTGTCCCTGTTCTAAATATAAATGTTCTGGACCGTTTGCATCACAGCCTCAACTTTCATCTACCACACTAGCCATCTTAGCGTAATATTGCACGACATGAATCAGCTCCACTCAGCTTCTCACTTCCCCCATAAACCCCCCCGTCACAGCAGATCCTCCACAATGTGATATTGTTTGCGCAGAAGTGATGTCGTCCCAACTGGTGTCACTTATTCTGTTGAGCAATGAACGCTGATTAATATATTTTCTGCTTCAAGACATGGAATGTCACTCCCTCGTGTGGAATAATGGCCAAAATCCAATAACTAGTGGAGTCAGAATTCCCTGAAGTCTCATTAAGGACACCAGTTTGAGCTTTTTCAATGCGTGGCTTCTGAATTATTATCATGGTTTTACTAGAATATGATATATTGAGTTTTCTCGTCTCACCAAATTCTTATGCGCGAGGATGGAGTAATTGGAAAATGGTTCTGAAGACCAGAACTGTCTTGACACATTCCTCCCCTCACTGTGTTACTCTCACAGCTCTGCTGCTTTTCACGCCGTGGCGAGATGATATCTAATTCAGCAATTAGTGTTTCGTCGTTGTAAGATAATCTGCAAAATGAATATCGGACGTTCTAGAGGTGAACTTTTGGAAGACCCGGTACTACTACTACTCATTGTTTTTATGTTTATTACAGTGCATTTCAGCCAACAGTTGGCTGTGCTTTAAGGGGGAAATCTTCACCCCGGACAAGTAATAACAGGCAAAGACGGATTTAAGCTGCCACAGGGATAAAGAGGCCAGGCTGGAAATCACTGTCTAATCTGCTCTGAACTTTAAGTAAATCCAAAACACCAAATTTGGTTTAAATGTATAAGTATAACATTTAGAGAACAGAAACTCGAGTCTACGCAGAAGAAGGTCTGCCACTGTGTGTGAATCTGTGCATCCATGATGAATTGTAATTGTGAGCGTGTGGGGCAGCCTCCAGTGAAGAGGAAACATATGATCTTAAAAGAGATTATCTGAACCATACGGGGTTCAGGATAGTTACAGCTGATCACGCTCAATCGTCTGCTCAGTAAAAACTTCAAATGTTTTGGTGCAGATAATCAAAACTCCCTTTTGTCCCTGAATGCAACCAAAACAGATGAGTCAGTGATTCTCGGATCTTTATTGTTGCCCTTGTCAAGATTATTTTAGACTTTTAAGGTTCCGTCAGTGAGTTTGTACCCAACCAACAGATACATGGATGGCACAGAACACACCGCTGTGTTATTGAGGGACCAATTAAAGCTATTACCCGTTCATTAGCCTCTCATAATCTGCTTTAACATTGCTTTCTGGTTATAAAAAAGCTCTACTATACACATCTGTCACTCATACTGACGCTCTCAGGTATGTTGTGACTTACTGCTCAAGTCATGGTCTGTCTTTGAGAAGTGGCTCCTCCCACCTCAGTGGATGCCTCAGCATTCTGCTGTCATTGCTGTACATGCGTGGGTCTATTCTTAATGGTCCACATGACCATGTGCAGGCTGACAGGAGATATTTGTATCACTCACATGTAACACGGGTTTACCAAAACATGATCTGACCACGTCTGCAGCAATCAACTTATTTCCAGAGCGCAGTGTTCATTGCAATTAAGGTTGGACCGTACGACAATATGAAATGCTGTAAAATGTGTCAACGGTTTAGCCGTGCAGATATTACTGTGGAGGCTTTCCCTTTTAATATCTCTGCATGTATTAGACCATCAGAGCGGATGTGGAAAATCAGGGAGCAAGACTGCATTATGGCAATGTTTGATTTTTTTTAAATTAATGTGAAGAATCTAGCACTATATCGTGTTTAATTTACAAGTAATTCATTATTGATACCCGCACAAATGTACCATTATTAGGATATATATATCTAATGCAATTCAACATTGTATAAATACTATGATAACAGATTTTTTTGACCAGAGAAAAGACATGTTAGGTCAGCTAATCCCTCTCGTCTTGGATATGGTCACATTAATAGATCCAGTAGATCTTCAAACCCCCCCATTGGTCAAAACATGACTACTCTCTTTCTCATCAACATGTGTCTTTCCTCTGTTTTGTAGTGTGAATTGTGGAAAATTGTGTCACCTATCATTTGGCAGGTAATACACCCTTGGGTGCCAAATGGACGCTGTGTGTTCTCCACACACGTGTTTCTGTTGATGACCCTTGTTGTTGTCCACTAACAACAGACTGTGGGTGTTTCGATGGTGTTTTGCCTGATTACCTGTTATGCATTTGCATTCCAAAGTCCTGTGAGGTGCACTTAACTGACCGAACCATTCGTTGTGTTCAGCTTAACCTTAATGAGCAACTAAAAAAAACATGGCGGATGAGTCCCATTGGGGTGGGTAAATGATGTTTGTGTCGGTACATTTTTGGTTTAGCGCCCAGCTCTGCGCTACGCTGCCTCTCTGAACCTGTGACAGATGTACACTGATGGCTTGATCTGCGTGCGCCGGCCTTGTCTCCTACTCTTTTGTTTGCTAAAAAAGATAGAGGTCAGGTTCACCGCCAAACAAAAGTGTTTGAAAGCGCCCTTATTTCTTTAGAAATGCTGTGTGGTCATTTTAAAATGCACCCTCAGCCGCTCAGTTCACAGTCCCCCCCCCCCCCCCCCCCCCCCCCCAGTGTGCTTAGAGCGCCAAGCTTCAGTGGCAGTGTAATCCCTCCTCACTCTTTTTGCACACACGGGCACACTAAATCCATGGCGGACCCGGCAGTGGTGTGACACACTGATACGTGGAGGGTTAGTCTTAATGTGTGGGGTTGTGTGTTGGCCCTCTGATGGACACGCAGCCTCTCCGTAGTGTTTCGGTTTCACCTACGCTGTATCTGCACATAAACGAACCGAAGTAAACTCCCTTTGGAGATAGACATAGTAATGATTTTCAGGCTTCAATATGAGGTTGTGTTGACTTTGCTGTGGTAAACACAAAGTCGTTTCGCCACAGCTGTTCCTGTGTTGGTACATCACAGTCGTATCCACTGTGGGCTGCTGCTGTCTGGAGACGAGCACCAACCTAAACAGGAAAGTAGTCATTTTAAGCCAGACAGACACTCAAAACTGCATGTTGTGGAGGTTCATGAGAACATTTTAGCAGAGCTAAGTTGAAAATATAGATGTGAAGCATTCGGTGGTCTTCGTTTGCGGGTGTGCTTTGTTTTCCCTGCGAGTGGTTGAGAAGTGAATGCTGGAGAGGCCCAGACGGGGAATACCTCGAAGAGTTAAACGAGCCGAAGAGTTTTCCTCTGAACACGCATCATCTCGGCTTTATTCATAGTAGTTACAACTATGTTGTGTAGTTTGGTGATTGTGATTGAACAAGCCTACACTGTACAAAGGTAAACTAGTGCTGAAGCGATCAGTCGATTGATCAATTAACCAGCAACTATTTAGATAATGTGTTAACTTTAAGTCATTCAAGTTTTTCATGCTCAAACACCAGAAAGGACCTCGCTGCTGCTGCTGCTCAGTTTAATTTGCTTCTTCTAGTTGTGTTGTGTGTCGTAGTAAACTGAACATATTTGGGTTTTGATCAAACAACTTTTAGTTTTTTAATGTTATGATTTCCTATTTAAACATAGAACCTTTTTTGTGATTGTTGCTTTTCGTCCTAACACTTATTGTGCTCACAGTAAAAAAACATTATTGATTTTTTTTTCAGCTTACTTTTGAATACCCAAATACAATATGTGCCGTCATGCCGTAAGATGTTTTCACGCCGTGCATGAGGACCGTAATGCAGCACCATTTCTTCTATCGTTCTCCATCTCAGGCCAGATCTTACACTAAAGCATCCACACACACGCACACGCACGCACACACACACTCACACACACAACTTTTCAATTTGGCTGCATACAGATTGATTATCGGGCCCAAACTAATTATCAGCAAAACCCCAACACACACACACACAAACACTCAGACGGTAAATGGTCTGCTGGCCTAATAGAGAATCAAATAGAGCGACACCTCTCCTACACCAGAGTCGGTCCGTTTTCTCCGCCCCTCCCAACCGGCGTGTTTTTGATGGCTGGTCGACACGCCATTGATTATAGTTCACTCGGGACTTCGCCCGTCACTGGAAGTGCTGCAAATTCTCCGAGCTCATCTTCTAGAGCGAGGTCGTTAGAGGGAGAAGACGGCGAATCTCGGCGGCTATTTCAGAGCTGTGAGTTGAAAATTGTATCCACTTCAGCTTGAGAGTGCTTCAGTCACCCACTTGTCCAGCCAATGACTTCCTTGATGATTCCCCTCCATACAGAACCCCCTTATGTATTTGGTAGCTTTGGCAACGGCTAACAACTGTAACAATAAGAACGATTATCTTGTTTCTGAAATTCTCGTGTACATAATGGTTAAATCGGTGCTTCTTGCAGCCTCACCTCGGAACAAACAAACCATCTAACTTTTCTTTTAAATACCGATAAGACGCAGTTAGTCTGTGATCATCATTGTTGTGTCTTTGGTAGTATCAGACCTGCCACTGTGCTGCACGGGAATGCACGTCCTGTGTGTGTTTCCTCATGTTTGTGCACCTTGAGAATAACAACATGGAGTCTGAATTGTTAAAGCATTTCTAAATTGACTCTAATTTCCTTTTTTTTGGAGTCTTGTGTGTGTTTCTAACGGATGGATATATTGACAGATTGATCTAGTTGGTACTGATGGATGTAAAGTACATGTAGATGACTCATCATTTATGCTGAATGGTGCAATGTAATGTGAAGGTTTTGAATGGGCAGGTTAGACGGGGGGGTTTGCTGTGCAGGGTTGGCTGTTTCTGTCCTTATTCAGGGACCTAAAACCAATATATCTGAGGGATTTTGCAGTATTTCTGCTCTACTGTGGTTGCGCTGCCTTGTTCCCTCTAGACCACAGCGCTGTTCCCTTTCCTCAGTGATGTACTGTGTCTCCATGGGCCAGAGACAACTTGCTTCACAAGGTGTTCTAACCCATAGCAAACGTGTTGAACTCGGTATGCTTTCAAGTTTTGCTTTCAAATAGATTTGTCTTCCAGAGGCATTCTGACCTGATTCACTGCAGCAACTGCTGCATTTCGATCGGTCAGGCGGACTTTGCAGTCCATTTTAAAGCTGTAAGACAACCGGGAATGTATCTGCACTGACATGGTGGGAGTAATTGGCATGATTCATAGGCCCATGTTGAGATCTCATTATAACAATTTGAACTTCAGAGAGATGGGGGAACAGACGATAAAGTCTGCTTCTTCCTATTCTCTCTTTTTTTTATCAAGGTCAGTAGACATAAATTGGCTATATTTCTTGTGTAACCATTCTTTTCCTGATGATTTGCCTATATCCTCTTGGCATGCCTTTTGCTTTTAGATCTGCCTCCAAAGTGCCGGCGAATGAGAAGCAGGATCGGCCACTAAGCACCATGAGCGAGGCCTCCAACTACACGGGCGGCTCGGACTACGCCGCAAACCCCAGTAGCCCAGCAGAAAGAGTGAGTAACAGAGTTAAGTTAGGGAAATAATGGAAAACCAGTCTCGAAGTTTAAAAGTTCACTTTGCCATTTACTCATTCATACTGTGTTTCTAGCCATCAAGACCTTCCAAAAAAATCCACAACTTTGGGAAGAGATCCAACTCCATCCGGAGGAATCCCAGTGCCCCCGTGATCAAGAGAAACTGGCTTTATAAACAGGTGAGCGATTTTGTCGGACTTCAAGGAAAACATAACAATAAATCATATAATTTGCTGAGAAGCAGAACCGGTAACTTGGCATCATGCCCAGCGGTGTGTCTTTTACATAAAATAATAATCAAACATAAAGTCACAATAATACGGCAACCTATTGATGACACAGCAAAAGACAAAATAACTAATTATAATTCAAAAATAATATAAAAGTCGTGCCTTCCTTGGGTCCACTCTATGTCATATGCATATTTGTTCTGGTTCATTTGTAATGTGATATTTAGAAATATGTTTTGTATATTATTTGGGGAAAGTCCATGAATTAAGCTTAGAACATCTTGTGAATGCAAACTCTGTGTTTATACGACGTTCCTCCTTTACACACAGAACAATGGTAAGTTCTCCGTGTAAGAGTTGCAGCAACAGTCTTAAGCACAAAGGAGGCTTTTCGATGTCTTCCAGGGTCCGAGCAGTTCTTTGTCCAGTGTCTCTGCTCAGCCAGTCGTCCAGCGCGGGCGCTGTTTAAATACCAATCCCTCATCACAGCTCCCTGGTTACTCACAGGAGGGTGAAGAGGGGGTGCTTGAGGCAGCTCTTTGCCAGACAGGAATCTCTCATGCTTCCTAAGTGGAAGACTCATTTACTTTTGATTGCAGCCTCCCGGCGCAGTTTTGTGAACACACGATGGCTTCCTTTGGTACAGCTGCCAGCTGCTGTTTCTTTGGGGACCTCAATCAGGGTGACGTAGATCAAGCAGAAGACTCACAAATCTGCTACCCTGAATAAAGGCTGGATTTGCACTTTTATTTCCCCGCCTCATTGAGACCTGGGAGCTATTGAAGCCCTTGGCTGAGGAAAAGCTGCAGCCCTTCAGCTGATCCACTGGGAGAACAAAATGCCACAGTGATTGATGTGATGGTGAAAGCCTCGTTTTTATTTTTCCCGCCTGAACGGAGCACGATCCGACAGAACTTCTGACAAAGTGTATTCATGAACACGTCGTAAAATGAGTGGTTAGGACCTTGATTGAACAGAGGGGAAGGTGATGAATTAATGGACGCAGGAGGTTTGAATCTCTCCGTTGCATTTCTGATGTGCCTCCATCATTCATGGACGCGCTGAGCAGCATCTGGTATTGCAACTTTTTGATACTAATGTGTTAAACATGCTGGTTCGTGGAAGTGAATTTCCATTTAAAGTAAACTGCAGCCCACATGCCGTTTGACCATAATGACAGAGTCGTGGAGGGCCCTCCCCCTGCTTTTGTCTCCGGGTGGAATCCACGATTAAGGACTCTGCTCAAGTTTTCCAATAAAGCGAACGGGGGAGTTAATACCCTCTTCCTCACCCTTCATCCTTTTCAAGCCGCAGCCTGGAAACCCCTTTGATCACAGCATTGCAATACCAAAGAACAATTTAAGCAGAGGAGATTTATTTCTGTGGCCTATTGAACAACATACTTCTTCTGTAAAAGGGAACGCTGTTTATTTGGTTGCATTTCTATACACACGGTGGAGTATTCTTCTCTATTATGTTTATTTCATGACAGAAATCAAATAAAGTACCCGTTACTCCATCTCGGGCCAATATCGAACTTCTGAGTGGCAGAAATGTTGTTTCCACACTTTCTCCATTAATGAATGTATGTTCGTACAAGATACAAAAAGGAGTCCAAGGAGGCCTTTTAGACCCCGGTGTGCAGAAAGACCAAACAGGAAGTGATATCTGGTTTGTAGATGACCTATTAATGAGTTGGAGACGTCGGATTATAACGCATAATTCAAACAAATGAGGCTTCAGTCTTTCTGAATGTACTATTCATCTGTAACTATATAACTATAAGCAGGCCGGCAGTTAATCACATGTAAAACAGTTTAACTAATTAAATCCAAGGCGGTTAGCCAGTGGATCACAGGAAGTACTGTTCCACAGTCAGTAACTGTTCCCTGTTGCTCTGGTGTGTTTTCAGGACAGCACGGGGATGAAGCTGTGGAAGAAGAGGTGGTTCGTGCTGTCTGATCTGTGCCTCTTCTACTACAGAGGTGAGTCCCGTCTTCATTCATACTCATTACAACAACACTGTTCTTCCATTAGTAGTTCTCAGGGCTGATGTGACCTTCGGTGCCATAATAAATGTTAATAATATCTGGATCCGAGGGCCCCGTGGTAAGCAGCCTGACAGGACCACCCAAGGAGACGTATTCATTGAAATGCCTCTCCTGTCATCTGATTAGCCGTTTGAGTGATCATTATATCCCCCCCAAGCAAAGCCAGGGCTTTAAATACAGCTCGGATGCGGCCATACTGTTGATAGAGAAAGCATAGCAGGAAATGGGATTTCACGCTAAGGTTAAGTCATGAAAGAAGGTTCCAGAGATGATGCTGTTTCGATACAGTGGTTGCAAACTAGCGTGGTTCGTGGCTTCGGTCACATTAAACTACATTTATCTTGCTAACATTTAAAGATTCCACAGTGGCGGGACCACTGTTATACTATCACTGTGATCATCCTTCTGAATATGTGTGGTCTTTACATAGTTCTGTAATTGAGTGAAGACAACATATTAACTAACATGTCTTTTTATACTGAAGCAGAAACTTGAATGAATTTCCATTTCATGAAAGGCTTATTGAGGGAATCCCAGTCCAGTTTACACCAATGCCATTTAGTTCCTAAAATGTGTCTGTCCTTACAAACCCTCCTCTTTAACATTTGCAAGTTGTAGATGTGATCTTTTTTTATAAGATGCTATTGACTGAGCATCCTGGCGTCACTCATGCAGCACTAATGTTCACGTCCAATATTGACACAGCTGTGTCCAGGGGAACATTAGAGAGCTTTCCTACAGAAAAGAAAAGAAGCGAATCCTGTGGATCAATGTAAAGTCATTGCAGTCCAAGTCTACTGTTAGGCTGCTGCTACAGGGAGAATAGAAGTCCTCATATCCCAATGCCCCTTGCTCACTTGATGCGGATACAGTCATCGTTTGTGCTGATCAGGATGACATCTAGTCTGTGTTGTTTCTGGTGTCTGCCAGTGCTGTCGCCTTCTTTCCGCCCACTGGCTGATAAAAGCCACAGACAGCAGCAGCCGACCCAAAGGCTTTATCCAGACGGACATGTTGAGAAATCCACCCATCAGCAGAGAGTAGGCAGAGAGGTCGTGAACTGCGCCGCCCCTCAACTAAGCTCACCCGCTATCTGCTGTAGATATCGGACTGTTATTGTGAGCTTAGGATCCCCACCGTGCAATAAATACACGTGGGGCTAGTGGGCTGCAGGTAATGCTGGCGAACTGATCGATCCTTCAGGCTTCAGCAATGGGCTCCAATGCCCCGCAGCGCAAACTTCCTGTAACTGTAACTAGCAGAGGTTGACCAGAGTTCAGATACCACCTATCCCCCAAAATATTACTCACCGTTCATCCCAGTTACAACCAGTTTGTGTCAGGAGACTTTAACACATTATCCCCAGTCAACACACACACACACACACACACACACACACACACACACACACACATACCAATCAGACAAAGCAAATGCACGTTTGGGACTGCAGCTGTCACTTCGCTGATATATTTTGTTTTTCCTGCACTGTTTTGGGTTTGCAATGCAGATTGCTTAGAACAAATTAGGAGGTTAAGCAATTCTCTGCTTAAAACCCGGGACTCAATCTAATCCCCCCCGTGGAGAGCGCTCTATTGTTAATGTGGAGCCCTGTCTGCTAACTTAATGAGGATTAGAGCGGCCTAGCTGCATAGGACATTGAATCAATGCTCATCTTTTCCACTGATTGGACACTGCTCATCTGACCAACACACGCCTCTTTTTAGATTTCATCTCGCTTTCCACTTGGTTTGTCTTCTGGTCCTTTTTTTTTATGTTTACAAAAATGAGTGTTCCACATAAGAGTTTGGTGAAATATGGAGAAATGGAAGTTGACTGATGCATTGTGTTTTTTTCTCTGCAGATGAAAAGGAGGAGGGGATACTTGGCAGCATCCTCCTGCCGAGCTTCCGTGTGTCCATGCTGTCTGTGGACGACCACATTAACAGAAAATATGTCTTCAAGGTCAGTGCATGTTTTCAGTCCTCTCAAACTTTGTAAGACTGCACATTTTATGCATATGGACATTAAGAGCAAAAGTACATCATGAGTATAAAGCTCTAATACAATTAGATGATGAACGTACAAACCTCACAAAAGGTTTGAAAGTTAGAAAACAATGTCTTCTTCACCATATATATGTTACCTCTGCTTCAAACATGTTTTGTATTTTCTTAAAGTTACTCTGTGGAACTTTTAACTGGTTTTGAAACGGTCTCAAATGAATACTGATGCCTCTGTGTGACCTACATGAGTAAAAGAGACCATCAGCCAGGAGATTGGCTATTTCTATGGAGTTATTCTTAATGCTTGTCAGCGGTGCCACCGGGTCGGATTTCGATGAAATTATGCAGGTTCACCAGAAACTCCTTCAGCTTGGACTCTAGCCGGGCCTCCAGCAGCGACCGGCTGCTGTGGACTGAAGAACCAGAACCAGGACTGAGTGGTTCAGACCGTCAGACCCGGTTCTGCTTTGTTGACACAAAATTAAAGTTCCTTGTAGTAACTTTTCAGAAATACTTTCCAATTGACTGAGAGTGAAGTAATGCAAATCATTTTTCAAAACTTCAGCTGACACTCTGCTCGATGCAAGAAAGCAAACTCCAAGTTGCAGGGCAACAGGCATATTTAATGGGATCTCAGTGGTGTGTACACTATTTGACTGTGGGTCCTTCATAAACCCGAAGAGACAACAAAGTTATCCTGCCAAGTACAGCCAAACACAGACGCCCAGGAGTCTGCTCAAGGTCTCTCCAACCACACAGCCCACTCCTTTTCCAACTTCAACTCAGAGAGAGGGAGAGAGGGAGAGAGAGAGAGAGAGAGGGGGAGAGTTGAGGTAAAGAGAGAAACACGAGAGCAGCCCACGACCTCTTCAGTTTACAGTGATTTGCTCAGGAATGGGCTGACTTTCTGACTACATATTTTTCATTTCAAACTTGTCCTGTCTCTTTAGCAGCCATGTCATTAAAGGTTCCTTATTTCCCAAGATAATGCTCATGTAATTGGAGCGCTGACTGTTTTTCAGACATCGGTAAACAGGATATTGAGGTTGTTCACTAAACATTCTGTTTTTCTCTCTCTGTGTCTGGCTTTAACAATATATTGGTTTGTTCACTGCAAGGGAACAGAGCAACTAAGGAACAATGCGTCTGCCATACAATGAGCTGCATGGTAAGTCCTACAGTATTGTGGCACATTTACTCCCCTAATCTAGTGGTGTGCATGACACACCAGTTACTCATTGTTAGATTATTTTTTTGACAATCACATTTTGTATCCCTATTTGTTGAAACAAATGACGTGCATTCAAGTGATTGTCGCCTCACAAAGGGCCTCAGCTGCTCTACATAATTCCTATTTAGTGATAAACTTGCATAACAGCAAACGTGAGTCACCAGTAAGGGTTAAAGTTGACTTGATGCTTTTCTCTTCTCTCTTTCAGGTAACTTTCTCTGTGTGTCACTTTTCCTGTCCACTGTCACAACAGGCAACGCATCCCAACATGCGGACGTACTATTTCTGCTCCGACACCGCCAAAGAGATGGAGGCGTGGATGAAAGTAATGACGGATGCTGCACTTTTGCATTCAGAGCCAGTCAAAAGGTTTGTAAAAGGATCACTACTGGAGTCACTTTCTACAGAGAGCCTGTAGATTAACAGCAGGTTGTTTCGCTTCTGAATGGAGAAAAAGACATTTGAAATATGGCATTTGGATTGACTTGGTTCCTTGGTTTGATTCTCAATCCAGATTCTTTTTCTTTTCTAGCATTTGTGCTGTAAGCAAGTGCTTTTAAATCCCTCTGCTAAGCCTGTTAAGTTCTTAAGCAACAGTTCACCACCCGGTTCTGACATTTCTGGACTGTCTTTAACTATTTTAACTCTTTTTACAGAGTAACGTACATGAATGCCATGTGGGCATACAGTCCCTGTGAACGCATGGTGCTGGTTGATCTGGGGATGTTGTGCACAGCTGCGCTGGCTGATGAGGATCAGTGACTCATCAGGATAGGAGGGGGTTTTTTCCCTTCTTTTTTGTTAAACTGTGTTAAATGTCTGTCATTTGGCAGCCCGCCTGTCTAATGCCCTCCTTTTACATGGGTGAGCAGAGGCGTAGTGGTGAAGTGCTTTGTAATTACACAGAGCAGTAGTGCCTGAAATTCACTGAATAGCAAAAGGACAGTGAGATCCTGTTGTAAGGCAATGCCTATCTAGACTAAAGGCTATTCTGATTCTAAAATATCTAGTGTATTGTATTCTATGTACAGGATTATCATATCTTTTCATTGTGGTATATATTGTGGTCTAAAAGAACAAGACATGGCAGCCCAAATCCTTATCTGTTAAAGAGCTTTGCCTTTAAGTGTTTCTACAATCTCCTCAAAATCTCTTCTAAAGTATGAGTAAATGCACACGGACCTTTCTTTGGACCAAATGTGTGCTCTACTGGTGCGGTGGAGCCACAGATGGCTGGGGAAGACATTACGTGACTAGTGCTGCTATTTAAAAGTGTGGAAAGTCTGAAGGAAAGCCTTTCCTACTCCCCTCCTATTGCTAACCCAGTGAGCCGTGCTGCTAAAGGGAATTTGCCAAACTTTGAAGCCGTGACCTTGAGTCAGTCTAAGGCCAAGGAGTAGTGGTGTCGATTACCTCCGCAGACCTCCCTAAGGAGCACAGAGCTGTATATAGGCCTTCTAGAGAGGAGGCAAGAGGAGCTGCAAATGGAGCACCGGAGTCTGAGCAGCACCTTCGTGACGTGCCCCAGAAGAGGCAAACGTTTTATTGGAGATATCTGATTTCCTTTCACACGCCTGGCCTCCTCCGGCAGCTGGAAGAAACATTGTGCACCTCCACACGTTTCAGAGCTGACCCCATTAGCAGGGTTCACAGAGGCAATGCATTAGGTCTATTGTTTGTTTTATCCATACAATGTCTCAATCAGCTTTTACTGGTGAATATCCCAGCTTCCCATTGAATCTAATGTAGTAATCCTCTTTCCATCTCTGCGCAGGTGATGTTATGTGTCTTGACTGCCTTGAGCTAACCCCGGGTCCTAGATGTTTCTCGTTATAAGGCCTCCTCTTTGTCTTTATCAGGTTGGACAGGCTAAAAGTGGAGCAGTGTGGACCGCAGGAGATCAATCACGTGGCCAACCACAGGCCTCCCCTCACACAGCCCGAAATCCAGAACAATCAACTGAACCGCGAGGTCGACCGCGAGCGCACTGCGGCGGACGAAGAGAGAAAGCAGCGAGACGCCGAGCGCTACGGCTTCCAGAAGGAGGGGGCGGAGCGCGAGCGCCCGCTCACCAAGATCAACAGCATCAAACTGCAGCCGGCCCAGGCGGCAGCCGTCAAGGCTAACATCGCCTCGCCGCAGACTCCCACGGAAACGGACGGCTCACACCGCGGCCCCCAGGTCAATGGATCCAGAGAGCATTGTCCACCTGATGGGAGCGCAGTCCCTCCTCAGCAAAGTCCCCCTCATGAGCCAGACCGCACCCTGAACAGGACCAGCTCCATGCAGCAACTGGAGCAGTGGGTCCGTAGTCAGAGAGGGCGTAACCAGGATGATGACACCAGGAGGTTTGGCTTGATTATATGATAACCCCCCCCCCCCCCCCAAAAAAAACACCTTATTGTTTCAATGTTTTCATTATGTGATCTCAAACTATTTTTGCTGCAAGAGGGGAAAATATGTCAGCACATGTTTTTTAGGTTATTGCGCAAGAGTCGAATCTTGTCCTACTTCGACAACGCGAAAGGGAACTTGGCTGAATTTATCTAGAAATGCTGACTCAAGCTCATCTTGAGACGGGAGGGGTTCTCCTGAAGCATCTGAGTGAACACATGCAGTACATGTGCAGACCAAAGCTTCTTAGTCCTATTTCTCTCAAAAGCTGTTTTGTTTAAAGCCAGAGGATTCACACACTCCTCACAATGATTTAAACTCTTTGATACTCCGCTGTTAAGTGTACTAGTAAGTAGAACTGGGGATCAACAATAGCTGGGCAGAGCTGGTAGCCACAGTTACTGGCTGCCACCGGGCCTGCTGTGACAGTCCCGTTTTTAATTGGTTGGGATTAATCTTTCTCTCTCACTGCGTCTGTCTGCCCGTCTGTCAGTGTGTCTGTCTCTCCATCTGTTTAGCGTCACCTGGCTTGCGCTCTGGTTTGACACAGTCTTTGCCTCTTTGCCTCCATTCACTCCTTGAGTAATACAAAAACACTTGCTTTGAGCAAAGCATGTATTTATAAAGATCCTCGCTCCTTGTTTCTGTAGTGGTCCTCTGTGATAAGAGTGTAAACTCCCTCTCCATATTCTCTCCATTCAAATCTTTCAGCAGCCTCTGCTTGTCTCTACATGTTCTCCAGAATAATGCTTATTCTCCATGTAGTCACAAGCCTTTTTTTTTTTTAATGCTACCGGGTTTTACAGACGGTTTAGTCTGAACAGGAAGCTCTCTCGGTGACTGATGCACTGACTTTGAACTCGCTGTGGAAGTGGAGCTTTTCAAAGCTTTGTTATCACTGGAAAGGGATAATTTGTTATCAAGCCGTTTACTGATTTGCTGTATCATAACATGACAGTGAGTGAGGTAGCTTGCACGTTATAATTGGGTGTTTTTACTACTACTACTGAACCCATTATTAATGACACAAAATCCAATTTAAGGAAAATAAATAAATCAAATAATAAAGTAGTTGAAGACTTATTCAATTGCTGTACCTCCTTTGATGGCAGATGATGATTTCCTAATAAAAATACATAGCTATGAAAGTAGATAATACACTACATGTGAAATAAGTATCTCTGCAATTGATTGATCAAATGAATATGTTTGTTTTCCCCTCCCAGCATCACGTCGTACCAGACGCTGCCCAGAAACATGCCAAGCCACCGGGTGCCATACATGCCTCACTATGGCGACGGCTACTGCAGCATGCCCAGGAATAGCATGGCACAGAGGGACAGCATCTGCAGCATGTCGCCGTCGCTGTACGAGCAGGCCCTGGGTCCCTATCCGGTGGACAAGCGCCGCTCCATGCGCGACGACACCATGTGGCAGCTGTTTGAGTGGCAGCAGAGGCAGGCCTACACCCAGCCGCCGGGGCTCTACAGCAACATGGCCAGTCCCAAAACCATGATCAACCTGTCTGATCACGCCGCACCGAGCCACTCCATCCCCCCCTCGCCCTCCCACGGCTCCCTGTCCATGTACGGGGGCTACTCGCCGATGCGATCCTACAACATGAACAGCGCTCGTTCAGAGGTGTCCTCTCCCGTCTACCGAGGAGACATGAGCATCGACAGACGGCACAGGCCACAACTCAACAAGGTCAGTTAAGGCACACACACAAATGTTTTTTATCACTTCATTTAGTGGCGTGTTATGCAGAGTGTGGAGCATGCTGCCAACAGTTTCCGTTTACTTCAGAAATAGTCCTTTGAAAAGCTGTTGACAGCATGTACTTTGTATAATCAGTTCTTGGAAAAGAAACGTTTTTTTTTTACGTTTTTATTTACGTCATTTTGGTTCCTAAGAAAAAAAAGTCTACTCTAAAATGTCCTCTTATTAGCAATTTAGAAAAAGATATCATGAGGAGCACAGACAAAATTCCCTTTCATCTTCGTCATTAGTGGTGACAGGATCTCAATATTTTTGGCAGTATAAATGGCTAAACGCCACTAAGGATATGTACAAGCATAGTACATGGTTGTTAATGACAATTTAAAGCACATCCACATTTGAACATGTTTTGAATTGTCCTGCAGTATGCCTACCCACCTGACAGGAGGTCCATGCCTGCAGGGATCCCGGTCCAGACTATCACTGCCCAGTCTCTCCAAGGCAAAACAGTACGTTCTCATCCATGTTGTCCCCTTCTGTGTCCATCACCGTCCTCTAACTGAATTTCTGCATTACACCACCCAGTGAATTCACGCTTGAATAAGTGTGTAGCGCACTTGGTTATTCATTTGGGTTTAATTGGACTTCTTTGACAGACAAGGCTATTTTTAGAACACCACCTACCGTCCCTCTCTCCCCCTCTCTCCCTCTTGCTTACCTTTATTCCCTTCCAAGAAGACATCGTGAAGCAGAATCTTTCGAGACAGATTGAGGCAGAACTCAGATGTATGTTCCAAGTGGTCGGATTTAGGGTACGCTCACTTTAGGAGCTCCTTTTGACTCGCTTCACATCAGCCTGAGACTTAAAAACCCCGTCGCTCACAACTTTCTAAGCCAGATCAGGAATTTATGTCAAAGCCGTGCGCAGTGCTCTGTCCTCATGGAGCGGGTAAAGTGTGAACTGGATTCTGTAATGCATGCTAAACAGCTCCTCTGCCTTGAGTGGACGTGTTGAATTTGCATGCTGCTGACAGCGATTGCACCTTGGATAATCTCACGGTCCTGAGCTGCATGAAAAAGTAGATACAGCAACTATTCACCTATTGGGAGCGTGATATGTCTAAATCTCCTGTCCTGGTGTGTTCTCTCCTTTCCTCTCCTACTCCCTTTGCGGTGTGTCCCTGTTTTATTGTGGCTGTATTTCCCTCCCTCCCTCCCTCCCTCCCTCCCTCCTTTCCTCGCAGCCTGAGGAACTGACTCTGCTGCTGATAAAGCTGCGGCGGCAGCAGGCAGAGCTAAACAGTATCCGGGAGCACACTGTAGCACAGCTTATGCAACTAAACGTGGATGGAGACAACCCAAAGGTCAGGCCCCCAGAGACGCTCCTGCAGGCTTGTGTGTTAGCGTGTGGTGTGTATGCCATCTTTAACCACTTCCATCATCCATCTCGATCAGAGGACTTTTTCTTTTCTTTCTTCTTCACACCTGGCTGATTTAAGGAGAAAAGGCGCTGCAGTAGGCATTTTCTTTGGCTTGAAGTTATCTCTTCATCATATTTAGGGATCAGCTAATTTCAACTTTTCGCAAAACATGTGAAATGTCTGGAAAGAATAATAATCTTATTTCACAACCAACATTCAACTTTATATAGTTCATCGGATCCTTACATTTGATCCATTTCAAACTGAGCCAGCAGTTGATTGAATCATTTCACTTCTCTAAACGGTCCACGCAGATGTTAGCCGGAAATGAAACTTAAAGCCATTTGGGGAGCTTAAAGAGTGACCGGCTAAGGCGGTTAAGGCCACTGGCATACGTAAATGTTAATTCAGGGTTTTTGCATTTTGAGTCTCCTCTAAGACATCAGAGTACAGACTTGACAGTTTCCTGATGTGGGTCAAAGGATAGTTTGTTTATAATAACACTTGTCTCCTTGTATAGCCAAAGATTGTAGCCCTACCTGATGGAGTTTAGTAGGTTCAGTATCAAGATACTCTCATCCAGTTTAAGTTCATCGAAGTATTATTTCACCCTCAGCTTAATGTTTCCCTGCATTGTGCCGCACAATTTGGTCAATAAGTAGCTCTAGTCTTTCCCATAGTGCACTCTGTTACTTTAAATAGTACACCTTCTACCTGATTCCTTCACCTTGACTTGTCCTGCCTTCCTTTTCTGTCCGTTCATATTTGGGCACACTGTACATGACATACTTGTGTGTGTGTGTGTGTGTGTGTGTGTGTGTGAGCGAGAGAAGAAGAGCATCAGAGAAAGACTGCGTCATCCTTTTCTTGGGTCTCACTCTCTTGTTGCGTTTTATTTCCTCTGCTTTTTGCTGCTGACGTTAGAACGACCTTCTCTCCCATCACCTCCAAAGGAACCTCATGTATTTGGACAATCAGGTGGGGTAATGCATGACTGCACGGCCCTGTCTCCTGTCATGAACCCAAGTGATCATTTAATGCTTTGCTATTGTTGTATTAAACAGTACAGTCTGCTGAAAAAAGCCTTTTGATTTAACTCTTATTTAATGTTCTCCTACAGCATGGACCGATGTCACATACCACAGCATTTATGGCCTAAGCTAGATCCTAGATTCATGCATTCATTAGTCCGAACCCTAAATCATTGTGAGCTATATTATCTGGACATCACTCTATTCTGTATAGAATAGAGATGTGAACATATACAGCACATACAGAGATTTGTGTATCATGTCATTGAACCGTTAGGTGCCAGCAAATAAACTGTATCTGCTGTTATTTTATAGCTCTGAAGTGCTTTGAGAGTTTTGAGTGATATAGCACACAGAGGCACAATACCACATTTCTGATAATAAAAATAGAGATGATGAAGCCATATTTCAATGTGCTCGCCTCAGATTTGTGTAACCACTGAGGATTACGTAATGTTTGCTCCTCACTCTGAAAGTATTTACCATTTTACTGCCACGTAAGCGTTTTACAGCTTTGCATTACAATGTCTTGTTTGTGAGCGTCTCTTCCTGCAAGAGAGGGAGAGAGAGAGGTGTTGTTGTCTCTGAAGTGAAGCGCTGCTCTAAACTGACACTTGCTGTATCGCTCCTCTCCACACTGGACTAGATGAAGGAAAATGAGCCTTTAATCGTCATGACTCACACTTTGATTGAGAACTCTGCCCCGAGGCCTCAACTTTACCAGCAAGTAAGGCCAGCCGAAGGCTTTGCTCCGCCTCCTCCTCACCAGTCGCTGTTGTTATTTTGGTCTGTTTTTGCAATGCTCCTCCTCCTTCGGTGTCCTCATGGCATCCTGAGACTGGTCTCCCTGTATTGTCTGTATCGCCAGCACCTCCTCATCCATCGCTTCTGACTGTTCTCTTGTCGTGAGAAGTCATCCCGATATGGGCATGACTCGTCAAAGAGTAGCGAGATGTGTTTGCGTCACCGTCTTTATGAAGTTTGTGTGTGGGGAGCTGAATATAGTTTATTCTCGATATAGTTTACTGTAGAAGTTGCTACATGTTTAGAAAACACTCAGCTAGTCCTGAATCAGTTAGCGAGCAAAGCCTCTCGTCTTCACTCGTCTTGTTTTAACCAGTGAAGGTTGCTGTGGGATGTGTTCATAACTCCTTGCTGAATGCTTTCCTTCTCGCGCCGCCTGGATTTGGCGGAGGGACTCTAATTAGTGTTACTTAACTCTGTGTTGTCAGACACTGCTAAGTCCAGCGCATTACCAAATACTATATCTTACTGTGAAAACTGAGGAGGATTGTTTTAATGACATAGTTTATAAAGTAGATCAATTTTCACTCGTAGTAGGACACAATACCATCCCAGTATCTTAAAACAAATATCCACACCAAAGCTCTACTGTGTACAGTTAATTTGGAGTCTATAAGTGCTGTTTTATTTATTTTTTTTAGGATTAAGCGGTCTAAAACTGAGTATACAGTATCCGCTGTGGAGTACAGTGTATTTATATAGTCAGTGAGTGATGATGTAGACAGATGTTTTCTAGGTGAATGTTCTCTCTCCGCATTACTTCCCGCTCACCCCCCCTCTTGTTGTTCTGCTGGTGGAAAGGTCAACAAGGGCCGGCTTGCGTGTGTGACGATGGCTATGACATCACTTTGCCACTTTTGGGACCGCCTCTCGTGGTCTAAAAGTGCAGCCGAAGACCCCCCCCACCCCCCACCCCCCATCCCACCCATTTATTGCCATACTGGTCCGGCAACAGCTGCATTCCCACCTGTTCAGCTGCCAGAAGTCTGTCTCCCTCCTCCTCCCCCTCTTCCTCCTCCATGTCACTCGAAATCCACACCACAGCACAGTGAAGCCCCCCCCCCCCATCCCCTGGGAGAGTCTGCATGTTTCTGTGTGGAATGCCATGTGGATCTCAGGTCCCACCTGCTTTAACTGTACTGTGTGGTTCAGCCGAGGAGAAAGGTGTCAACAGAAATGTGTGTGAGAGAAAGAGTGCAGGTGTGAGTGTGGACATCTTTGGGCAGTGAGTCATTTCTGTTGTTGTTTTGGCTCTGTAGACCGGCGCATTGGATATGAAATGTGATATTGTCTATGAAGTTAAAGTGCATACAGTTAGTTTTCAGGCTTTTTGTTTAGTGCCGGGTAATGAATCGAAACATACTGTATAACAAAACAGCCAATCATTCTTGGGATCTGAAATGCGATTACTTGCTGGAGACCAGACTAGTAGCAAAAAAGCTTCCCCAGCGTCCCCAAAAAAAGGGAAGCTGGCTGTCGTTCAGGTCTGGCAGAGCGTCTGAGGGAAAATGCAAAGTGTCAGCTGATGTCTGTAGTTTGTAGACTAGCCAGCCATTGACCATCTATTAAATATGATTACTTAATCTGTGCACGTTATTTGTTTTAATTATTCTGGGCTCCCACCAGTTTTTGTGGCCCAATAAAGATGTGAATGAAAGCTGACAGTTGGCACTTTGACCTTTTTACAGTTATTGATATCCAATGTGAGTACCAACAGAACAACACAGAAATGTCTCACTGTCCTAATATTCATGGACAGCACATTTATTGATTTTAGATTCAGAAGAGTGGACGAATGATGAAGCATTATGTGAAACGTGGGATCCAATGCAGTTGAAATAATTTCCCATTTGAGCACTGTGACCTTTTTTTTTAGATGAGTGGTATTGATGCATTTTTAAACTTGTGTAGAAGTAACTGCAATGCAGTCAGCTATTGAATTGCTTGTCTGTATTTTAGCCTGAACATTACTAATGTACATTCAAAAGTCCTCAGAATATCAGTGGTTCTGTCGTTATTCTGGGACTATCTTTAAGTATTACTGCACATAATGCAACACACACACACACACACTAAGCTGACCACAGCTACCCAACGGGCAGAATCTGCTGGAGAAAACAGAGTTAGTGGATGCAGCTTATACGCTGAGTCTAGAGTTTAGTAAGCTAGATTTGTTTAACGTGCCTTCCTCCTTTTGCATTTTCAATAAAAACCACCGCGTTGTGCTGATGGAGGCAAACAACTGTGGGTAGTCATCCGAGAGGAGGCTGTGTTTAGACTGGCTGCTCTCCCGCTGTTGGTTTGTTAACTTAGATCATCTGATTCAGTAAAAATATGAGTTTCCACTCGAGGACAAAATCCTGCGGCTCCGTGAGAGAGCGCTCGTCATGACACTGCATTAGATCTCCAGATTCTAATGTGTATGTGCGTGTTTGGTGTCTCCGGCTAACGTTTGTGTCCGTCCTCGCAGCTGAGTCCAGAAGACTACAGGGATCACGCCTATCCCCGTGTGCCAGAGGAAGTGGACATTGATGTAAGTGCACGCTCTCACACGATGATGCGCCATTCCACTACAATGTACGCGATGGGTCACGACTCTCTGCTGTTTTCTCTACAGACCAAACTCAGCAGGTTGTGTGAGCAGGACAAAGTGGTGAGGACACAGGAGGACAAACTTCAGCAGCTGTACAGAGAGAAGGTGACGAAACACTGCACATCTGTCATCGTTACGGTCTTACGGTCACTGTTTAAGACACAACAAAATATACAACACAGTTTATGCTCTGTTTAGATTATAGGAAAAGCTTATGAGAGAAACAACAAAAGTCTATTATATTTGTTATAGTGTGTATTTATAGCCTAGCTACTGTCATCAACTTGCAAGACTCGTCTGGCTTGCAAGGGTTTCACAGATTAGTGTTTCTGACTGTCCGCTGTCAGCAGACTGGGGTTGCTGTGCAGCTTTGATGCATACAGACAAACATACCAAGTTAGAAGTACACACTGCAACCACAGTAATGCACTGTTTATTCACCATATCTAACTCGACATTGGAGTCACTTATGCAAGCAGAGATTTCGTGCATAAATGTTTTTATTTGTTTTAAAATAAAAAGAGGGAATAAAGTGTGAAATGTAGCATAATCTGTAGTCTATTTGGAGTTACCTCCATGCCCATAAAAAACAACAAAATAACCATAACATACTCAAATTAAGTTCTTACGTGATTGGCTTATTAATTTATTTGACAGACAATAAATATGAGTGACTGAAGTAATTGCTCAAGTAGGGATACCAAACATCTGGTTCAAGGTCCTCCAATTAGAGTTTTGCTTATTTTTATTTTTCACTCGGCGGTGATGGGCATTTGTCATTATTTTTCATATTTTCATAAACAGCAATCACTTGATAACAAAAATGAAACACATTTTTACCGATAAAGAAAATAAGTTACGGGCAGACATACCTTTTTTTTTAATTTTTTTTTATTTATTTTAACTTTGCACGAAGTAAGGGCGCTAAAAGCAGGGAGCATGGGCCAGACGAGAGAGCGGCTTCAACCGTCCCGTATGACTGAAGTTTGCTGATTGTGATGCCGTGTGTTCCCTCAGCACACCCTGGAGACCGCGCTGCTTTCAGCCAGCCAGGAGATAGAGATGAGCTCTGATCACCCAGCTGCCATGCAGAGTGTCATCCAGCAGAGAGACTTGCTGCAGAGCGGCCTGCTCAGCACCTGCAGAGAGCTCTCCAGAATTGCAGCTGTGAGTCATACAGTACACTAATGCTGGGCACCGAAGCTCTCTTTCTACCACAGTGCTAGGAAGATTACAGTTTTTTTTCTTCTTTTGTCATTCACAAAGTGTGTCTCTGTCAAACCAGGAGTTGGAGCTGTCGTGGAGGGAGTACGAGCAGCTGGAAGGAGATGTGACTCTGGCTAAGAACAACCTCCTGGAACAGCTTGAAGCACTGGGAAGCCCTCAGGTGGGATCAGTCTTGAGACTGAAGCTGCGCTGCTTTAATCTGTTCTGTCTAAAACTGGCATGGCATAATAGTCAGACCTCGGTTAGGGGAAGCATAAACTGCAAAGCTTTATAAAAAAAGCTTAATTTGTGGCAGATTCCCTTGAACACCTCGTCATCCTTTTTGTAGACACTCTCTTTGACTTTCGGGGGAAAAGCGAAGGAGAGTTCTGTGCTCCAGTACCCTGAGCTGCAGCGTGAGCGATCAAAGCAACGTGGTCAGTGATTGATGACTGCAGCGATGATGGAGCGGGTCTTCATTAAGTCTGTCTTTTATCTTATCCTTCATCACGGGAGGAGTGTGGAGACAGAGAGAAACTGTTCTAACGGCTATTCCTGGTTGAGCTAATTCAGAGTAGAGAGGGCCGAGAGACAGCAGGGAGCCTGGACATCCTCTTCTTAAGTGCCCTGCCATCAGTGAGGAGATAATTACACATCCGTTTCTATTCTGCTTTCCCCTGTGTTCAGAACGCCGAGTTAATCTTCAGGTAATAACTGCTGGGGTGTGTGTGTGTGTGTGTGTGTGTGTGTGTGTTTGGTGTGCACACTCAGACGGAGCCTCCCAGCCAGCAGCACGTCCGCATCCAGAAAGAACTTTGGAGGATTCAAGATGTGATGGAGGCCCTCAATAAACATAAAGCCGAGAGAATTGCAGATAGTATGAGCTTGTATGGGCCCATGAGCAACGTCAGCAAACACAACAATGAGGTGAGGCACCACCACTAATAGACATGTTCATGTAATTCTGCACTGAAACAATGAGGCCTTTAATCAGAAGTAAGTCATTTATGAAGCACAAATTTGCTTCCAGCATATTTGTTTCTTTTCTCTTTTCTTGTATTTTGGACACCTTTAGACACCATCGTAAGGAAAGTTTCTGATATTTTGTAGACTAATGAATCGATCTATTAATTGTGAACAAGTGAATCGATCATGAAGATAACCTGTAGTTGAAGCCTTACTGCTGTACACAATGACCAGCTTTAGCTGAGCGATCGACCTGCTCATGCTGCTGGTGTCGGTCCCCCCGTGACAGCTTGTGGAGCTCTCTCTCCCTCTCTGGCTAAATCAGCTGCTTTTGCCCATCCTGTGGGCCAGAACTGCTCTGTACCAGATGGTGGTTGCCCTGAGCGTGCGTGGTGGGCGCCATGTGTCACTTTTGCTCCCTGTCCTGTCATGCACTGTACAATCCTTCAGGAGGACGACTCCGTACCCCCACGGCCACCCCTCCCCCAGTCCTACGAGCCCAATCCCCCCACCGTGCCCCCTATGCCCTCTCATGCTGGTGTGCGCCCTCCATCGCTCCACAGGCCGGAGGACAGGAAGGCCAGTCACAGGAATGGCACGCACAGTGTAAGCTTGTTGACTCGTCGATCTCCTGGCTGAGCCCGCCCTCATCTGTGTCGTCACACGTCATTGCTCGCTGTGATGGTTCCCACTTTCATTTTGACAGACATTTCATGTCTTTTTGATTTATTTTTTTTTTGGTTGGATCTTATCCCTTTGTTTACTTGATGCCATACTTCCATTACCTCATATTTTCAGTTCATTGGATGAAGCCTCACTCGTGTGTCTTTTGTTTTCTCTTTTTAGTTGAATTGCCTTCTTGTTTTCCTTTTCTGTGTGTTGAAATGTAGCAATTTTGTTTGTTTTGCTGTATTCTGTCCTTGGTTGCCTGTTTGACTGCTGCCTACTTTTTCATTTGGCTGTAAAGTGGTGTGTCATACTCAAAACAACATGGAGAGTTGTTCTTCAATGCTGTATACATTTATGTTTTTAAGATTGCCAAGTCTGTAAAAGAGATGTCTGTTTGCCACCATCTCTGAATTCATCCTGAAAGAGGAAATGTCAAATGTTTGATATCTTACTTTGTAGCCAAACTCTCCATGACTATAAATCAATCGTGTATATAGATCAATGTGTGTGTGTGTGTTGAGCTTGTTCTCTCTCTCATCTGCAGGGCCCAGACTACCGGCTGTATAAGAGTGAACCAGAGCTCACCACAGTGGCTGAAGTGGATGAGAGCAATGGAGAGGACCGATCTGAACACCCGTCTGATAGAGAACACTCTGGAACCAAAGGTACGTTACGCCGAGCAATATGATGCCAGTTTATGGTAACTCTAGAGTTTTCCAATAATGAATGTGTGACCTGATAACGTTGTTTCTAGCACAGACATCACTTTGACACATGCAAGGTTAGGCTGCTCTCCAAATCATAGTAAATCTCACCAGTATTTGGCACACTGGATTTAATTTACACTGCTCAGGTTTGTGTCTCAGTGCCGGGGCAACTTATTTATCCAATTAACTCGACTTAATTCAGACATTGTGTCCCTGTACATTATCTGTGAAGAGGTGGTTTAGAAAAGAGCAAATTGGCCTAAATTTGGTGAAACTGCTTACGCAGCGTAATGCAGGGGTTCTGAAGTTAAATGATTACACTCCAGCTCCTCACTTGTTTCACACTGCCACACAATCAATAGGAGCAACTTGCCGATGCTGCAAAAGATGCGGGAAATACTGTAATTAAATAAATAACGGTAAAGTGTACTTGATGTCAAATTTTACATTCAAGGTCTCACCAAAACACGGAAGATTTTACCCGATAAACTTAAGAAAATATGAATTGATAAACTGATGAGGAGATGATCATACTTTTAAGTACAGGCTCATGACTTTTCATAATATTGTAATTAAATATGGTATACTATTCAGTGAATTGCTACGGATGTGTTGTCATTGAACCAGGTCTTGTCTTTTTCCTGCTAGGGATGTCCTACCCAGTTGGCATTGTCCCACCCAGGACCAGATCTCCAGTGCCTGAGTCCTCCTCCATAGCTTCTTATGTTACCTTGAGGAAGAGCAGGAGGCCAGACCTCAGGACGGTGAGTCTAATGGCAACTGTAAATAGTTCTCGGCATGGAGGCCCATGTGCTGTCATCAGTTCTCAGGAACTACCTTTAAAATGTAAAAAGTGATGAACCTATTCTTCTGTGTGTCAAACCATCTTTTGTCTCTAAGCAGTAGAAAATCAATAATAATCATAATGATTGCTTTTTGCTCTCGTTTTCTTTTCTCGTCGTTGTAAACCTCCTGTGGTCACAGCAAACTGGCCACCACTCGAATTGCATTTACTTCCCACTTACTTGCTGGTTCTGGTTATTAAGCCGTTGGTTGAACGCTAACATGTGGCAGTGATCACGTGACCCGGGTGTGACTCATGCTGCTAAAACCAGGCCGTCATGAAATAGATGCCAAGCTTGGTTTATGCAGTTTCCAGCCTCCCAACACGATCAACTTAAATATACTAACCGTGTCATTAGTGCACCACACTGTAGGGTGTGTCTGTATGTGTTTGTGTTTGGGAAAGAAATGATGGACATATAGAATAAATGAACCTACGTGAACTTGTCAGCTGAGCACACATACAGAACTGTGGTCTTCCCAACACATAGCCTATAGTTGTAAAAGAGTGAGTCACAGGCCTTTAGAGTTCAGCTCGGGCGCCGCAGGACACGAGCCTCTGGGACAATCTGGACAGTGGAAGCTGCGTCCTCGGGCTCTGGACTGAACCCAGATCTGCCAAACCCCCTTATGGCATTGCATAAACCTGAAACTTCTCAGTTCACTTCACATCATCAGCCTGTCCTACTCCGGCATTAATAGGCCCCCAGCCTCTGTGAGTGCACCCATGTGTGCACAGCAGCCAGTCGGGTTTTGGTTCCAAGAGCGTAAACAGTAAAGAGCCGTTTCACAGTCATTGTTGTGGCTTTTTTTCCAGTACGTGCAGTATTGCCAGAGAAGATGTGATTAGTCCACTTGGTCACATTGAGAGTGTTTTCTAACAATAGCTAGTATACTCTGCAAAGGCCGCTTCATTATGAGATCTGACCCAACCACATTATGAAGCTACATAGCTACATGCCCAAACTGTGGCTTTGCATAGTAAAAACTTAACAGTAGTGACATTTTGTCCTCCTAGCATGCTACAGTGTTATTAACTTTTATGTATTTGTGTGTGTTGTTTGTGTTTCTCTGTCCCTTTTTCCTGTCTGCGTGTCTGTGGTCGTCCTCTCTGGCCAACAGGAGCGTCCTCGCAGCGCGGTGGAGCAGCAGCTGTGCGCTGCGGAAAGCGGGCGGCCCAGGATGAGCGTGGAGGAGCAGCTGGACAGAATCCGCCGCCACCAGCAGGGCGCCCTCAAGGAGAAAAAGAAAGGTCTCCACATCCGGGGCGGCAGCCAGGAGAACACGCCCTCGCGCAGTCACTCCTTTACGAAGGAAAACCATTTTCGCATGCAGGTATTGGGGGACCGCTGACTTAAGCTCTGAGCGGGCTGATATCAAATCCTGCAGTTCATGTCATGTGAACCAATCCCTCTGCATTTTTTGTCCCTTCTAGTCCCAAATGAGGCGCAGAGAAGAGGGGATATGTAGTGACATTCAAATGCTGGAGGCCTCACTCAGGCAGCAGGAGGTGGTGAGGGACCAGGAGACGCCCGCCGAGGAGATCGCCCGTCTCAAAGAAGCCTCGCTGGATGACCACTTAAATATGGACCGACAGGTGAGGCTTACTCATCAGACTGAGAGGGCTAATATTATTACACGCCAATTATTTAGGAAATCACTTCAAGTATTGTGGATTTGATTCTCAATATTGTGGAATAATTAAAGAAACATACCCAATTACATGGTTTTATCATTAAAACACATCTTGTTACCTTAATATCAGACTTATTTACACCATACTTACAGGCCTCCCACAGAAATCAATTACTTAATTATAATTACATTTTAAATCAATCTACCAAAAAGCAAAGTTGCAAAACATTGTAGGCAGGAATTATTCCAAAGGCATGTGCATGAGACTATAAATACTCCTTATACTTAAAATCTCTTCACAGGCTGCCTGTAAGCCACACACTTACTTCTCGCTGTCTTTACAAGAGGTCACGCCCTTTTCTCTGGATTACATCAATAGAATTCCCAACACGCTGCAGAATGTCTCACGTTAAGTGTTTCTCGCTCGAGGATAAATCCTGCGGTGACGCTCCATTTAGTTCGTACACAGCCAGATGACAATGTGGAACAGCACTGATGATAACGATGACGATCATCTGTTATTTGTTTATAAATGTTCTGTTCACATCAGTTTCATATTTATTTCTGCATTTTTTTTTTTTTAGCTTGTGGAGTCTTTCTGCATGTAGTATCCCATTAATTTGTATGAAGTGTGCAATGTGAAGTGTTTGTGTTTCCTCAGCTTTCTGTTCCTGACAAAGTGCTGATTCCTGAGCGCTATGTGGAGTCAGACCCCGAGGAGGCTCTGAGCCCTGAGCAGGAGGCGGATAAGCAGAGGAAAGTCGATCGCATCAAAGCCCTCATAGCCAAAAACAGGTACAAGAGTCATCATGATCTTTCTGTAGAGGGAACTTTTGATTTAACAAGGACAAGGTTGCTCAGACCGCTGATGTTAGGTATGGATTCTTTGGACAAAGAGGCTACCTTTTGTAGGTGAGTGCTGGTATTCCGGGTAGGTTTGGGGTCACAGCAGGACATCACGATAGATGCCTGCTTCTTCACATGCAGATCAGTGCCTCAGATGTTCAGAAAAGCTCTCATCTCCTCGCCGCTGTGACATTTGATTCTAAATGTCAGCCCTCTTAAGATAGCTCCTCTGTCCCGAGGTACTTGTGGTTGTTCTGAAACTATGTTTTACAGATGAAGCTGTATACTGCTTATTACATAGACCATTTCCTATGTGTATTTGTTCGCCCAGCATGCAGAATGTGCTGCCCCAAAGCCCCGAGGAGGAGACTGAAGTGGAGGTTACCGTGCAGGAGAAAGAGAAGATGATTAATATCTCCTACGAGCTGGCAGCAGAGGCCTCCAAACGCAGCAAGCTGGTAGCAGGTACGTCTCTGGAGGGGGAAGAGGGAGGGGATGAAACAAGGCATGTGGTGAAACAAAAGCTTGTGTGAGCCTGTGTTCATTGTGGTTCATCAAACTGCTTCCATTGTCTTTGTGTTCAGTCATTTATCATTGTAGTGTCTTCATTAGTGCAATTGACCTCAGTGATTATTTTCTGTGTTGTTTGGCCGTTTAGCTGCAGATGTGATGTGTCTTTGTTATTTTGTGTTTGCCTGCGTGTGTTGGACATCTCGCTCTGTTTCATTCCAGTGAAAAGCCTGTCGTCCTCTTCCTCACCCCTTCCACAGCCTCCTAACACACCCCCTCAACTCACTGATGGGTCTCACTTCATGTGTGTGTAGTAGCACCAGTAAGGGCCTTCATCCACCTGTTTTGTCCATACTCACAATGCTAAAATGTTTTTAATCGTTGTCTCGATGTCATAATGAAGGGATCGACAGAAAGTTATGTAAAAGTGTGTGTGTGGGGGGGGGGGGGGGGGGGCGTGGTGATGTGTTTGTAACCAAACCTGAATATAATAGGCATGATGGAAGTTGACTTTAGGGCGGTTGTTTTAGCTCGCTGAGTGATTAAGGGAACGATGTCGCGTATCCCTTGTCTGGTATTATTTTTGGAGCATAATTGAACCTTTGCCCCCGTTAAAACAGTCTCACATGCTCTGTCTCTCTTATAGCACAGGCTCTGGCCTCAGTGAGAACCTACACATGAAGGAAACAGCAGAGGAGGTGTGAAGATGCCCCTGAAGACTTCCCCCGAGGACATCAGCACAAGGCCGCAGCCTACAGAGAGTGAAACTGCCGACTCTGGGTTATTAACCTCTGACTTCTGTATGCTCACTGTGACGTCTTAAGCTCTTATGCCACCAACAACACGTTCCCTGTGACATTTCTCTGTTCATTCACTTCGCCACAGAATTCAGCTTGATACTGTTACTGTTGCAGTTCCATTTTTTTTAGTTTTTGCAAGGTTTTTAAGGTTATTTTCATTATTTATATGGTTTTATGAGGTTCTTGTTTGAATGTGGGCCAACATTGGTCTATATATGTGTATATATATATGAGGCTAATAGACTGAGCTCTGTTGTTAGCTTAAGGGTCTTGCGACAAAAATGTTTTGGCCACATTTTCCAATCACGTTTCACCATCTGTCCTAAAAGGTTTCAAAAACATATGTTCACATAATTTTACATTTACCAGATCATTTTAGTCTTTTACGAGTCACTCGGTTTGTTTTTGCAGACATCGGTCATTAACTAAACATTCATATTTATCCATTTATTGTAAAGAACATTTGTCGATGCGAAAGAGGAGTTTATAAGCGATGTAGATCCCTCCATTATAGTGAAAGGAGGAGCCACTTTATTGCTGCAGACCAAGATTATTTGTAATTTTTCCTGTTTCTGGGTTGTAATTATTTAAAAATGGGATCTTCTGTAGTCCCCGTCGCATTGTTGCCGACACATATGTGAATGTTTAAGTCACTCTATACTGTCTTCTTTTGTATTGCCGAGAGATATATTTAAACTGAGAGAAGGAAAAAAAAATCTAAGTTTGGTTCTATTTTATGAAATGTTAGTTTGAAGACTTGGAACTAAAGAAAAAAAGAAACAGATTAGCACATGTAAAAAAAAAAAAGCAATAACAAAGAAAATGCTTGTGGATCCAGGATTGTGTGTACAAAGTGTAATTATCAGAGGTTTACTGTGTATATAATGTACAT
>NC_136533.1:8813314-9250814 GCF_910591455.1 Pholis gunnellus | reverse complement strand
AGCAATATCCTTGTGGAGTCACACGTGTGTCCATTGAGTCTTTAGCAACATGCTGGGCAGCAAGGATGAAGCTGATGTTTGGGATATTATTCATCCATCTAAATCTATTTTCTTATTAGTTGAAATGTCACGCTGTCTGAGTCTCCTTAACACTGAATATGTGCGGTGAAGCACTAAACCACAGCGATGTCACCACCACAGTTTGTAATGTGTTGTACGTATTTCTTCAACACCTTTTGGTCTTTGTCGCTGCAAAGCAACATTTAAAAATCAGAAAGGAATGACATGTTTCATTCATGAGAGGGTTCTGATGTAGTTCTGGTTCTCTAACCGTTCCTTGGTTTTGTTTTGACTCTGCTCTCTGCCGTCTTCCTCCTGCAGCGAGGCCCCACGACTTCTTTGACGCCCAAACCATGGATGCTATTCGCCACAGGGCCATCTGCCTCAACCTGGCCACCCACATCGAAAGTGTGGGCAACGGCCACAGTGTGGTGTTCAACAGCACGGTGAGTCCGTGTGCAGCTTCACTAGTTTCACATTGATGGCCTCCGGCTACCTGTTTCCATCCTAATGGCTTCAAATACAGCAAGTAGCTGAAGGGAACTCGGAGGCGAGGGTTGAAGGATGCGTTCTCTTTTATTATTTGTTATTTTTTGTTTTGTGATAGAAAATGCCAGATGCATTTCTGTGAATCTGTGCAGAATGTTGGCTCCTTAATCATCGGCATGTTAAAAGGTGAACTGTAATGCAGAAACAGAATTTAACCAAAGACGTCAAAATATGAAAACTGCTTATTTTAGATTTAGCATTACACGCCTGCATGGGCCCCATCAGCAGACATTTGACTGGTTATAATGATAAATACCATTTGTATTCATTGAGTTTAAGGTTACTTCAAGTTAGAAAGCTCAAAGACTTTTAATTGTATTGAAATCGTACGTTTAAAAACTCTACATCACAGAGGCTCAACATATCCTGAAACACCGAGCACTCTGGTTAAAAATGACATTTTTATGTATTCAAAGGTCAATGAGTTGTATGCATATTATGGAAGCAGTGGGGTCAGTATTCCTGTGCTCCATAAACGCATAACACTGATATTCAGCAGACAAAACAAAGCATCAATTGAGACATTGTTAAAATCCTATGAAGCTTATTGTTGGTCCTTTATGTTTACATTTTAATCCATTGTATGTATAGTAAAAAGAGAACCTGCCTCACCATTTAGCATGAGATTGTTTTCACAATTGTTTGTTTTTAAATGTCTTTCATGTTCTGTAGTTTCATTATTGGACAGCAGGGGGCATGATAGAATCACTGTTTGAAGACACTGCAGCTTTTTTCGGAGTGCACTTGAAGTGAACCTTGAGAGTCGCCTCGAGGCTCGATGTTGTTTTTCTGTGAATCGCGCTTCACAGGAAAGACAATGAGATTGTTTCTGTGTACGGTGCTCGGTCCATTCTGAGCCCGGTGCGTGATACATTATTAATGAGCTCTAAAATGCCTTTTCTCTGTTGAGGGCACATATGAGCACTCGCAGGAAAAAAGATTCTCCTTTTTTCACCGACGACGGCTTCAAAGAGTGGAGGAATCACTGAGGGAGGTTATCCGCAATGACATCTCAGTGTGAATGGCAGATTATTTTTGAAGGACTGCTTTTCTCACGCAGTTCCACTAGGGAGCGCTCTATCCCCTGTTCAAGACCCCCACGGTACAGGACGGTGGAAAGATGAACGGGACGTCCTCCGGTTTCTCAGCACCGTCTCTCGTATTCGTACAGAAACGTTCTCTTTAGTCAGAGACCGTTAATCTGTTTCCACTGTGTCGTCTGCTTCTACCACGCTGTAGAGTAAATTAGGTTATTTTGTTTGTCCCCCCCCCAGTGAGTTAACGCATATATAAATGACGCATTTAACGTGCAGCGCTATTATAGCGTGCTACCACCAGCTCACACAGCTGTGTGCTCAGAATCATGTTCTCCTCTAAGAGAAGCTCCGAGAGCACCACACACGTGATTTAAACCACCACAAACGTGCACACACAGAGGTGGGAGGGTAGTTTACAGGTAATCAAATTTAAGGATATTTTCTGATATCAATATACATCACAATATGGCAAATGTGTGCAAAGTCACGTAATACAGCAAAGAACAGGAATCCACTGTTACATGAGACACATTTCTTCATTAGTTGGATTTTAAGCACAGCTTGCTTGTGGAATCATACATTTGTACAAAATCAATTAGCAGACAAACAAAACACCATACCGGAAGAAGATCATATTGTCACAATGAAGTCGGTAAACTATAGTTTATTGTTGATATTGAAGCTCCTGTAGTTCTGGAAGTGTGTAAATAGGTTGCAGATGATGTAAATAGACATGCAGGTCATGCGCGTGTCTCTAATGTATGCATGCACATCGTCAGCATGCAAATAGAATGCCATGAAGCCACTTCATGCCTCTCTTTTCCCATTTAAAAGGGATTTCCACCCCAAATAATTCAAGCAATTTCTGAAACTGTGCAGTTTTTTTTAGGCGAACTCGCTGTCGATGCTTCTGTTCCTTTTTCAAGTGTAATTAGAGTGTCGACACCGGTGCTCTCCTCACTACAGTGTTCAGCTCAGTCAACTCTTTTCTGCTTCGCTCTGCTCCCTGCAAACCTCAACTGCTCACCAGCAGCCAAGAAATTTAGAAGAAAAAGCTTCGAGAAAAAACAACAAAAAAGACCCAGTGAAGATAAAGCTTGGGAAGAGGTTAAGAGAGGTAACCACATATTTGGACACAGACTGAGAGGGAGGAAGAGCCAGCCAGGGGAGGGGGAGAGAGGACCAGGAAAAGGGGGTTAAGTGGAGTTCAGGGTCATGGAATCGGAAGGAGATCTGGCCAGTTGGGCATACATTCTCCTTTTCTCTGGTCCCGGGAGGATTGTGGTGGAGAAGGACTGCGGCGCTGCGTCAGACCCCGGGCCCCAGCGGACCCTCCCCGGCCTGGGGAGACGGAGTAGAGCTGTGGGGGTTCTGTGGAGTTTGGCCAGTGGGCCTGCTGACATGCCAGAGCAGCTCAGCCGTGTTTATGATGGGATATTTTTGTTATTGCGCCAATCTGCGTCATCCACAGCTTGACCCCCTGAAACTAGACAGGCACCCGCTTTTAGCAGGCCGGCCCTCCCCCGGCTTCGGTCCTGTGCAGTTTTCGCTGGCTCGCTTCAGAGCCTCTCTAATGTTCACTCCCTATTCTCCCCCAGCGCTTTCCTCCCTCCCTCTCTCGGGTCTATAGAGGATAAAGATCTGTCCCTTAAAGCACCAACTGCCATCATCAAACCACTCGGCTCACAAATCACTTCATGCTGCTTAAACACAAGCCCGCTTCTTAATCTTCAGGCCTGGTCATGGCCTGTTCAGGTGTAGCCTGAGCTTGTGATCATTAACCTGGTGCTGTGAGTAGCCCGGGGGGGGCACGCACGGGTTAAAAGCTCTGCATTTTTAATTAAAAGGGCAGTGAAGCAGTCTTAGCCCTGAGACGTGTACTGTAGGGCCCGTTGCAGCCAGCACAGGATTCAGGACGGCGCTGCAGAGAGGCTCTGTTGTTGACTCTGAGACGTCGTCTCTTAACCCACGTGTTGGTCCACCGTGCAGCAGCAGCAGCCAGCAGATGAAGGCTGAGGCAGATAAACAAGAACAAAACAACAATGTTCACATATGAGGCAAGACTAAAGCTCTGAGAAGCTGGGAAGGAGTTTTTATTTCTTTTTAAAGATTGATTTGAAGAGCAAATTAAAGAGCAATTTAATTTGATCTCAATAAAAAAAAGCCGAAGAAATATCTGTAGTGATTGGCAGATGAACAAACCTCATCACATGTAGGCCGATTCTTTAAAGATTGACAGGATCTTTTTTCAGTTAATGAACATAAAATATCAAATACAGTGAATTACATCAAGTAGAATACACTATAAATATACTACAGTACTTGTATATACAGTAAAACAACATAAAAATACTGTAAAAGATCTTTATGTATTTACACACGAGATTCTATTTATAATGACATTTAAACGCTCCTAAAAAAGCTTAAGATTTGAGATCATTGTAGAACTGCGACTATAATAAGAACTTTTGTGATTCTTCAACTGGCGTAGTGGGATCAGGAGACATCGGAAGTGGAGATTTTCAGAAGTTTTGTTTGTGAACATAAAATCTAGCAAATTCATAAAAAAGAAAATAGTTATGCCGGAGAGATAATTATATAATTTGAAGTTTAAGAGGCGAGTTGAGATGAACATTTGAATATTGCTGTGTTGCTGTGTTGCTCTGCCTTCTTCTTCTCTTTTTCCAGTTTTCTGCTTGAACACAAGAGGCAACAACAGGCTTGATTTGCCAACTCGGCTGCAGTTTGTTAAGCTTCTCACAGACAAACATTAAGGCACCGAGCCAACAACAACAACATTCATATCTGCGAGCAGAGCCTGCAAATGTCCTACAAAAAGTATTGATCAAACTATAACGGTGCATTGTGTCAGACAGCAGCTTATCAAAATGAAACCACAGCGTTGCGCACCTCTTCTCGCCCCTCTTTTACTCACGGCAGCATGGGAGGAGGGTGTTCTCTAACATGCTAGTTTAGAAAGTACAGAAGAGACAAATAAAGATGACAAATCCCCAGCATGACAAAAGGAAAGAGAGGCGATAGGACGAGAGTGATTCTAGGCCTGTGTCTCCTCTCCGTGCAGCCCTCGTCCCCTCTGTCCTCAAACCCGTTTCCATCAATGCCGCAGCCGTTTCCCAGAAATAATTTCAGATATTTATGTGCGTAAGCGAAGTTCTTCACACGTGACCTCATTCCCGATCCTAAAAATAGACATTCCTAACACAAAAATGAGCCAATTGACGCAAAAGGTTGTGTCTCTGGCTATTTTTGACGCTCCTGGTTATTTGTCCAGCTTTACTCCCCCCCCCCCCCCTCCTTCTGACAATATGTCTGTGAATTCCAGACCAGTTTTACTGTAAACCAACACAGCATGATGGATGAAAGTGTTATGCATGAAGAGGGACGACTATTTAGGAAATCGGGTATTGTCTCAACTGTATTTTCACAAGAAGAAAGACTTTGCTATGTGTGGCTGTTTTGGCAGAGTGAGTCTTGGGTAGTGAAACCAGGGGACAGATAAAATGAACACAACTTCTAAAGTGACTGAAGCAAATGTTGGACAGTGGGTGCCGGTCACCAGAAGCATTCCCGTCCAAAGCGATAAAGCGTCTGCTGTCGGCACCAGAGACTTGTTTTCGGTGATCACGGCTCCGTCTTTGCTCGATGTTACCCGCGATTAAGCAGTTCTCGGTGAAGTCCGGATGCTTCGGATTTAAATTTCTCTGTGTTACACTGTGTTGCAGGGGAGTGTGAGATGGATCCTGTTGGAAATAGAAACCTCACTGAGCTCTTGCATGCATTATTAAGAGTGCTCACATTGCTTATTAGTGTAATGATCAGCCACTGTATCACTCTGCGAGATGTTTGAAGCGTGTAGCCTCATTATTCGACAGAGAGATTTTGGGGGGGGGGGGGGCAGGATGGGGGCTTTGAAGCCCGGTCTCAACAGACGAGGGAGAATGCTGCAACAGCAGCCAAACCCAACACATTTATACTAATCTGACGCTTGTAAACTGTCTTTGGGATTAACCATAAAATGTAGGTTAAATTCTACGTTTGTTTCTGGTGGTTGCTTTCCATTGGTGAAGCCGGTTAGAGGTTACTCGGCTAGGCCAACAGCACGGCAGAGACGCGCTGACAGCACGAGGACGACGGGAGTAGTTTGAGCGCTCGCTGTGTCTTTTTTATTGCTCAGCTCGTGTTTCTGCTTGATTCTCTCCGTGCAGGTGGTGGCCAAAAGGAAAGAGGGGTCTGGCAAGGTGAAGGTCCTCCTACATTGGACACCTGAGGACATGTGAGTAAAACTCCCTCTGCACTGTCCTTACTTCTGCGTCGACATTCGCCACAGATGGAATTTTAACAGTAGAGAGAATAGACACATGAAGGACAATCAGAGGTGGAAATTACAAATAATCATAATGATAAAACGCAAGAGAACTGTTTACTGTCAGAGGACTATTTCTGACCGTGATGTTACAGATTTGCTAAAATACTGTATTAGATAGATTGATTTTTTTTTTCGGACCAAGCACAAGTAGCTCCATTTGAATACTTGCCGATACCAAGTACTGATACATAATGATCCCGTGACATTTCTAACTACAGTTTTGAAAGAATGTTTTATTTTCATGAGATGTTCCGAACACAAATTCAATAAATAATTTTCCTGATACAAACGGAGTATAACTCTTTTTAGTGCTGCTGTTAATAATTAATCCTTTAACCCTGCTATCAGTTAAACAATTAAAAGATTTTAAAAAGATTTTAAAAGCAGTTGCTCACAGGAGCGGCATGTCACTCAAAGTTGGCGATAAATGATTCGGCTCAACTGAGAAGTGGTTAACGTCAGGTTGCCGTCGTGGTATCGGGGGCAGATATATCGGAGTACTTTTACGAGTACGAATACATGAGCACCATACTGGACCTGCTACTGTTCTAAAGAATAGAACGTTGTGCACTGCGTCTCGGTTGCTCTTGTAGTCAATTTGCTAGATGGCCCAACTACCTGCCAACGTTATTCATTGTAGCTTTGTTCCTACTGGGGAACTGCTGAGGGTAGAGTCTAAATACTCTTCTGTGTATATGGAGGTAAAGGGATATGTGTCCATAAACACTTTGAGATTTGTAGATAACCTTTTTAAAAAGTCCCCGATCTACAAACGGGCAACTCAGCAGCACATTTTCAAATCTCACCATGTAAAGTCTGAGCCTTTCACACAAACATTTCCTTTTTGAGCAGCAGGGGTCGCACGCCTGTTCAAGTGAACATCAACACTGTGTAGCATCTCTCTGATAGTTTTACGAGTCTCTTTTCCATCCAGCTGTGCGCTCAACACGGTGGCCTTCCTCTGCGTCAGGGCTGGCTATAAATCTTCACAACCTACCTTTTGTTGGCTGATCCAATATTTGTTGTCAGTGTCAGGATTCCAGGTCCCCTTATAGTCCACATCACTCCTCAGAGGGAGCTGAGGGCATCAGCCAGCATCCTCACTCACTGTGATGATGTCTTGGATCAGCACCCAAAAGTAGATGAATTCCCTGTTTAAGGGAAGGTGAACCTTGGCACCACTTAAGCCCCATGAGCAATTTGGCAGAAGAGCGGGCAGGTTGGAAATGTGCTTATGAAATGGATCCGTCTCACGGAGAGAGAGAGAGAGAGAGAGAGAGAGGGCTTCACAGAACGCTGGAACATTCAGCAGGGTTCCTGCTCAGGGGAAGCTTCCACCACACGTCCCACACTCTCATTAAAGAAGATGATCAGAGAGCAGAGAGAGGAAGAATGAGAGACGAGAGAAAAGAAGCTGAAGGAGTTGGGAGATGAGGAGAAGTAAGCAGAAAGGGAAAAGAGGCGAATAACAGAAGGAGGAGGAGGAGGAGGAGGAGGAGGAAAAGAGAACAAGGTTAAAGGAGACAAAGAAGAGGATGGACAACAAAGAGAAAAATGGATTTGGTGAAGATGGCACCGGGCAGCGAAACCCAGATGATGCATCGTGAAGGAGATCGCAGCTGACAGCTTCCGATGAACATACTGTAGCTAAACCCTTGTTCTCTCAGTCTTTCCCCCTCCTTCCCTTTCCCCCTCTCTGATCCACCTCTGCTATCTCCTCCTCGCCCGAGTGTGGGAGTGTAATCTTGTGCATTGAGAAATAATGAGAGAAGGGGGGGGAGGGGGGGGGGGGGGGAGATGAACTTTGGTGATCAGGAAGGACTCCTCAGATTAATTCCAAACGAGAGAGACGTAGATGGAGATTGATAACGAGACTCAAAAGACAGATTGAGGCAGAAGATGGACGAAGGTGAGAAACGGGAGTTGGAAGAAATTGGTTGTGGGAGCGAGAGAAATGAAAGGCAGAAAGAAAACAGAGAGTGAGTGATGGGGAGTAAACGAGAGTGAGATGCTTTTTTTTTTTTTCTTTTTTTTCTCGTCCATGCAGGAGAAATCTGCGATGCTACTGATTCTTGTACTTGCTCTGAGAGAGTAAACAGTTTTGAGACGGGGAGGATTGGTAGTGAGTATCAGTTTGGCCAAGTTAATATTTAGTCTTTGGCTCGGTGTAATGTCCTCGTACCTGACGGGCAATTCAGTGGTCATTTAGTCAGCCATCAAGTGTCATCACCCTAAACACCAAGGGCAACATCGAGTGCTGTACCCAGAACGTGTGTGTGTATGTGTGTGTGTGTGTGTTTGTGTGTTTCTCAGTCATTGAGTCAATGATTAGCCGGGTGAATGTGGGAGGTCATGTTTATTAATGTTGGAGCAAACCATTCACATTCTGACCGACACTCATTAACTCCATTTGGATTAATGAGTGAGTGATGAACATGAACCCCCAGCGTCTCTCTCAGGAGGAAGAGGGGGGTGGGTGGGCTGAGAGAGGAAGAGAGAACCATCACTGCTGTCTGATCTCTGATGGACGGGTGAACGGATTCCCCGGCACGCTGTTGAATGCCGCCGAATAACGAATACACAGTCGGTGACGCTGACGCCTCGAGCCACTGGAGGCGTGCTGACACGTCCTCTCTGTACAAGCTACACGGTGCTTATCATACATGCACAACTTGGGTTTAACTCCTCAACCGTTGCTAGCTAGTGTGTGATGTTATCATTGTTTGGTAACTGCGTGAACACAAACAAGGCAATGAAAAATGCATCAAATTCCATTATATGACTTTTATCTATCATGTATTCATAATATAAACCTCCCAGACTCCCCAGGGTGAAGAAACATCCTGGGAACTTCGTCACTTCAAATTGGCGACACTAATTCGGCGTGCAGAGATCAAGGATCTCTAAATACACTAATGGTCCATAAGCAGCACCATTGAAGCTGTGAAAAGGCGTTCGCTTCTCTGTGCATGTCTTTGATCAGAGAGAAGGACGTGAATGAATGAATGAGTGTCATTTTGTTCTGCACCATAAACAGTTGCATATCTGGTCTATAGTACAGAGAATATAATAAACAAAACCGCACTTTGATGCTTTACGACAGTTTATTAATGTAGTAAAGTTTACTATTGAGGAATAAACCCCAATGAAACGAGTGAGACGTGTGTTGACCAAATGTATTGAGCCATAATCTAGTAAACTGTGATTTGTAAGTGCCTTGTAACTAACTCTGAAAAATACAACTTTCCATGAAATGTGTCTGAGCTTATAGAGGAAGATCTTAAGTATCAAGCACTACCTTTTCTTATTAAAGACTACTATAATACTCTGTCGTATTTACTTTAACCAAGCAACCAAGCTACTTCCTGTTTACACCCTCTCCCGCCTGCCCAGTGTACGTGAATAGTCACGTGATATTTGTTTTCAGGCTTGCTCGTGTGGACGGAAATCATTTTTACAAACGATGCTGAAAGACCCGTGTGGACGTAGGTGGTGTTAGTGTGGCTGCTCTCCTCTGATGATGCAGTTTATTAGGACATCGAACTTCCTTCCTGCTGTTCCATATAAAGTTGAGTGCGTCAGCGACATACACGTTGCTGCTTTGTTATGAACTTATTACTCCTTTCGACACTGGGATCTTCAAGGCCTGGAGCCAACCATCAATCCAGACTGGAGGCCCCCCCCCCCCCCCCCCCCCCCCTCCCCCCCAGTAGCTCTCCCCACAGAGGCCTCACTCACAATATACATTTCTATCTCATAAAGAAGCAAGCCAAGTAACGGTCTCCTCTGGAAAATGCAGTAAATCCATTTGTCTTTATTTGGCTTGGTGTGACTGAGTCTTTGGGTGGAGATGTCTTTGAAAAGTGCGTTTGGGGGAGGGATAGGAACACTTGGGTGTTTATATGTGTGTGTGTGTGTGTGTGTGTGTGTGCGTGACATGTGTGTCACATGACCTCCCCCCCCCCCCCCAGTGCATCCCTCCTGTGCCTCACATCCATCAGAATCTAATAACTCATCAGTACCACGGCACACTCGCTCTGACATGTTTACGGTGACTCCGGATTGGATCGGGCAAGTGAGCGTGCTCGCACACAAACACACACGAGTGTTTACTGCATATATATATATATATATATAACACTCAGCGGGTCCTCGTCTGTCATCTGAGCTTCGGGTTGCACAAGGACACTAACTCAAGACGAACCTAAACTTTGAAGCTGCTTTGAAGGGAACTGTTTCTTGTCTCGTCCCTGCCTCTCCTCAACTTCCTCTTTCTTCCATTCCAGACATTAAAGGGGACAGAGACACTTTGAGCATGCACTACAGAATAAAAGTATAAGTATATCTCATCATATATATTTTAGAAATGACCAAAAAAAAATGCTTTTACCAACATTACAAATATTTCTTTATCCCATTAGTGCTTATCCACACATAAAAGCAAGTTTCTGCCATAAGAGGATGTGCGATCTCTGTTAGTGAGCTTTTGTACATTAACATGGGCCACTTCCCTTTGTTTTATTTGTACGGTCAGTTCTCTATCACCTTTCCTCCTTTGTTCTCCATCTCTTACCTGCACCCAGTTGAGCTGACGGTGATGCATGTGAAGTGCAACCTGCACACCGTGCTCCTGAATGGGCTGACTAGGCATGTGAATGAGTGATTTGGCTGGGTGTGCTGCCTGCTTGCCTAACTGCCGCCTGCAGTGAGTGAGTGAGTGAGTGAGTGTGTGTGTGTGTGTGTGTGTGTGTGTGTGTGTGTGTGTGTGTGTGTGTGTGTGTGTGTGTGTGTGTGTGTGTGTGTGTGTGTGTGCGTGTGCGTGCGAGTATGTCTGCATCTCTGGGGGCTCCTGTGATGACGCACATGGTGACGGGGGGAATGTTGGGGGTGGAGACGGAGTGGGGGCTGGAGGAGGGAGGGGAGGCGCCGTCGACTAGCAAAGCTCTTTGTTTCTACTGCACCTCGACCGGCCATGCCAGTGCTCGCACACTCCCTTCTTTCACGGGGGGATCGCACTGCGTTCAGTACAGTCGGGTTCACCTCAGCAGTACAGTGCATCATGTGCACGGTTATTTGTACTTCAAGCTACTTTCATGTTGGATCATTTTAAATGCACAAAAACACTCTCAAATGCACACAAGCACGGGAGGAGAGTATGCTCCGTCCTCTGTGTGTGTGTGTGTGTGTGTGTGTGTGTGTGTGTGTGTGTGTTGGTGCTTCGGTCAAGGCCATGTTTCTTATGGAAACATACTCAGTGTTCAGAGGAAGGTGTTAACATGTGCGCTGGACTCAATGAGGCTCTTTGTCCATCCATCTCACCCCCTTTTCTCACTCCAACCCTCTTTTCTCTCCCTCTTTCTTGTTGGAACTTCATCCCTGACCACATGTCTTCTCTCTTTGTGTGTGTGTGTGTGTGTTGTCTTCCAGACTACCTGACGTGTGGGTGAATGAAACGGAGCGATCTCAGCTGAAGTCTAAAGTGGTGCACTTATCCCAGTTACCACAGGACGCTGCCGTGCTGCTCGACCCAAACATCTACAGGTGAGTGTGTGACGACACCAGCGGCCTCACACACAGACACACACTGCTGCTGATCCGTTGTGTGTCAAGCCAAACACATGTTACCCATGTGTAAATGTTATCTAATGCTCAGTAGGATTCGTTGTGTGAAGCATTTAAGTGTTTGAAAGTGCTTCCACTGCCCTCCACACCTCTGTGTGCGTGTGTGTGTGTGTGGGGGGGGGGGGGGGTTATGGAACCCTTAAGGAACCCTTAAGGAACCCTTAACACGTTGTTCCACCAGGTGGCACCAACTCCTGATTTCAATAATTAGATTAATTAAAAACGGCAGCGCAGAGAAAATACTTTTTGTTTGTGTGTGTGTGTGTGTGTGTGTGTGTGTGTGTGTGTGTGTGTGTGTGTGTGTGTGTGTGTGTGTGTGTGTGTGTGTGTGAGATCAGAGAAACATTTTACACTGTACAACCTGATCAAGTAGGTCAGCTGCAGTTGCAAAACTTCACAAATCACAAAAACAAAATAGAAATAATGACCGTTACAGATTTTAAACCAGGAAAAATAATATCTTGCTTTCATGCAAGATGTCCGATATTTTTTCAAGTGCATGACGTTCCTCTAAACATTAACTATGATGTCATTTGAATCCCGTGCAGACTTGGTTCACTCATCACCGAGATGCAAAAAAAACAAGGTTAGCTTTTATGACGCACCATAAAAGGCTGAGAATGAATCCTGAAAGAGGAACAATGTGCCTAAAATAACAAGAGTGGTCATCTTACCGGAGATATATGGCTCACCAGTGCGCTGATCGGCACGCGGGCCGGCTGATTTTAATTAGACCTGAAGGCTCAGTAACTGCAGGGGCTGCCGCCGGACTCTGGTTTCATAGTTGAATATAACCGTCAGCACTCAGCCAGTTTATGTCAAGGTTGTCCTAATGCATGAAATCCCCAAACAAATGAGGTGGTCGGTGCCTGTGGCAGTAAACACAGCCGTGTGTTTGAACCCCTCTCCATGTGAATGGGGTGGCAGCAAGAGACTGACGTACGTAGTGGCAGTCTAGGATTATATTATTTCAACAACGTTTCCATGTTGACATTCTTGCACTTTGTCACAAGTCCTACTGGACTTAAATCATCTCTTCACACACCATCACATTGTGAGAGGTTTCTTTGCACAGCGGCCTCACAAACTCTTCCTGTCTTTGCAGAGCACTTCCTCAAAAGCGGCTGAAGCGCAGGTAAGCTGAAACAGTTCATCATAGATATACAATGATTTACATTTAAAGGTCTATTTAGATATCTACACACACACACACACAGTACAGTGGTGTGTGTGTTTAGCTGGAACACGGTCCTGTCGTAGCTCTCAGTCAACAATTAGACCCAATTACAGTAAGTGCACAAGTTATTTGACCTGGTTATTGATGCCGACACGTTTACCAACAAATGCAGAATTTAAAGTGGATACTTAACAAAAAGTACACAACCTCATACTGTATTGTGTCAGCAAGTCACACTATACTGTATTGCCGCCCTAAATACCCATTACAAGTATATCGGAATAGAATGTGTGCAATGCAACTATTGTGTTTGCATTTTTCATGCACACAAATGACTAAAATCTTCTTGATTTTGCTAAATATATATTTCTTTTATAAGGGCAGTATTTGCATAGTTTGTAGCAGCTCTAGTGCCGTCACTGGATGCACAGAAAGGGAAGGCTGATGCATAAAATGCTGAGTGATTTTTTTTTAATCAAAATCCGTGCACAGCTTTTCTAGTTCACAGTAACGTTGGCCTGTGTATGCAGACGACACAGAGCGGCAGCATCAGTCTTGCTTCACAGCTCAACTATCGTGCGTCTGTACTGTCGTACCGTACGCTTTAAATCGTGTATATTCTTTGTGTTCTAATGGAGATCAAATAATGCTGATGCCTCGATGGTGTGGTACTAATCGTGCATCCGCAGTATTACTCGTGGCTCTGGCTCCACTGTGGTGAAACATCGTGGTAGATGATTACTTATCGCCCACAGTTCCTTTGCTTCCTATGGACCGTGAAGCCAGTTAATTAGGAAACCGGCCAGTTTGGAGGCAGGACCCGTGGCGTTCCCTCGTCTCACTCAAAAACGAGGTCATCTTTGGCCGTTGTTCATTATTCCATTAATTGACCTCAGTAGTTGAGTGCGGCTAAAGCTCTAAAACACACAGTGTTAATGTGTCTATAAATGAAGCCAGCTCAATGTCTGAACATCCAGGATAACGCCTGTTTCTCATACTGTAATCGCTCTCATGACATACTGAGAACAACTCATTCTCTCCGTCTCTGTGTCTTTCTCTCCTGTCTTTGTGAGCAGCCTGTAGGGAGTCATCTGTGGACTCGATACTTAAGAGGAAACGCTTGTTCATAGGAGGTTTATCTGTATGGGATGGGACGCTCTTCACCCGTCTCTGAGCTGAGTGAAGTGGCGATAAAAGGAAACCAAACTGGGCTTTGCTGCAGATTTTTCTCTCTTCAGTTTTGTATTTCTGAACAAGCCGAGCGCGGCGGTAAATGGGACTAACAATTTTTAAAAATGTTGTGTTCATCAAAAATTCAAAAGTTCACCAAACTGAAAATATTCTTATTACCCAATGGTGTAAAAAAAAAAAGTTTTGTGTTACCATGTCAGAAAATACAGCATATTTTATAACTGTTTTTGTGTAAACTATTTATGCAGATTTGTAACTTATTTTTATACCATGAAAATGCTGTTATGTGGATTTTTGTGAAGGTTTTAAACGGAACCGTATTTACTGTGATAATCTATGTTAACTGTCACTTGTAGGCAGGATTGGACATTTCTAGTTGTAACTAAGCTGTACATGACAGAAGTCTTAACACATGATCCTATTTATACCTCCTGAATGCAGTACTTTTACTCGTGTAAATGACAATGAAGGGTGAGCTTGTGCCAGGCATAATCTTAATCTCAAATTTAAATCACCATAGAAATAACTAACATTTCATCACACACTTCCTCTTCCCCAAGTAACATAAACTGTGCATATCATCATAGTTGTGATAAACTTACGTTACTGATATTTAAGCACTTAAAAAGTTATTGTTAAGAAAAATGTGTTTTTTCTACTGTATGTGATGGAAATGGAATACTCTGTAATAAAAAGAGGGAAACAGATGTTGATGAATGCAAGTTGTTTGTACAGATGATGAGCATGCAAGGTGTTTGAATGGCCGCAAAAGCAGCAATGCATCCATTGTTGTACCAATATGAGTTCCTTATGTGTGCGTTGGAGGGATTTGGCCGGCTTACTTGGCGTCCATTAGCGGAGCAGCTTTGGGAGCGTGCTGTGGAGGAGCTAATGACTGGGCCGGCAGGGCAGGACCCCTGCTGGCCTCAGCTGTCGGTGAACATGCCTGCAGAGAAAACTGGAGTTCAGGGAGAGGTCCTTTACAATATGGCTGAACTGCTCCTCACTGTCTCATGCACTTACACGCTCCCACATGTCGTGGGGAGGCTATAATGAGGCCTTCAGGTGTTCCATTCTTTCGTCGGGGAAAGCACTGGACGTTTTTTTTGGCACTCTGTTGTTTTTTTCTGCGCTTTGTTTTATGTCTTTCTCACGTCGGCAATGGTCTGTGGCGGCTCTTAAACTGTTTTTGTGGTAAATTGATAAGAGATGAGTCCAAGATTAGCAGGAAACGCATATTGGGGTCATTACAATGAGGCCACCACGAGCCCGACTTGTGTCGCATAACTTTAATACTCTAAAAATAATGTGCCAGTGAAAATGCATAGCCGATACATGAGCCATAATGATAAGAAAAAATGTCCAATATAGATGCAAGTCCAACAAGAAGCTATTAATATAATCAAGTCAAATACATATTTCTCTCTACAGCACTGATTGAACCATATGTGAAAGAATGGAGCATTGAGATGCCTTGACTGTGAATTTCACTTCATTTTAACTGCCTGCATTTAACACGCACTTATTTTTTGCGTGCAGTTTTAAAAGTAGAGTGTTTGACTTATCACAGGATCACAGATCGGTGAGCAGGAAGTTCTCAATGATAAGCATGTACTGTGAGGTAAGAGTGCGCACAATTATTTACAACAATTCAGTAACTCATGAGTCCGAGTGCGAGACAGTTGAATAGGCCGGTTTCTTGTATCCGTGAGTGAATAACATTCCCACAGTTCTGTGGACAACACTCGATTAATCAACTGCAGACCATTTGGCTGTGACAAAGTTGGAATCGGGGTTACAAACAGGAAGTAGGCCACATCTGCAGTGCTTTCTCCGATTTTGATCAATAAGACCGGCTCCTGTTTGCAGTGTGCTCTCCTTGGTGTGCTCTTGCCTTGAGATCTCTTGTTCATACTTACATGAACCTTTACTGGTTGTCCCTTTTTTCAGGAATGTCAGGCATCAATGGATTTTGACACATCCTGTGTGCCTTGATCTTAAGTCTAGCAAAGAGCTTTACTTTTTCTTTTGTTACTGTCAGAATTACTGTTCGTAGTTGCTGTATTTTTCTTTACCTCAACGATCCATGTGTGCCCATTCAAACCGGCAGAAATTTCACTATTCATGTTTGTTTTTTTAAAGTAGTTTTTACATACCATAACCTAGAACTGGAAACCTCGAGTTTGATGAATATTATTGTATATCACTAGAACGCATCATATCCAACTTTGGAAGCATTTCAAGGTTCAACGATCCTTGCCATTGGAGTGAGTATCCGTGTTTATTTAATGTCTTCATTCTCTTCGGAGCATCGCATTTCCAACATTTTGCAGGATGTTTTAAATGAAACAATAGCGCATTGTACTCGAGGTTTTGTTCGAACCACGACTTCAGACGTGACATCAGTTGGAGCGGAGCAGAATGATGGATAGAACGACTGGCAGGCAGATTTAGAAAGTGGACAGCAGCTCTGCCTGCAGAACCTAATCCTGCCTCAGCCCGTCTGTGAAGGAAACGCTGGGACTCTACCCCGAAGTGATGTCTGTTCACTCAACCCATGAGATGACTTTCCCTCCTTCAGCTCCTCTTCTTCCAAGTATATGATGCCAATCCCTTCACCTCTATCTCACTGGAAAATCCCAGATAAATGGTTTTGTTTGTGTTTTGGATTAATTTTAGCATTTTTGCTGATGTGAATTTATTGACCTCACATTCTTTAATATTGATTTCACATATTACACCCGTAATGGAAGTACATTCTGTCCTGTGACGTGAACCTCATTGAGCCGGTCCATTAGTCATGTGTGACGACGTGTCTGTACGTGGTGTCCACGTTAGTTGTGTGGTCCGACTGCTCAAACCTGAAACTCTTCCATTGGCTGCAGCTCTTCTTACGCGTGGTTGTGAATCATCCGTCTGAGTTTCTCATTGTGCACAAAATCTTCCCTTTGCTTTGGCTACATGCATCGCTGTCTGCGTAAAGGAGGAAGGCATTGCGTCAAGAACAAAAGCGATGAGCTGCTGCTCCAAATCCTGGACTGAAATTGTTTTTTTCCACCCTGTTTCTGAAATTTCCGAGTAAGAAATTCATGCAAATGAATAGGACTTGTTCACTGGTACACCTAGAGAGTTCAGTTACAAGTATTATGTGATAAGCTGACTAATAATTGGGGCCTGCTGGGAAAAAAAACACTTTTTATTTGATTAATAATTGATAAATTGAAGTAATAATCGACAGATGCAGCCCTAGACTTGCATACTATAAAATGTCACTGCATACATATATGGTTTAGAATAACATATTGCTTTAGCTCCGATATTTCTATATGCCTCTGGTAAAGGCATCTCTTTTAATCAACAACATCTAGCTTTGATCATATTGCCAGTTTCACATGCATCCGTGTGACAACGACCCATATAAGGGATTTTTTTTGCAAGGACCTGGAGCAAGTTTACACACATGGTGCGTGTCAGCAAGAAAGAGGACAAGGGCATATCAGCTGCAAGGGTATTTGTAAACTGCCTCGCTCTTCCTTTTGTAGATATCGTTTTAATTGGGTTTCCGTCATGTTTCCGATTGTTCTGCTACAGCAAGAAGCCCTAATGGGCTTTTTATTGAGTGGCCTCTCTATCGCACTGTTTCTCTTTCAAGTCTTATTTGATATGCTGCGAGTCTGTGTTGTGTCATAACTGTTCATCCATAGCTTCGACTCCTTGTATTATTCATTGTGATAGGTTATTCAGTTGTTCAAGCGTTGTGCACAAATATATTTTGACAGCTTTGGACCATTCCATTAGGACAGACTGCATGGAGAAACGGTCAATAATCTGTCCTTAAGTGGCCCTGACTGTTGACCCCTCCTGTCAACACAGCGATCTGATCCTGTCTAAACATCTTCCAGCTGGCGTCCGTCTTGCTCCTGTCGTCGTGGTCGCTGGCTCGCTAGCCACCAGGTTACATTGTATCCCTTCCTTTCATTTTATCTCAGATTTTGTGCAGCTCAGGATTCTTCCTGTCCTCTTGGAGCAAATTTAACAAAAATAATGGTGGGAGGGACTCTTGCCACAAGTTACTTGAACTCTCTGATGCTGAATTTGCAACTGAAATGGCCGTAATGTGCCTTTCTTCAAGGGTAGGAGTCATCTGCGAGCGTTCGATGAGAAGATTGATACCACTCTCATAGGTCTGCATTTAGTAGGGAGCTGGGGGATAAGAGGCAATTAGCCTAGCTTAGCATAAAGACTGGAAGAGGGGGAAAAGAACCTAGCTCTCTCCAAGCACCTCTCAAGCACATTGTGTCTCAGTAACGTCCCTATAAAGTCTAGGACAAGAGGGTGAACTCATCTGTAATATTTTGTCGCTTGGGCAGAAGCCCAAGGCCGGGGACAGCCTTCTGTGTGGTATCTTGATGCAGGAAGGTTCGTGCATGATCAACGTTTTTTTAAACTGTTGCGGTTAACGTTGTGATACGGTGGCGGTTAGGTCAAGGCAACAATAGCACCTGATAAAGGAAAGGTTTGTAAAGTAACTTAAGCTACGAGCGTAACGCCATCACGTAGCATCACGTAGCATCACGTAGCATCACATGACATAATGCCGTACCCCTGAGCGGTGTGCTGCTGTCCTGTGTTTGTTTGACCCATCCTCCCTCCGCCCTTAGCAGACTTTCTCGCTCTTAATACTACTTCTGATGTGTCTAATAATGACGCGGATCTGTTAACATTGGAGTTAGTTGGAAAGCCTGGTGCGTCTCATACAGACGCTAAAGAGGGCCACAGCACTAGTGTACATAAACCTTTACTTAATCCATACACAAACAGAAATGTAAGCACAAGTTTGGGAGGACTTAAATGCTTGTTTTTCAAGAAATAGTTACGCCAAGTAACTCCCTGTAAAGCCACAAATTAAAGAAACAGGATACATTGTGTTCATTTGTTAGCTTTACAGGTGTTGGTAGGTGTTTTGAGCTTGGGACAGAGGCAGGCTAGCTGTTTCCCTCTGCTTCCAAAATGTAAGCTGAGTTAAGGTAATCACCTCCTGGTTCAAACTTTATACTTAAAAACAGAACAAAAATCCTTGTATAGACTAGGATAATAATCCCTCTCAACCATCACCACTAAAACACTAGAACTGTGTGGCACCAGGGGTAAGATCGTGAGCACGCATCCAAGTGTACTCTACGAAAATGGCGGACACAGCGCCAAAAACGCCAAGCGGGTGAAGCTCGTTCCAAAGCGAGAGTGAATCTGGGGCTGGCGAGCACCGTAAACCTCCTTGAGCCGGGGAGGAGGAGCCACCTTTGAATGTTGTATTTACAAACCGCAACCGCCAAATCCTACTCTGTGTGCCTTTAACGCACAGTAGCGATTTTTTGTCTTCTCATATAACTCTCGGAAAGATCATGAATAAGCGTATTTCTCAAAATGTCAAAGTAATCCTTTAATAAATAATCAGCCTGTCGGTGTCCTTATAAAGACTGTCCGGCCCAAAAGATGCACATGGTTGCTCCCTCAGTACAATCTGTCCAATAGACTCCGTTGACATAAAAATATCACAGCGTGACCCTCTGGAGTCAGTGTTTAGTGGTTATGTAAGTCATCATTACGGTTGAACTGCAAGCAATGGGAAAGCAGGCATTAATGAGTTAATGTCAAGCTCTGTCTTTGTGCTCTCCCGAGACTCATTCACTGCTGATTCAACATTCAGGCCAAAAGGACCATTCGACACTGTGGCAGACGTGCAGAGAGTCCGTGGCCATTTACCCAGCATCACACTCCCATCGGGCTGTGCAGCTGAACAATAGTACCAGCTTTGATGTACAGATGATAATATTTCATCAGACTCTCAGTGTGTCTTCAGCACAGGAGGAAAAACAGCAAGCGGTAAAATCACAGTATCCATGATTGGGGCATTATGAGTTTTCTATTTCAGCTCAAAATACTGTTCTGTGTTTGGATTTGTAGTAATAATATGTTCATATATCATACTGTGTCTGTTTTTAATGTTTGTTTTCTGGTTCTGGTGGGAATAAGAGACTTGTCTGGTTGGATTAGATTCTGCAGAGAGATACAACTGTCCGACCTCCAGCTGGGCATCATCACAAGAGAAATAATCACCAACATAAACATGAACCATTCACTCTCCACTTTGAGACTAAAATATATTAATGTGTCTGGCCTCTGCTTATGATTTACTGTTCTGATATTTGTCCATTTATTCTCATTTGTTTATCTGTAAATCAGGTTTTTCACAGTTGTGTACACTGCCTACAATGACGAGAGAATACATTTACATCCTTCAGATTAACAGAGGCTACACAATTCAGCAAAATGAGCCCGTGTGGCTACATTCCAGATTCAGTGTCGGCACGTTTGAGTCCATACAGAACTTGTCTCGAGTCGTAATGTTGACAGGTCGACGTGCTGATTCATGAGGGTCAAGGGAAGCGGATGGGATGATAGTGAATGCTGTGCGCTGATGACAGATGCAGAAATAAATGGTCCGGACTGTTTTCTGTGTTCTGAACTCAGACCCTGGGGGGGGGGGGACCAATTAGTGGAGGCACATTAGCATCTCTTCTACCTCATCTGAAATAGAATAAGTCTCAATCCTTAAGGTATTGGGCCGTAACATATTTCCCATGCATATACATGTATGTCTCTGGAGGTTGAATGTGTGTGATTGAGGCCGCCATATGTGACTAATATGCTTCATATCTGCCTTCAACCAATTCCCTCACGTCAGATTGCTTGGGATCGTCCTTAACCTCGCAGAGAACGTAAGCTACTTTCTCTGTTTTTCGAAGAGGACACATGACAAAGGTGCAACACTGTGCTGTTGTGCAAGATAATGTCAAAGGGAGTTCTTCACAGGAAACAAAGATGTGCGCTAATCATTGCCAGAGCAGTTCGGCTTACGCTCATCAGCATTATCTTCACATCATCGGCATCTCCGCCATTGTCACAGTACAGGTTGGTGTCAGTGGAGTCATTTGGGATTTGCTCTTGTATCTGAGCTCAACCTCCTTTTTTTTCTGATGATTCAATATATATTTGTCCTTAAAATGTGATTGGGCTGCTGCCTCTCCTCTTGCAGCCTCCCATTTTGCAGGCTTCAGCGATTTGTCAGAGTTGCTGCCCAGCTTTCTGTGTGGTGTCCCTCTCTCTCTCTCTCTCTCTCTCTCTCTCTCTCCCCCTCTCGCCCTCTTTCCATCCCCTACTCCCTTCATTATCTGCTTATGATATCCAGCATTACAGGCACTGACAGCTACAACTCTATTTCCTCCTCACATTAGGCAATTTCTTAGAGTTGGATGAAAGTCCATCAATCCCTTATGGATTTGGCAGGCCCACCAACAGGAAATAGAATACGACGTGTGGGATTTACAGTGCGTGAATTGCTCGGTTATTGTACGCCAGCATGTTTCTTTGGTTACACAGCAGTCGTGTACACATCGCAGTGAATGTTGACACATTGCTGCCATGTACACAACAAACAAAGCAGAAGACGTGCTGCCAAGATGTTAAATTAGGTCATGTTATGGATCTCAGATTGTGCAGTGATACAGCGCTAATGACAATAGTTTATTTGAAGCTAAATATCTCTGAGCTACTCATTTAATAATCTGTGTGATAAATATTGAAGCACACATTTTTACCTTTGTGATGGCAGAGCAATCCTAGAAACGGCAAACAACCTTTGTCTCCATTTAAAAGCACACAAGAAGTTACATTTCCTGGCAGAAGATATGCACACCGTACTGTTGACTCTTAATAAATGTAATTTAATAGAGCAACATTGCAAACCCAGAGAGGTCTTTGTCTTGTCAAGTCACCGTGCAGAACAGCCTCATTAGTCAGGTGCTTGCAATCTGCATAATTAATAATCAATCTGCTCCCAGACAAAACCAATCAGAGCAGCAGTAGACAACACTGTCTGATTCACAACCAGAGGATGAAAAATGTGCTTCTATAAAAGGACGACAAAAAAAAAGAAAAAACGTATTGAATCTGAAAGGGAGCAAATGTCATTGAAAATAAAAACATTAAAAGACAATTATAGCAAACAGGTAAACCAGATATATACGATTTATAATATACTCGTCTTACTACTTCATGTTGTTATGTTTTTTTTACTATAATTAAACAGTAGAGACGTCGGAGAGGTAGTCAATATGTAACCATCTTAAAACCAGTAAAAGAAAAACAAGTTCTGTTAATCACACTCGGCTTGTCACAGTCGGATCTCGTGCAAATGAAACCGTTGAGCTGCGCTTGTTAGATCCGGCTGACTTGCAAGTTTAGTGTTTAGATGCCTGTTCAGGTCAGATTACTTTATGCAGTGGTGACCAGTCTCCCTCTCTCTCACACACACACACACACACACACACACACACACACACACACACACACACACACAGAAGGAATGGGCATGTCACGCTAACTCTGGCATGGGTGCTACTGCTTTCATCTAGGGGCCAGCCCACCTCTCTGAACGGGCTCCCCAGCGCCAGCTGCATTGCCTCATATGGAAATAACTTGTGACTGTAAAACTGTTGGTGTGTAAGAGAAGATGCTTGTGTCTTTTTAAACCATCGAGCTAGCCTAATGTTGAAGACAAAAGTCTTGTTTGTGCAGCACTCTGAGAGACAGGATCATGAAGTTCTGTTGCCATGTAGTTTGTGTCTTTCCAAGAATGGCTGGGAGGGTTTTGTACTTGTCAGAATTAGCCGTGTTTGCACACAGGTAATAGCTAACTCAACCGTTAGCCTCTGATCTTTCTTGCTAGAAGTGACCACTTGACAGCTGTATCCTCCAGATAGCATCGCGAGGGCTCAGCTCTTCTTCCATTAAAGATTTTTCCTTGAACACAACATCAAAAGATATCTAATCTCTGATGACAAAGCTGTAAATTCTGAGCACTATTTCACTCTGCTTTCAGCTGACACTGTTGCTGATACAAGTCCGACATGGAGCTTTTAATGGACTGTCTCGACTGTTAAATGTTGCTCTTTTTATTTTCCTAAATCTGTTTTCCAGGACTATATGTCATGTTTGTTATTTGTTATTGGTCCCACTTGTGCTGTAAATCACAGTTGGTGAAACAATGGTTCAGCATGTGGACTGAAAAAATGGAGGCTTGTATAAATACCTGAGCAGGATTTATGTTGGCCATCTGTCAGTTTTGTTTTGGTCCGTGCATTTTCATCCGAAAGGAACAGCAACCAATCAGATTGCAGATTCCAGATCAGAATATAAACATTGACGTCATATTTGCTCTTTTAATGGATCCCAATGGAGGACACTGCCAATGAACAATTAATGGAATATTTGTACTCCGAAGGGTTTCCAGCTCTGCGCTCTCTCGTCATCATGTCATTGTTGGGGCCAGATGATCTAACCTTAGCCTCACGATGAGATACATGACATCCGTACATAGCAGCAGTGGCTAAAGGCATGATGACAAGCTGTCTGCTGCTCTCAGAGAGACTGAAGAAGGACATTGACGATAAGGGCCGAGCACAGATGTGTCTTTGTGCCGCAGTTGGGGACGACACGTGGAGAGCGGCCTTTGCAGCCTCCTGCCTCTCAGGGCTCCTTTGGCCTGTGTATAATTGATGAGTGGAGTGAATAAGGGATGAGTTTGTGACTGTCAGCCAGCCTGATGGGGATGGACAGAGCTCAAGTTTGGCTCTCCTCATCTGGCTGATGATGACAATGATGGCGATGATGACTCTGCCCGGGCTTCTTCCACAACACTGTCCTGGACTCTGCCCGGGCCGCGCATCACCACTATCGTCACCGCTACCTCTTCTGGATGGCAACACAAAGACAGAGGGACGTGCCAGAAAAGAAGAGAGAGAGAGAGAGGCAAGGAGAGGAGAAAGAGGAGGGGGTTGGCGTGTGGGGGAGACGAAGAGAGCAAGAATAGAAGTGGGATAAAAAAGGAGGGCAGAGGATAGGAGTGGGGGAGGGGAAGAAAGAAACGGCGAGAGAGCGGGGAAATTCACTCAAAAAGAGATGATATGCAGATCAGGCTTAGAGGGGGATTTGGTTGCAGTTGTGGCCTATAAACTGACCGGTGAAAGATATTTCTTCATTCTTCATCAATCTCTTCACTTGTATCTCTGAGGAAAGGGAGACAGTTTGGGTACATACTGGGGAGGTCTTGTACGTAGGACATGTCTGGACAGCAGCGGGCTGCCGTGGTGTGAATATATTACTGGGGTCGTCCCTCAATCATTTTCAATCTGTGTCCCCTTTTTAATAACAATTCTGCCATTCTGAGACAACAATTTACATATCAATGTGCTCCTTCGGAAAGGGATTAGCAACAGAAATTGAACTTGTTACAGATTTGATGGAAAGAAGCATTCCACAAATGGCTCATTAAGGAATGCAGTTTCTTTCTCCCTGACATGAATGCTGATGCTACGTTGTCGTTGTAGCGTCCAGCTATAACTCAGCTATGCACAAAGCTGCTGCCAGGTAGGTTCTGGGTCAAAACTGTGATTGCATTACATTGTAAGATGGGCTCTAAGCGTTAACGTATTTGAAAAAAAAAAAGAAAAGAAATGCATCCACCTGTAGAAGCTTGTTTTCGGCAACTAGCAAATTCGGGAGAAGAGCGAAAACATGTTCTTCATCCAGAAAAGCCTTCAGTGCTGTTCTTTGCTCTTCTATCAATGAAGAAGTACTTTCCAGTTCTGACATGACTGTTGCCATTGCCGCATCTACGCTAACCTCTTCAGAAGCCGCCATTGTTGTTTTGAACAAACAGTCGCCTCTCTTTGCCGTTGCGTCGCGCACCTAAAATGCCCACATTTTGTTCACACGATATGTTGTGAGCGAAGTAGCAGACTACCATCGGCACACATTTATTCTCCCAAAGTGATAACCCGTTCTGACTTCTATGAACCCGTGACCTTTTGTCTGTAGTGCTTTACACAGTAATTCTCTTTCCACGGATATCTGATGTTAGATATTTCTGTTCCAAATGGACATGCACGTATCATTTATAGCCGTCTGTCTGCCCCATCCTTTGAAAATGAAATGGAGACATGCTCTGGGATTCTGCTGGTTTAGTGGATAGCTGTGGTGGTGCCACGGAGAAAGAAAAGTCTGCCCTTTACACAACCGCTGGGACCGGGTGACTGACATTTCTGCTAATGCCATCACATGAGCCGTGCCATTTCAGGGAAGACATGGACAGATGCCACCCTCTGCTCACACCACTGTGACCACACAGGAAACTCCATGTCTCTCTGTGTTTTCAAGTGAAAGCCTGCGGAGGTAGATTCTCATGGCCATCTATGGAAGTGCGCCGCCTCCATAAACGTCACATGTTGAATTCTTCAAATGATCGATGAGTGCAGGTGACAGCACGGAGGAAACGCAGTGCAGTATAGGCTCGGCCATGGCGTGGCCGCGCCAAACATCACACGGCGAAGCTTTTATGTGTTGCACTTTACGGCTTCAAATGAACCTCAGACATGTTGCGTGTCTGAATGTCATTTACAGCCAGCGTTTTGCAATGCGTCGACTTCAGACGGATCCCGTTCGTTAACAATGCATGGTCCACTTTTACAGCACTCCTTGTGGTCTGAGGGGAGTAGGAGCTTGCAGAGCTCAAGGTCTCTCTCTGATAGACTGTACTCTCCCTCCTCTACTTTGTGTCTTTTGGGGGAAGGTGTTACTCAGATGTGAAGCAGGCGACTAGGCAAGCAGTGTAGCGAGGAGAGCCGGCAGTTTCAGCTGAGTCCAGCGTTTTTCTGTCCGCTCCCTGATGGCTCCCAGATGTTTTTTAAAGCAGCCGCTCTCTCTGCATTTGCTCTCTTTCTACCCCCCCCCCCCCTCCCCTGTGTCTCTCTTTCTCTCCTTTCACATATTTTGCCCCGTCTTTCTGCCTGCCCTTCCAATTTTCCCTCTCTTCAGGGATCACACCCTTCACAAAAGCGCTTGCTTCACCGTGTCTGATCGTAATCACCCCTCGTCAAATAAACAGTCGTTCTCCACACTTGTTCTCTTTATTTCTCTTTTGCTTCTCCCTCCTCCGTCTTTGCTTCTTCCTCTCCTCCCTCATCCTTCGTCGTTCGTCATTCGTCTGGTCAGCTCTTGGGCCTGTGCATTACGTTGCTACTACAATATACCGGACAATGTTTGCAATGCAGTGTTTGACTACAGAACCAACTGTCCTCACCATCAAATGCGTTGCCCATGCAGAATTCATGTGATTCAAATGCACTCGAGCGCGAGTAAGTTTCATTCACCAGGAGTCTAAAACATGGCAGACAAGGACCTCAGCCATTGTGTTTCAGAACTGAAAGGCCTTCGGTTCAGGTGCAGAAATAGCAGTTGTGCTCGACCTGTGAGTGCAATGTGAAAGCACCTCTCCTCAAGCATGAATGAGTGTGTGTGAACATGTAAAGGTATAGATATAGAGAGGAAAGGAAGAAAGGGAGTGAGGAAGTCATAAATAAGAAGCCGCCCCCCCCCCACCCTCTTCCTGAGCTCTCCTGAGAAAACAGGAACTTTACTTCTATCAATAACAACAACTGTTTTATTTTTCATTTAATTCATTTACTATAATTGTGTGCACAGTCTTAAAGGAATACACCAGTTTTTTAAATGGCTCTTAAATTAATTTACCTGCAAAGTAGTGAGGGAGCATCAACATCCCAATCCGGCTCAACTAATGCTATTCATGAAAATCAAAAAGTAAGAGTACATGAGCACAGCATCGGATATATACCCGATATACTAGTATTGGTATCTGTGCATCCCTATACGGTAATATGTTTTACTTCAACTCCACACCATTATTGGGCCCATAGTCATTACTGCTGTCATGATTTTCAAAAAACTGATTGCTGCAACAGTAGAATAATAAGAGGGACATCGCCTTCAGACTGCATGACCGCAGTTCCCCCCCCCCCCCCCCCCCCCTCTCTGTTCCACATGAGTGTTCACCGACAGACAGAGACGTTGACTGTAAACACTGTGATCTGTTTTGATGACGCACAACCCAGTGCAAGCTCAATGATATAGAGGGGGAACTGAGGGCAGGAGCTTCCTCATCAGCAAACACATTCCTGTGATGTTGACCGAATGGACTCCAAACTCTACCGCATAGAATTTAAACTTGTGTGTTTGTGTGTGTGTGTGTGTGTTTGTGTGTGGATATGCATTAATGACACAAGGCCTAAAAGAAAAGTAAGTTGACGTGGACAACTCAAGCTGTTTTGCTCCACCCTCATAGTAAATAGAGTACATCTCAAAAAAGGCTTTTGTTTTTGAGGTATCCCTGAGGTAGAAGAAAGCACAAGCATGTTTTTTTCATAGTTTTATTATGTCTAGTTTTTTAAATGAAGGGTTGTATATAAATGTTTGTTTATTTGGTTGATGTTTGGGTCCTCCCCAAAAACGCGTCTGCCTTATCGCATCTGGAAATAATGATCAGAATGTCACCAAATGTGGACTGTATACCAAAGACTGTTATGTTGAAACCATAGACTAAAAAACACAATATATTATAACCATATATTATAATATATATACATGTCTCTATCATTCTAAATTCATTCTTTCTTTACCTTATCTTTAAATAACAATGTGTATAATGTTACTCTGAGCCAACAAGCATGACACAATATTAGATTATGTGCAGTATATATACTGAGGTCCTCTGTATATCCAACTTATAGTCCCACATTTTGGAAGTTACGTTTATCCACCTACCTGCAGAGAGTTGGAGGATCAGATTATCCCCATATGCCTCCAGTCTTTACGCAAAGCTAGGCTTTTTGCCTCTTGGCTCTAAAGTCATACTTGTTTAGATCTTCTCATCTAACTTGCCGATTTCCCAAAAACTGACGTGGTGTGATTAGATTTATACAATCGGTGGCCACTTTTTTTAGGTACACCCATACAATTTATTGCAATTTGATTTAACCGATCACTCATAAATTGTTGTATTTGTAATTCTACCTTTACATGGTTAACGATGTTCAGTTTTTCCTGAGATTGTTAGAAATGTGTAAATTCCTGTTTGTTACTGAGGTAATTTCCATACACGAGTGGGGCACAACAAACCCTGCTGAGCTTGCTGGATGCTTGCGGGGAGTGACGAGGTTGCGGAGTCACTCGCTGAACTCTGAATTCCCATAATTTGTTTCGTGCGAGTTGCGTGTCTGAAATGGTGTCGGTGCAATTATGTATGTGTATTCACACAAATATGCAAACATACGAAGAGAAAAGGCTAAAATGTCTCACGCATGCCTTGAGCAATTAGCACTTTTTCTTTCTTTTGATTTGTGTTCCACATAACTTTATTCATATTTTTAATCCTCAACCCCAAAAACCGTGAATGAAAAGCAGATATGTTTGTGTTGATTCCACAGTTTTGAGCAATGTGATGGGAGAACTCCGTAGGGAGACATTTTCCTCTTCAAAAGAGACGGGCGTGAATGTAATTATCACACAACAATGCTTATAATTAGCAGGAGTACAAGCTGGTGCACAATGACGAACCTTGCTCCAGATTCTTTGAATCATATTGCTTTTTCTTCTTGTTCATTATCATATGATGAACTGTGGACCTGTGCTCATACTGCTCACACATCACTCTGTTTATTTCTTCCCTTCTTGTTCACTTCACTCCTTTTTTTTCTTTTTGCATTTCTATTAACAGAACCCTGCTGTTTTTTATGCCCTCTCTCTCACTGATTACCACTTACCGTAAAGAGTGCTTTACACAATCTCTCCCGCTCCATCCCTGCTCCTCCCTCTGTCCCTCCCTGTTCTTATTAAAAACTCTCCCACTTTAGTGTCGCCCTGGCCCAGGTCCCACTCACCTCAACTAAATCATCCAAGGCTTCCTTTCTATCCTCCTTCCCTCAGTAACTCCTCTCCTCATCCACCCTCTGTCCTTCCTTCTCTCTCTCTCTCTCTCTCTCTCTCTCTCTCTCTCTCTCTCTCTCTCTCTCTCTCTCTCTCTCTCTTGCTGGCTCGGCATGTAAGGAGTGACGCACAGCCCTGCTGTCAGGGAGAGATAGCAGACCTGACTCTGGCTGTGACGTCACCAGGTTATCTCCAAGCTGTCCTTCTGCAGAACTGCTACACAGGAACAGACACACTCACACACACACACACACACACACACACACACACACACTCGCATCAATAGTATTTGGCTTAAAACCGTCAAGAAGATTATGGTGCTTCTGCTTGTACAGTATATGAGAAAAATGCGCACACACACTGTCACGTTTCACTCCTCCAACCTCCGAACCAATTACCAGTACGCATGTTTTAGCGCCACACTCCTGCACGCCAGTCACAGAATATATGTGTAAATCCCTTACAAATATATGAAATCATTAACACTCAAGATTGATCCTTTTCCCATATGTGCAGCGACAGTGACATGCTCACAGTGATTCTTGGGCCTCTAATTCACCACCCATCAATAGATAGAGTAGGAACCGACATGCTGCAAATGCAAGAAGGATGACTTATTACTTTATACGACAAAATCTCAAATTTCCTTTTCTTTCTTTCCTATATTTCCAAAGCTTACTTTTATCTTCATGTTTCATATGATCATTATCATTGACCTTGAATTGAATCTTATCAAAACATGGAATAAATATCATTAATCACCAAACAAGAGAAATTGGAGAAAAGTTATGGATATTTGTGATTTGTCACTGGTTCTCAAAATGTCGTACATCTGACAAATATTAAACATACCTACATGCAGTGGTATTAGTATTTGTATATAGTTTTATGTATTTATTGATATATTGCAACTAACAATTTTCGTTATTGATTATTATGAGATTATTTTCTTAATTAATTGATCAATCATATTGTTGACAAAATATCAAAAGACTTCCCATCACAATGTCCCACGACCCAAAGTGACAGCGTTCGACTCTTACATGGGCGTAGTTATATTCTAATGAGCCTGCATGTGACATAGGAGGGAGTGACACATGTCAATGGCTTGTTAAATCACATGTTTTCTGATCCAGGCAGCCCACAAGAAACTGAGTGGGTTGTCTTATTTCACAGTTTGTGGGTTGGTAGTAGGGACGGGCATTTAAATCACAAATTGTATTCAATATTCACTGGGATCTATTCGACCCCCTTTTCATGATATGTCTCCTTTTAAGAGGCTGGTACCGTTTTATTTATGCTTTGAACCTGAATCAAGAGATTAATCAATGATCAAAATTGTTTGCAGATTTTCTGATGATCAACCAATCCAATAGTTGAATCTGTATCTTTAACTCTAACAAATGTTAAATAGTTCAAATGAGAGCAATAAAGGAACCAGTATGTGATGAAATTGTTCCATCAGAGAATACACGACAAGCTGTCAAATGAGGCCCTGCTCCATAATGGAAACGTATCCCAGCTGTTCCACCATTATTGGGGTTATTTTGGAACCAGTGAGCTCTATTGCTGCACCATCTCCTCCAGTAATGAGAGGAGAGCTGTGCTGTGCTGATGTGCGTTTTCACATGTGGGCAGTGGACCCAGACTGTCCATGATTGATGAAAAAGAGGCGTACCAACCGATGGACAGCTGTTTAAATAACACTCTCAGCTTGTAATAGGTTCTATTGGATACTAATGAGCATTTAAATTTGTAATTGTTTGTGTCTTGTCTCGTTGTCTGTTTCCCTCAACAAGTATAGTTTTTTACAGTTTTGTCCCAAAATATCAAATATAAAACAACACTTTTTAATAGTAATGGTTTAACAAGTCTAAGTGGGTCAAAATCTAATTTATTCGGCGTTCTCCTGGGGATCGGTCCCTTTTGTCCCATCCAGTTTGAACCTTCCCTAACATGTCCTGCTTCTGATACAAAGGTATCAGCGTTGTTCCTGTTCTTTGTTAATGTGACAGCATTTGTCCCTGAGGTGCTGTCAAAACTGCACTGGCTCCTCAGAGAGCTCCACAGGAAGAGAGAGAGAGAGAACAAAATGTGCAATACCTGAATTCACATTTACAGTCAGCCTTAGCGTAAAACACAACCACGGAGTCCCAAACCGATTGGAACCTTTACTGAAAAAGCAGGAAAAAAAAGGGCAACTCTCAAAGAATTCATTTGAAGTGGAAAATCAGGCGAAGTTCAGTGGGTTAGGGTGGGATGAATAAAATTGGACGGCCTGCTTTTTTCCATTTCATTGAATTCAGATCAGGACATGAGGCCAACTCTTAGATGTGTCGCAGAATTTGGCGTCGCCAGTGATGGCAGAGACAGCTGTATCCAACGGCCCCCACCTCCATTAGAACGAGAAAAAACTCAACCTCCCACCACGCTCCTGCCTTTTGATCGTCCTGTTCTGGATCCTTCTCCGTCATCCGATTCAGTCTCTGCTGCTTTCTTTGAAAAGAGTAAAGAGTGTTCCAAATGTCATGTTGCTGTTCTCATATTGCATACAATTGTTCTCTCTTTGTCATCATCATCTTGCCCAGCATTGGGCTAAAAGGGATTCGCAATCTTTCCAAAAATTGGGCCAGCCAGAGACCGGCAGATGTTTGGACTGGTGTCTGGGTGTGGCCAGGGACTGCATTAGGAGACAAATAGAAACCGCAGGACAGGCTTCCCCAAAGTAATGACGTCAAGCATGAGCCGCTACGCTTTCTTTTGTGTTCTCTAGCTTACATCAGCCAGCCATGATGCAACATGGCAAAGGATAGACGTTGCAGTGTTGCAGAATAGCACTTTGAACGTGAAGCCCAATGTGACATTTTGCAGCTTCTCCGGAGAACCCGTATCAAAGTTCTCTTTTTAGCGCCAATAGTGCTCTGATCTTTTAATCACGCTGTCCCTCTGTTCACCAACTTTTAGTTTAGTTGAGCTCCGAGGGGCAGAGAAAATGTTCAAATTTGTATGAATTAAGAAATGCTTGTAGAAAAAAAAGAGGTTTGTCACACATTTGCACTAGTGAAGAACTTATTAATAATCACATTTTTCCATTTAAAAGCAGAAACCTCACATCGCTTGTTAACTATGCAGGGAGACGAAAAGAGGCCAACATTCTCTTTAAATGAATGGTTTAACATTTTGGTAAGCATGCTTATTTACCTTCTTGGTGAGAGTTTGATGAGAAGATTGATATCACTCTCATGCGTGTGTGTAGAATATGAAGCTATCGGCAGCAGCCGGTTGGTTAGCTTAGCTTAGCACAATGACTGGAAACGGAGGCTAGCCTGGCTCTGTCTGAAGGTAAACAAACCTGACTTCCAAAGCTCATAAATGATCACATCAGTTCCTGTTTGTTTAATTAGTTCTCAACATGATGAACTCTTCCCCTCAGGTTTATGTAAATTGTAGTTCATTATTGGTCTTGGCAATAGCAGCTTTACAAAACAGTCTTACATTTTGAAGTTTTTCCGAAGCTTTTCATGGTCTTTATCCACGGATAGAGTTTGAAAAGTTGAAAATTTGATAACAATATATCAACAGTAAAGAATCACCACCTGTCACTTACATTCTTAATCAAGCTCTCCATTCGCTCGCCATGTGTGTCTTCAGTGTGTTTGTTTCTGTTCACTGTGTTTGTATTGTGGTTTGCTGCAGTCGAGCCATATTTGTGCAACACACAAGGGATGAATGAAACAACTCTTTTACATGAGTCATGTGCACCTGGGGTCCAGTTCTCTTTAAAAATGCAACATGCGTTGGTCTCTTCCATTATGGTCTTTATCAGTGCACCAGTCATTGATTTATAGGAGCCTATAAGTAATTCAGAAGCATAAACAATTCTCCACAAACAGTGCATGCGTGTTTCAACTGACAGAAGGGAAACAGCGAACTGATTAGACGGAGAATGGATGGGAGGAAATCACCTGAGAATGCTGATAGTCACTTCTGATTACATTAAAGCTCTCACCGTCATAATATATTCATCATCTTAGTAGAAGCAGATATAAAGACGTGACACTGAAAATAGATGTGTGGACTCAGATGGGGAATGCTTGTTCTTTCATGTTTTAATGCTTCACCTCGACATTCAAAACACACTCTGAGCAGTTCTGTCAGGATGGATTCAAGACTTTCCACAGAATTAGAAGCCAATCCCCCAAAAAAGAATCAAAGTATAACAATCCAAATAAAAAGTGCTCAAGTTTGATCTTCGGAGTTAAATGGTAATTTTATGAATTTGTGTCATCCAACTGTCCTGTCACGTCTTATAATGTGCAGTGCACCTTGATGATGAGTTGGATTCTGGCTCTGAATTGTGAGATACATACAAATAGCATTATTATAATGCATGCAATCATGCGTGATCTTTACTCTGGCCCACATGAACCAAAGAGAATAATGTAGGGTGGAAATGGGAATAGCTTCTAAGATGCACGAGTGTTCTTTCCATATTTCCTGGGCTTTTGCTTCCTGATTGGTCAACACATGTGACACGGCACCGGGCAATGTGCGGCTCTCACTCGCTCACTGCTGGCCTGATAGTGTGATTCATTGCTCCTCTGATAGTAAGTCAAAGGAAGGACAGAGCACGGAGAGGGACGGCGACCACAATCCCTCTGTGGCCTCAGATGTGCCAGCGAGCCTTCACTTCCCTCCTTTACGGTGTGAAGTGAGAACAGCGCTGATCTGAGAAAGGGGAGTCTGTCTCTTGCGCTCCTGGCTGTTAACCTGGCAGACGGCTGCGAGAGTGAAAAAGAGGTTCTTCGCAGTGATCAGAGGCGTCACAAAAGACACAGACGGTGCCAGAGCTGGGAAACAATCTCTTCATTTTCTCGACATCAAAAGAATGTAGTCTGCAAAATGAAACGACTCTAAAGAGGACAGGAGAGAGATTAATGCGGAGCTTAAAATGGGAGACAGATAATCGTGTCCTCAGTTTGCTTTGGCAAGGTGCTTTCCTCGCTGAGCCAAAAAAAAATCAAACAAGTCAATGAAGTATAGAGACAGATATACGCCCCAAAACAACCCCCAGCCAGTTTCAACTTACCTCTAACTGGGTTGTATCTCCATTCAGTGAAAGCTGTTGCCCAGTTCACTTCATGGTGACAGATTCAAAACCATGTCCAAACATTGTGTTCTGACAACAAGCCATTACTCCAATTGAAGAAAGATGATGTTTCTAAAGGTTTTTATTGACTATTGAAATGTCGCTGTGCTTCCTGTACTCCTGCTGTCCTGGGTCTTGGGAATTAGTTTTTTGGAATAATACTTTTATTGTTTATTACAGATGAATGACATATATTAGTGATTCAAACTACTGTGTAATTGATTCACAAGCTTCTAAATTATGGTTTTAGTACAAAATGCAAGCGTGTTAATATCTGTTCCAAATGGCCACATGCGAGGGTGTGACGAAAAGCCTGCCGTCGTAGAGAAACATTCAGTGAATAGTGTAAATGGGGATAATGGTCCATACTTTTGGGCAAACTCGCGTGTGCACCCTCAAACCTCCTCTGCAGCTGCGTAATTGGGGCTGACGCGCAACCGTGCGTGTGCTTTTTGAAAATTGAAACAGCCATCTGCAGCTGTGCCAACTGTTGATGATTGACTAGTTTGTCTGTGGAACTCAAGATCAAATCACTTTCTTTACACGTCCTTCCAAAACAGAAGTAACTAACTGAGGCGTTTTTATTTCTTGGTACGTTGCAGTTGCTCTTTTATGCGAGCATAAAGAAATACAAGAAAAATAGAAATATAAGACTACGTCAAATGTAAATAATGTACATAATGCTACATATACCACAATATATATATAGAGAATATAGGTAAATAAAAAAAGACATATAATATAGTTTTATGGTCAAAGCTCACTGTGATTTCTCAAAACATGTTTTGGGCCATTACTCAAGAATCAATGTGCTAACTATGACAATTTCACACAAACCTCTGACAGAATAAAATGTTGAAGTGATGACATTTTGGACAAACATGAGTTTAAACTTAACTGGTGGAGGCATGCAACTGCAAGCTTATACAAAAAATGTTGCATCTCTGTGACAACTGAGCAAAGTTCTCCCACTGTTGAAGACTCCAGGTGGACATTAAGTAAAGGTTTGTTTGTTCTTTGATCCAACTATGTAAACGGAGGATGTCTGAGTAATTTAAACAAAGAAGTCAAGCAGTTTTAAATCCTGGTTTTGTTTACATTTCGAAATGTTTACCTGAAATTCTACACGTTCGTGGGCTGCCACCCTTCAGGTTATCCAATGATCTTGTAGATAATCCCCTGGTGTTGACAGCACGACAGTAGAAGGCCAAACCCAGAGGTTGCTGTGATAGATTACCGTGGCGCCCTCTACACTGTTTATCAGACCTCTTTCTTTTTTACTGCCTGCATCTATCAGGCTCACAGTAGTTAAATACTGAAGATAAAAGCATATAGCGCAGGGCCCACATAAAAACAGCCACTCAGTTGATTTATTAGGTTGTCCTCCACCAAAGAGCTGTGATTCTCAGGGCCACAGTGCAATGACTGCCCTGTATAACGGGCCTTCTTGTGTTGTATCCACGGACACCACTGTGCCTCCTGGCAATAATCGTCACTGCCTTAATGGCTCTGTTTTTCGGCGTCGATGCGTTTTACTCATGTTGGTGAAACATGGAGCTACTTGGAACATGATGTTCTTTAGCTGGCCGGCTGATGTCCGCAGCCTAAATGCCAGCCTGTGGCACATGTTGCTTCACAGTCCGCTGTGCCACAAGTTTATTTTCTATTCACTCTTAGAAATTCAAAAATGTTTTCTGGATTTGATAGGACTTGAGGAAACACATCCCCCGTGTCCTGCCCGTTGGTTAATCTGAAGCTGACACCACAGCGGTTGTTTAAAATGGGTCGCCTGCAGTTCTTCTTCTCTGTTTGATTGACATTTGGAGATAGCAGCGGCTGATGGAAAGGTTCTGTTTGTTCACAGCGAGAGAGACGGGAGCAGATAGACAGAGAGATTGAGAGAAAATGGGAGAGCAGAGCATCCTGAACCACGATAACCTTAAGTCCTCCTCTGATGACACATGCTCCCATCTCTGACTGGGTTGATTATGGTGACAGCAGCCTTTGCTCATCTCAGTCGAGCCTCCGCATCGCATTCCTGTGATGAAGACACTGGAAAAGAAGCACAGTCTTTGTTGTTGCTCTGGGAGAAATGCCTCTGCGCATCGTTGCCTTTATTTCGTCTCGCTATTGAAGACGGGGCTCTTTTTTAACAGAAAGAAAAATCTGCTTTTGATTCCATATTTATTAAAACAACTTAACAAACAGGTTAAATCCCTTAACCTGAATTATTTATTTCGGAAAAATAAATAAAACATAGAAGAACAAAACAATTCATCACAACACCCAATTGACATGGATACTAGAATTGCGTAAGCTTCTAACAGTTGTACAGTCAAAGTGTTGACTTTTTCTAAAACCTGACGTTAATCTGTGAGAGGAGAATAACCAAACAACAACTTTATTTATAAAAGTCTAAGAGGAAGTGTGCCGTCTGACTGGAGTTAACTTTGTTTGAGAAAATCTGTACTATGGACTCGCTGAGAGCTTTATGATTTTATGATGACGCTACATTATTACTGTAATTTTCACTTATCTGGTTTGATCAAATTCCTATCATCTCAATTATTATGTGTTAAATAGTTAGTGTTTATTATCTACTGTGATCGCATGTGTGTCTATTGATCTCTTGACGTACATGTTGTCCTTGTCTGGGGCCAAAGCCTTCGTTAAAGGAGCTGTTTTTAACATTCTGAACATTAATATAGCAGCAAACAAGTATTATCTATGTAAAGATATAGTGGAGTAATGTCTACCTGAGTAGAGATTGAAGTCATCTCTCTTTGTGTGTGTTGTTATCCGAGCTTCTCTGAGTTTTGTTTACATAGCCGGGCTGGCTGCGCGTGCATGTGAGTGCATGTGAGTGCATGTGAGTGCATGTGAGTGCATGTGAGTGCATGTGAGCGTGCCCAGCGTGCGAGCACCCACCCGCCAGTTCCCCGTCAGGTAAACACTGTTAGTTCCATCAGCACTTTCGCCGCTGTTTGCTTGTCGTTGTTAGTGCTGTTAGTTCCATTAGCTGTGAGCCGAAAGCTCACGTTGTTGATAGCCTTTGAGAAGCAACCGAAATGCTCCCAACCTCAGATCTTGAATGAATGGCGACAGTAAGAGTTTGTGTTCGGCAAATATGTTGAATAAGATAGATTAAAAACATATTAAATGTATTATTCAATCATGTGCATCACTGTTTGTTACTGTAGCTTGCTGGCTCCATCGCATGACTGAAATGTTGTGTGTGTGTGTGTGTGTGTGTCATCATCGTTGTGAATATTTAGGTGTGTGTGAGAGATGGTTTTGTCTTATGTTTTATAGATCTTTTTCATTTGACTATTGAACCAGGATTGTTTCTTGGGATTGAAATCTCGGCCAAAACTGCATGTTACACAAACTTACACTCAAATATTGAAGAAAAGTAAGACGAGACTAAAAACAATGCGAGACATTATACGACGTCAATGGGGCCATTCATGTATACTGCATACACTCATTTGTGCGTGCAGTTGAATGTTGTTGCATGCACGCATGTCTCAGTCTCAAGAGATTCCTCACTGCCACTGGCATTTTTACATTGCATCATGTCGTTGAATGTTCATGTCCGTTACATTTAGTGGAATATGATTCTTGCATGCATTTCATTTCCATCTTGTTCCTCTTGTTATTGAGGACATTTGACGTACATGCTTTCAGCTGCAGTAGACGCGGCAGAGCCGGTATGTGATAAGAATCCTTCATCCTGACCACAACCACCACTGCCGTCACCACCGCTGCCACAGTGTTTCTAAGAAATAGATCACCTCCAAATATTGTGTTATGTAACCTTTAAACAACTACAGATTTCTCTCTCTACTTCGTTCTTGAGAGCCACGGGACCACAAGCGTGCCTGGAGGCCAGATGCAGATGATGGTCTGTTAGTTTGCGGACCCATGGTCAGGCCATCGTGATGACATTAACACTCCAAGAATGTCTGTAGCACTCACTCTCAACCATCTTTCCACCCTCAGCTCGAGCAGTGTAGGCTAATTCTCCCCTGCAGAATGTGGATTGTTATGAAGGATTGCTTGTACAGTATGTTTGTTAAACCGCAGCTCTCGCTCGTTAGGTATAGGGCCTGCCTTTTCTTTGTGGTGTGTGAAACTCCTCGACTTCTTTATATAGTAGGATGCACAGTATGGTGTAGGCTTTTTCTAAACCTTTAGGATGAAGCAAAATATGGAAGATTTTCCTTCAGTCACCAAGCACTTTTGATTTGGGGCTTAAACATCTACTGAGTTATGTGTGACATGGTGGCGACAGCAAAGCTATCAGCTAGTTTGGACCACTGGAGCAATGCCGTGCAGCATGGGGGAGTGTAAGTGAGGACACATGAAAAGGCATTTTTCATGCATCAAAGAAGTCCCTCTGGATATGCTCATGACATGCACAACAGCTTCAAATACTTTGAGGGGGGGCGGTCAAGCTCACTTCCATTGGCTCAATCTCACCGACCGATTCCAGTCTCCTCCTCCTTCCGCTCTCCCTCTCACTGACCTTTTTTTGAGATTGCAGCCGTGATGTGGCGAGGGTTTTGTGAAAGAAATATTTAGACAGATCATAAGCTTGCGCCCGGGCTTTGAAGCCCACGATGGCGGTGTTGACAGCAGCTACTGGAGCGCCTAATTAGGCTGCAGAGACTGCACCTCTGTGAGGGCTTCTCTGATGCAACTTGGAAGGCACCCAGCTAATGCGACCACGCTGCAACAGTGTGGAGATCAAGGGTTGCAAAATACCTGATTCGTGTTTGTATTGTGTCACTTGCATCTCAAAGCATGGATGTCCAGTCGGGCTGTAATCGCTGACCTTTTTTTGTGAATAGCCGGGTGAAGTTGTGGAGTTGTTGGTACACTGATCTGAAATTTGAGGTTGGCAGGGGTGCAAGAACAGGGCTTGGCGTATCGCTCATGTTAGACGTACAGCCTGCTGTGCTGGTCATAAATCTCGGCTCGGAGTTCCGTCTTGATAAAATGTCAGAGGCAGGAAACTGGAATGGCTGTCGCCTGTAAAGCCAGCTTTCTGTACGGAGCCCCGCTCTGCTGGGCTTGTATGAATTAAACATGGACCAGGGCCATTATAAATGACGGGGTCAGAACAGCCAAATAGGGATGTTGGAAAAACAATGCGACCAACAGAATCTATCATCTCTGCCAGCTCAGTGAAACTTTGACTTGTAAGGCCAAGTCAGCAACTATAAGACTGCAGCTCCAGTGAACAATCTTGTGCTGAAATGAACAGAGCCTCATGACAGTAATGGTTGAGGAGGGGAGGAGTGCAGTGACGTCGGCTGTGTACTGTGGTATTGCTTACTGGTATGTTGTGAATGATAATCTGATACAGGCTGTTCATCACCCTTTTATTAATCCACACAAAAACGAAAAAGATGATACACTCCAGTATATCCCTGACAGGCTGTCCCGTGTGTGCTAAAAACCTTGTAGGTCACCTACATCAGGTTTTGATAATGTAGATTAGGAGACAAATGTGTGGTTAAATATAAAGATTAGACTCGAATTTAGGTATTTCCATATTTACTATTAATCTCAATGTTTTCTAGGGTTGCAACCATAGACTGTTTATGATATGGACTTCTCCTCCGTGACGTCACCCATAGGTTCCTGAGGTGAGTGGCTCCAGCCACATGGAGCAACGTGGAGGTCTATGGAGGTTGACTTGCCTTGGAGCTTTAGCCTCAAGTGGACATTTGAAGAACTGCTAATTTTGGCACTTCATTGTTGCTCTCATTATTCAGCACGAGACGTTGCCGCTTAATCAATTTTTTCTCCACATTCTCAATTAATATTTTGATTATCTATAAAATGTCAGAAAATAATGCCCATCACAGTTTTCCTCAGATGTTTTGTTTTCTCTGACCAACAGACCACAACTCAAACACATGTATCATTATGAAATGCTTAAAGAAAATGCACATTATTGCATTGAAGAAGAAGAAACTGAATTTTGTTCCCTTTTTTCTTAAAAACCTAAATGTGAGTATTTGCTGCTTTGCTTTGTCATAAATGTAAGTAAACTGCTTATATTTGGGTTTTGGACTGATTTTGGCCAATGCAAATTAACAATAGTTTAACTTGACTTTATCTGTACATGGTAGATATTGATTGGGTCAAGCTCAGCTCATGTCCAAGGTGTTTGTAATATCTGTGCATGTGTCATTGTTGCAGCGGCCTTAAATGCACTGTGGTATAGTTTCCTCTCTGGACATCGGCTCCTCACATTCATCCAGCCTCTCTCCTGCTGATGAGCAGGACTCCGGGTGCCAAGAGTCTAGCCGCTACTTCCAAATCTCTCACCGGGTAAAACTTGGACTCCCTGTTTGTTTCATATGCCTGAGCTTTGTTATCTGGACTAGGAACAGACACATTGATGAAGTGGACCCTTGAAAAACAGTGGAAGTTGACCAGAACGCATCTGTCTCTCTAGTCGTGGAAATACACCAAACAAATATATAATTAACACGGAGACCGGGGTGATCCTTACTGAGCTTGGCTGAGCAGTAAACACTGTTGGTTCTGTTTAATCCTGAGACATAAACAAATTACAAGAGAGGAAAAGAAATCCTTCATAAGATACCACAGCATTTACCAGCTAAGTTAGCTTGATTTGATCCTAGATCCAGGTCTATCTGTGGCTTGTAGAGCGTTTTGCTTGACTTTAATGTGTATAAGTATAGGCTGATTCAAAGTTAATTTCATCATGACCAACATGGTTATGTTTACTCCATCCCTACCTACGTTGCAGTGATTGTGGTTTTTAGAGAAGAGAATGTGGGCTACCAAGAGCTACTCGTGTTTGAAAGATACCTGTGTTGAATAATAACTATTTTTTTTACAATAGAAATGCATGCACATGGAATATATTTAAGAAGTCAACAGAATGAAACAATGAGGAAATCATTAACAATTTAACTTCATGGCTGTATTGAAACTCTGGTAGCATTTTAATATATTACTTACATACTAATACAATATATTTTTATTTAGAGTATTAATTGTATTCAGTTAATTTTATTCAATAACTTTAACTATATGTCACATCCATCAATTTTAAGGTACATTAAAAAACGTAAATTAGATTGCTGTGTGTCAGTTTACACAATTAAACACACAGCTTTGCTCTCATGTTTTAATCTGTAGTTTAGAGTTCAGATATGATTTGGATAAGATATGTCCCTGAGTATAAGTATAATAGAATATAATAGAGTATAGAATAATGGTCATGTAGTGGCATCTCAGACTGTAGCTAGCTTTCACACCAATGATTCTGAGTCTAGTGATGAGCATAGCATTTAATTTGAGATAGACTACATCCTTTACATTATTTACAATCTATTAGCATTTCCTCAGAAAGGTGTGCTGAAGTGTCTCAGAGCTAACAGTAGAAAGCTCTATTATAATAATAATCCACCAACAACAAAGATCTCTTTTCATCCCTTCACTTTGTCTTCTCTGTTTTTATAAATCTAGTCTCTCTCTCTCTCTCTTACAAAACACTCTAAAAACCATCTAATTGTACATTGCTAACCGAACAGATTCCTTCGTTGATTGTTGCACAGAGCAGACACACGGGCCAGCTGGAAAGTGTCTCTTCTAGATTTGGCCCTGAAGTCATAGGAGTGGAAACATTGGTGGGGTAACATGGTGGCAGGGTAGCCTCGTGTTCAGAGACACCCTCCCCAAACCCAAGGAGCAAGGATTTAATTTTCACTCCACCGCAAATGCAGGATCACCCAAAGCCGTCTGTAAATGACTAGAACAATTCTATTCTATCAAACTATTGGAGTTAGATGATTTAATGTCTGATCATATGAAAAAAGTTGGCCAGGCTAACACACTGTCTTAGTTCTTATATCTTATATAGATTATTCCAAACCCTTATTTTCCTTTTTCTGCTGTAACATTGTTTTATATGTGCATCACACTGTGGGTGTCCTGCAGTGTTAGTATGACTGTATCTCTCACATTCTTCCTTGTCAGATAGACTATCGTCTAGTGTGGTCTGAAAGGTAAACAGGACCCAGGGGGGTCTGGGAGTTCCAGTCTGTATTCACTCCTCAGTGTCAGAGTCAAGTGTCGGCTAATGGAGCCTGTCAAAATCCCTGTAGCCTAAAACCACCTGCCTTGAGAGGCCTTGTGTGTAGATGTCACGTCACTGTAGTAATACCCACCAGCCCCGCAGCAAGACTCAATACTGTGCTGTCACACTTGATTTATACACTAAGTGGAGAGCAATAAATGCTACAATTAATCTTAATTAAGTCTTGGTAATCCTGACAGAACTCTATTAGCTGCGACTTGTGTGACCTCTAAATTGAAAATGCCTCTGTGCTGACTTGGTCAGTATGATAACAGGTCTGCCATAATTTAGATATGAGAAGCAACTATGTGGCGGTATTTTAATGTTTTTTTCTAAGAATTTATTTGTAACAATATATTTGATATTCTGTAATTATTTGATTTTGATTTATCATTATTATTGAATGCTTTATCAATGGCTGGGTAGATAAGATACTTTAACTGGTCCATTATCAGAAAATGAATTGGCAATTATTATATATTATTATATATTATTAACCAATAAATTGTTGATTTTTTTTTCAACAAAAATATCATCAATTACTTGTTTTTATGGCGACAAAAAAGCAATTTGAAGATGTGAACTTGGAGAATTGTTGTAAGCATTTTTCAGTATTTTGTTTATAGAGAAAAAGAAAAAACAATTGGCATATGAATCGATAATGAATATCGATGTTAGTTGTAGCCCTGCACTGGTACTAACCATTAGGATTCACCGCTGCCTTTATGTTTGAGGTGAACGAGCAACTTGGCTCAACCAAGGACTAATTATTCCCTCTGTTGTCTAAGCAGATTCCTGTGCTGCGTCAAATGTATTAGTGTTCATGTCATTCTTGTTTTAGCTTGTTTAGTTATATTACATTTATAGTTGTTTCACTCATAGGGACTTGTAGCATTACTATTGCTTATGAGTTACTGCAGGTGTATAATCCAACATCCCTAAACAAACACAAGTCCATGCTCACTCTCACATCCACACACATGCTCGCACACTCCACACAATTACATTGTTTTTTTCTTTTCTTTCTTTTTTCTTTCGTTGTTTGTTTTGCTGTAATGTAATGTCTTATGCATATTTTATGTTTGTAATTTTGTGAAATTGTAATATTATATAGGTGGAGGCTTCAAATACGCCAAGTTGGCTTTCTGCCTCTTCCTGCACTGTGATATTCATTTATCTCTGTTGTTTGTTTATTTTAAATTTCGTTGTTTGAATTGTGCAAAAAAAAAAAAAAATAAAATACCGTCGCGGTTTAAGGTTCGATATTCAGAGCATTAATATAGCAGCAAATCACTATATGTATGCGATGTAAAGATGTAGTGGAGTAATGTCTGCTGCTGCCAGTTACAGCTGAGTCACTGCAGAAGCGTAGCGTTCACTGTCAGATAAACACTGTTAGCTCTGTCAGCACGGTTGCTGTTTGTTTGCACTGTTTGAGCTGTTAGCATTGTTTGAGCTGTTAGCATTGTTAGCTGTGAGTCGACGGCTCTGCTGTCACCATTTGGAGAGTCATGGGTTGGCAATCCTTTTGCTCTGATCATCAAATTCAGGAACCAAACTATTCCTTTCTTACCTCACTAACAACAGCGAATAGCTGATGTGTGTTCTAAAGTGATTATCAACGTTGTAACAAAAGTAACAACTATTTGCGTTTGGAATATTTATCAATATTTACCACACGTCAACAAGGTCACGAATCAATATTAATGCACAATAACTAACTAGTTAATTATTTAACAACGTAAAGTATTTCAACGGTATTGGGGGAAGCCATATTACAAGGTAAACTATATCAGTCAACATCACTGCAGTGAAGTGCCATTAGCGTGTGGTATACATACAGTATATCAGCCCTTGTTCTTGTGTATTGGTGAATGAATGGACTTCTAGTTGCCTTTCAAAATTTTAGACCACACAAAGTGCTTTAGGCAACATTTACACACACATTCGTACACATGCTGCCATACAAAGTGCCACCTGCTCATCAGATTCTAAAGCACACTAACGCACACAGATTAGCCTTCGGGAGCAATTTGGAAGTCAGTATCTTGCCCAAGGACAAGGGGTTTGGAGGAGCCGAAGATCAAACCACTGACACAATATAGATCCGCTCTACCTCCTGAGCCACACCCGCCAACTCTTACCTTACAACTCTTTCTGTGACAATTAATCCACGAGTCAGATTATTTCCTCCTCAAGATGTAGAACATCTCTCTGCTCCTGGTGTTCACACATGCAGTGCTCATTCATGCTGCACACACACACTGCCGGTCGGTTGACTGAACCTGGCTCTCAACTTGCATCACCAGCAGCTGTTATGTAAGCTGTAGAGTGCGGCAAAGTAGCTGCTGCATGCTCAAAAAGTCGAGTAGTTGTAGCTGGAGAGTTTGCGTTTACCACTTAAGTTAATTGTATTTTCTTTTATTTATCCTGTATTAATTGAGGCGAGGTTAGCTGAGCACACATTCTATTTTACAGCTGTGCTCTGCTTACAGAATGGGAATGATTGTCAAAAGAACAGACAAAGATAAAGCTGTTATCGGTAGGGTATGGAGTGATTATTGCACATCTTGTAGTTATGGAATAGTATACATGTGTTGATTTTAGGTGGTTTTGTAGATTACTCCATGATGTCAGTGTGCTTACAGTAAAAGCTCTCTCTCCTATATCACTTCTAGCATGGGCTCCTTAAGCATCAGCCAATTATTGTAGTGACTTAACTATGGACCAGAGTTCCAAAATGGAGATATAAGATGGCAATTTTCCATGAATTTAGATGAATAAACACCAGCAGTTATCATGTCTCTCAGTCAGGGAGGACCAACCAACATTACTCTATAAAATGCAGTGGAAAGTGTTGTATTTATCTCCAGTAATGAACCTGGCCATGTCTACAAAAATGAGAGGAAAACTCCTTCAATAATAATTTTTTCTGTACAGAGGAAATGTAATGTTAGGTCAAGCTGAATGAGGAATAATCCAACAACAACCGTAATGATGGCAGAGAACTCAGCCGCAGAAAGAGTACCACCGCGACCAAACAGCAAGCGTTTCGTTACATCATGTAAACAAACCATGTACGTATCAGCTGTACCCTCGAGAACAAGACTGGAGAAATCACTGGAAATACAATATAGCCAACAGGAAGTAGGAAACTTCCAGACGATCTCCCTTCAGCCAGCAGCCACCTTATTTAGGTTTCTGTCGTGAAATGAGGAGGCATCGCATAGATAACATTTTAATTTCACGAAGTACCCGTTCCTCGTCCATTACAGGCTTTCAAAGTGAGCGAAAGGAATAAATAGAACAACAGCGTGCTGCGTCCATTAAGGCTGCTGTCTGCCTTCACCGACATGGACAAAAAACGTTCCTTGACGTTGCCTGGTGTAGAAACATAGAAGTGACTTCACACTACTTTTCTTACTACTGCTCTCTCTGTTCAAGATTGTCATACATAAAAGGGTTAGGTAGTTGTAGTAATCAATGCTCCCTGTGTTCAATCAAATGGATTGGTCAATACATTTGCCAATGCGCCGCAAAATCAAGCACACAGTGAAGAGTCAAACAAACAACTGAAGCGTCAGCTGAAGTGTATACTTCCACTTGATTGATGGACGTTGACCTCCTCTCATTTTTTAGGTGGGTAGAATAACACCTGGGTGTGTTTACGCTGAATACGTGTGTATATGTCCTACCACACCTTGGGTCAGCCCGCTGTCAATGAATGAAGTCACATGATGCCAATGTCTCCTACAGAGCACACTACACAGCAAGTGTTTCTCCTTCCTCACGCAATGGAAACTCCGTACAGCTTCTCTGCCAGTCATGATGGATCAGCAAAATATACAGCCAAGGAAACTTGAAAAGTGAGAGTGTGTTCTTCCCAGATGGTGTGCCTTCTGTATCAGCCAAACATGATGTGCGTGTGCCCTCAGCTGCACATATGAACATACATAAATTGCTCTCATGCACATGCAAATATGGCTGCAGGCTTGATTTGTCACACACACTCATGGTTACATACATCTATCCACAAGCATACGTTTCCTTAACAGACTTTGTCTTCAGATTCCTGAGCGGTTAGTTAGTCTGTAGGGTTATCACGGCTGCTGAGGCCAACATCCGGGCACAAGGAGCACTTTCCTCTTGCACCGGAGAAATAACAAGCTGTGCTGGGTTTTCTTGCCCAGCACAGATTAGATCAGTGCCAGGGCCTGATGGTTTGGTCTGTCTGAGAGCTCCAAGTCTTTGGCTTTTACCACTTGGACTATGTTTAGGCCCCCTCCCCAGGGAACTGTCCAGTTGAGGCCAAGCAGAGTGGAGGGCTGCAGGGAAAGTCCAAGTCCAACACACACAGGTCTGCGCACCAGACAGGAAATGACCTGGGCCTTTGGAAGTCATTAAACCCTTAATCTGATACCACAGGGCTAGGACACACTTCAGCAGCTCCCATCGCACTCTCCTGTAGATATTTTATTCAGTATTTCCAGTGAATGTTTCGGGGGGTTTTTGCATTAGAGACTGTATTTGTTTGATTTGATTTCTGACGATGTCTTGTCTAAATTATTAAATCCATTAATATGTTATATCTTAAAGCCCATAAATCAGATAAGAATGATCTTGTCGCCAACACACTTCAGAGAAAACATTATCATAATTATGTCAAATAAAAGTATAAGAATAACTCGCACATTAAGTCAGAATCAGAATTGTTTCCTGATGTTTTCCATTTCTTTAACTCGTCTTTTCATCTCTTTTCGGTTGTTGTGTGACAATGTTATTTGTGTCCTCTTGAAGTCGCTATGTGGCGCATCCCAGCATGCACATGAAACTGGTAGAATAGTGAGAGGAACAGTCCAGCGCACAAGTAAAGCAAAAGGGGGGGGTGTTTAAATTTTTAAACATATGCCATTTTAGCACTTTAATTATTGAAAGCTCCCAGTGAGCCGTGAATAACTTGTGCATAATGCAGACCCAGAGAAATGTTTCAGCAGCACCATATATTCTGAGAAATTTAGCTCATGTCTGTACTCAGTGTACTGTAGTACTTATTACAGTTTCCTGAGAGAGAGAGAGAGAAAAAAAAGAAGCAGTCAGAGCGTCACAGGGTTCACAAGTCAACGAAATGTTTTGTCAACATGAAAAAAAAATTCTTAGCAAAGACGACTGTGACTTAAAACTGATTCATTCATAAGAGCACTTGTAGTTGAGTGAGTACTATTGTAAATGTGTTGAAACTCATTACAGAGGACACACTAGGAGAATCCAGATGCCATTGATGTCTTTAACCTCACTGTAGTCCTACAGATTCAAACTAAATACTTACTGACTGTCTTGGAATATTTTGAGAGGAAGAGTACACAATGTGCAAAGTTATAACATTTTCTATATTTGACTTATATCCTGAGGAATGTACTACAGTGTTTCAGCTCGGGGCAACGCAGACCAAAACATGTGTACCCCTCGTTCTCAATCACTATTTCAACAATAACATGTATCTCCGCAGACTTTGCCTTTAAAGGGTAACACAGGGATCTGTTGGTACAGAGTGACTGTGCACACGGTTCTTATAAACACTCGTGTTCAGTGTATCCCGGGGCACACATGCCTTCTGTAAATTGAACCAAATCTCTTTTGCTCTCAACAAAAGAGGAGTCAGAGAAAGCTTCTCATCCAGTAACAGCGAAAGAATACAGGAAAATAGTACGGCTTTGACTCAAGAATTAAACATTTTGTGATTTTATGCCTTCAAAAGTAGCAATTTAGAAAACCTATTTAGGGGTTTAATACTTAACCAACTGAGAGAAAGTGACTTGACACGAGAACATGAAGAAAACAAATGTAGGAAAACGTGGGGAGGATAAAGTGCTTCGACAAACACGAGAAGTGTTTGCATTGTCACCGCCATCAGTTTGACATTTTAGTCAAAACATTCTAACTGTTTCCTTTTTCCTGGCCAGCACCTTTTGGGTTTTGTGACTCAGTAATGCTTGGATTGTATACAATTTAAATACGGGGGAAAGTTTGCTGTTTTACTCAAGGAGGAAAGGTGAAATAAAAATATAAAAGTGAGGTATATGCCCTCGCTCTGTTTTCTCCTTCAGTCCACCTCTACTGCACATCTGGATTTGCAAAGCTCATTATAAAATTGTAGCTGCTGGGGTCAAGCTTTCACTTATGAATGATGTTTGGATGTCTGAATCTATAACAGGGTGTTAAAGAATTATCGAGTAAGACGTATTTCATTCCTGTGTTATGAGGTACATTATTAATAGGCTTTAAGATTCTGTTGTGTTCAAACTTAACGCTTATTGCTTCATGAGCGGCAAAGATCACGTACGACTTTTCCCTGATGTTTACAACGCTCAGGCTTAAACCAAATGACAACTGTAAGCTGTTAGAGAGGTTTCTCATTTTTGTCAGTTTACTTAAGGCAGCCTTTCCTCCATTAAATGACGTCAAATAGCCACTGGGAAGACTAAATAGGGCTTTTTAAAGTCTGTTGCCGTCTACACAACTGCCGTCATGCAGTTCTTAATGGGAGACTTTTGGTCCCTCCTACTCAGTTGATAAAGGGAGTAAAGAGAAGGGGCGGAGATGCTTTATATTCTCAATTTAAGAGGCAAAAACGTTGCCTTAAAAGTCTCTGTTCAGTGTATCAACCATGTAGGTGTTTCTCATAAAATGTTATTGATAGAGAAGGGAACAAGAGCGGAGAGTGAGAGTTTGTAAATGGAGGCCTCAATCTGCCTGCTTCCTCTTGAGGGACCACACACTTTACAGATCACTTCCTCCTCTTCTCTGCTCCAAGACAAGCCTGACGTGTGCCGGCGCCACGCTCTGTGATGGCAACCAGGATAAACGGTACAAACAGCGAGGGATACATGGCAGCTTAAAAGCCTCTGTCCCAAATAAAAGTCACACAAAAAGCAGAGAGAGGGGCTGTCAGAATCTAGAGATGAAGACCAGCCATGTGAGATTGGAGCTGATCGGACAGAGCCAGGATGAGGCTGAGGGGACAGGAAGTCTGCTGTGGTGTCCTGTCTTCTCTCTGTCTTGATGCCAGTCTGTTGTCTTTGTATGTCTGCATTTTTTGAGCGCCGACCCTCCAAAGGTCAGCCAACATCGAGCTGAAATCTCATTCTTTCTCTTTCATCACAGGGCTAAATCGTGTTTTACGGTAAATCACCTGACAAGTGATTCAGAAAAAGTGACTTATGAATGTCTGAAGTTTGGAGGGTTTGGCCCCAGGAGAGGAAAGTTGACTTGCATGCTTCACTGAAAGCCCACAGCTGTTGGCTGAGTACTACCCTAAATTGTTCCGTTGGTTTTCATGCTTGATAATTGTTTGTGTCAGGCCTTTGAAAGACCAATAACATGTTTTCCGGATTCCTCTGTGAATGAAGTCCTCCCTAAGCCGCCTCTTGTATACCTACTGCACTGAATTTATTTGGATAATCCGCATGTAAGGTAACATGAGGCTGTAACGTCAAAAGACAACATTATCGAGAAATGGTGACATTCATTCACCATAAACTACTTTTTGAACCTGCATTAACATGTTTTGGTGACTTGAGGCAGCAGAAACCAGCTGTGAACACAGCATCAACAACTATAATTAACAACTGAAAACTTTTTCAGTTGACATGGCAAACATGTTGGCAAACCCTTACACATCCAACAGACACAGGGCAACATTATCATTAATTCAGTTGTGTTCACGTCCATGGTGAATATAAATATATCCAATATTAACGCTCTTTTATCTCTGTTTTTGGTCTCTACCAACTCCGGGGGGAAATATCTGCTCTTTAGCTGCTCAACGTTCCACTGTGTTTACCAGCTACTAACTTTCTTTGTCTGACATTTTGTGCTAAGCAGGTAGTTACATTTTAGAGTTTTTTTACAGTTGCCTTCTGCTGCCTGAAGCAGAGCGGACGAGAGCAGTGAGAGTGAACCAAAGCAGTAAAGTTGTCGTGATCCATTATTGATATTGAAATAGTTTGCATTAATAATACACGGTTTATGAGATTGTGTTGTCATAATGCATCATCCTTAGTCATGTATTTGACCATATCATTTAGAAAAATAAAAACAAACTCTAAGCATCTACATTTGTCTGTTCAACAGGTCTCAGATTATTCATCAATCACATTTTGTCGCTACGAAGTGAAAACTTGGGTCTCTAAAATGTCAACGGCTCAAAGCCTAAAAAACAGGCTTGTTTTTAGCTTGACAGTCATTTCAAGCTAAAAACAGTCTAAGCATTTTTGAATTCATCCAGTTTCATCAGTCCTGGGATTGTGTCATCCCTTAAAGGTCCTCGTGATCTTTCAGTTCAAGTAAATCATCACAGTTTCTCCCAACAGTGATGTATGTTTCAGGGTTGTTCCAAGTAATTAGTTATTTAAACATACAGAACAAGGCAGAAGTATTTTGCAGTCAATAGGAATCTGACTGATTGTTTGTGATTATGCTTTTGGAAAAGGTTGTCCATTACCCTCATCCTTTTTTTCCCGACTGGAAAGTTGCCGTGAAGCACTTTACCCATGACCCCCTGTTTCCTTAACAAGTGAATAGAGCCTAAGGATCTGTTTCTGGGCCTGAGCTCCCAGCAGCATTCCTCATGTTTAGGAAAACATGTAAACTGACGTCGAAAAAATAGAAGTGAGCAGTCAGCTCCCTTGGCCTTTCTCGCCTGGCCCAGATGCCCATATGAAAGCTGACTTTTGTGTGCTGGACAACTCTCATACAAGGTGGACGGCCGGTGTTTTTCCTGGCATGTCTTGAACAAACATGGACCAATTACACTGGGCTGTCTGGTGTGTGGAGCCCTGATCTACAGTTTTATTTTGCATTATTTGAGAAGGCTTAGGAAGTAAATCTGTACTCCGTAGAACAAGAGAGACAGAGATATATAATACAAGTTCCTGCAGTTTCCCCGTGTTAGCATAAATCCCAGGCTCAAGCAGATATCTAGCGTCCAAGACAAGCAGCACGTCCCACGCCAGCTAGCGGCCACATGGTCTGAGCGATCTGTGGTGGCAGAGCAGCTTTGAAAACTTTGACATAAAATATTCAAAACTCATACATGCAACTCCCCTGCATATATATGCAATACAATTTGTGGCTCCTTTCCCACTCAAACCTTGGAATTACATTATTCATCTGAGGCAGTGTTTCAACTTTCTCTCTTTCTCTGCCCGCAGAGCTCCCACCCACACCAGTGAATTAAGTACCCGTCTTCTAATTCAATCCCAATATTCTTCCCCGTCATTCTCCAAAAACTGAGCCCCACTAGTGTGCACACGTTCTGTCTGTGTGTGCACGGTGGGGACATATGAAACCTTTTTACCTAAGCATGCCACGTTGATGTAGGATGAGTTTGTCCATAACAAAATGTGTCTTACTTTTCTATTAATGAGACCTTGAGCTGCCAAAATAATTAAATTAGCTTGGGCTTTGGTGAAGAGTTTGTGTCCCATCGGTTGAATGTAATTTCAGACGAAATATTCAGGCGGTGACACTTTTTCTGCCATGAAAACGAGCAACGTTGAAGATACTGAATCAAAACCAAAACAACTATTCGCAGTCTCTGTACATAGTACAGAATTTTCATTGCCATCAGTTTTCAGAAATTCATCTGCTATATCCGTGTGTGTGTGTGTGTGTATTAGTTTGCATGTGCCTGTACTGTATTTAGACTCCTGTTTTAAAGTGACATTTTATAACCCTTCTTCTAGATACAGTATGTTACAGTTTGTCATGTCTAAAGAGTCAGCAGTTTTATTTACCAACAAACAGGAGACAGAGACAGAGCATTTCCTCTTCAACAGTAGACTATAGTGGACTGTAAGCAGCGGATTATTTTAGTTATTGGTTCATCTGCAGATCATTTTCTCGATTAATTGGAATTTCCCGAAGCTGATGGTGCAAGTTAATGCGTCAATTACCTTGTTTTGTATGACTAACAATTCAAAAAAACAAAGATATTCAGTTCACTATAATGTAAGACAAAGAAAAGCAAGTCCAAACATTTGATAAACTGGGACCATCAACTGTTTGAATAATCAAAATTGTTGCAGATTAATCTTCTGATCGATTAATCGCGTCATTGTTGCAGCTCCAGATCACATATTCTTGTATATTCTTGCCATAAAACTAGAGGAGAATTACAGTTTGCATTCATTATATTGACTTTGTGTCATCATCTTTGGCTCAAGCATTTTATTTCATTAGATGGAGGATTAATAAAAGTGTATCGAGACATCTAAATCCTGTAGCTATATCTTGTGCCAATGAATCCCTGGGTTGTACATGATTTATATTGGAATATTGATAGGAACATTTTGGCGGATGTTGAAATCATTGACCCAGACTCATGCATTATGCAGTTGGCTCTGCTGTAGGTTCCTGCTCCGTTATTGCCGTGTTTGTGTAACACAAGAAAGCACGGACGACTAATTACAGTTTGGGTAACAACGTAAGGTCGGATCCATGTCTCTAAAGAGAAAGGAAGCTTGGTGATTCCTGTGGGTGTCCAGCCTAGAAGGCCCCTGTTCTGTGGACAACTGTGTGTACACACACAGGGGCAGATAAATGACTGTGTCAGGAAGTGTATGTGCACGTGCATGTCTGTGTATATGGTGGCGGGAGACGGGTGTCCACAGCACCTTAGTGGAAACTTGGCCATGAGCCGACCGTTGCCCATGAGGGCTGGTAAAAACGCTGCGATGGATCTCACTATGCACACAAGTGCCAAACACAATGTAAACTTGTTTCCATCACTCTATTCAGCCTCTTCTGTCCCTCTGATTTAGTCTTTCAACTCTGAATCACGCTGTAACCTCATTACAATTCCTGCCAAAGTGTCAGAGACAGCTCCTCTTGATGGATAATTCTGTTTCAGATTATTGAAAGCTATTTACAACCAGATTTGCCTGAAGTGTAGATCAAGTGTGAGTTAGGTCATCAGTTCATTGTCATGTTGGATATGAGTACAGCATGGAGGGGCTGCATGGTGAGGGGGTTTAGTGGTGAACAACTCTGCAGGACATTCACACTTCCTGAGTATACATCAGATCTGTCAGGCGCAGTCCCAGAGGCCAGCGTAGGTCATCAGATGACTGCCCCCCCACGCTGCCGTCAACATTCAAACCACATGTTTGATTAATTGCTCCTCATGAAAAGATTCCTCTTTTACAATGGACCGTGACATTGCCAAATAGGGCACGACAGTTACGTGTGCATTCCCCAGTCGTTAAAATCCTTACGGGTAATTCAGAATGGCCTCTAGACGTGTTTGTAGGGACGACCAGGATTTGTTTTTATCCACAATGATCTTGTCCGGAGATGCTGCTTGCAGTGGTTGCTGAGAACTGTGGTGATTCATCTTCATCTGAACCACAAAGTGATGCTTTTCATAGGAGGAAGATGCAGGTTATGATGAGTTTCATGCATGGCCATTGACAGTTTGCAGCAAAACAAGGACAGCTGTTGGCTTTCACAGTTGACACACAGGTTTTGTTCCATATTTCACATCTGGCAACACTGTAATTTATTTCTTGTTTTCCAGCCTATAACATAACCTGCATCATTTCACATTATATCACCACACACTGATATAGTTATTTTGGACAACCTTTTGGCCCTGACATAATGGATTTGCCTCTGAATTGTAAATGAGGACCAACAACGTCACACCATGAGTGCACCATGGGATCCAAGAAAAATGAATGCTTGTATCCTGTTTTCTGGCTGACTTCAACTCCTCTCTCCTTAGTCATGTCTCTTATCTTCTGTTTGTAAAGGCAATGTTTCTGTTCCCGTCATCCATGAAATAAACCATTCAGATAAAGCAGTATTGTTTCAACTCTTCCAAAGAAAAGTTACCCATGGGCTTTGATAAGATGTAAAAAAAACAAAGATGTTGTCGCAAGAATCTGCTCCTACTTGGAGCCAGCAGCTTCCCTGTGTGATGCACTGCATTGAAAGAGCTGTCTGGCACTCAGTGAGCATGTGCTGAGAGGTGACGGACAGGACCTGGCCTCCTCCTGCTCCTATCGCTCCCTGTTAGCGCTTCTACTCCTCCCGTGCCTCCTGCTAATCACAACCGACAAGGGATACACAGGACTCTGTCTACACCGATAGATAGAAGGAGTCCCGCTGACCTGTCTCAGCCGGGAATGAGCACAGGTAGAGAACATCAGCATCACAGAAATGAGTCCTAATTAGCTCCTTCTCTGTTTTGAGGGTTGCAGCAGGATTTCCATAAATGAATGAAGGACTTGGGGTTGCAAAAGCAAGAGCGTGGCATGATAGAGCATTGTCTATTACGCTCCGACCTCATTTAGATGCTGAGAAGACCAGATGTTGAAAAGCTTCAGGGCTAAAGAAAGTCGAGAAACAGACTGACTACACAGTATGTGCGTCAGCTTCTTTGTGTTTGCATCAGCAAACGTGAGCGAGATTACATGTGCATGCTTGGCTGTAGATGTCTAAACTGTATATGTGAGAGGGCGTGATCCCATGAGAGCGTTGCATATGAGGGTACACACGTGTGCCTCCTGAACTGTGATGTACTTTTTGCCCACGGAAGATCTGCATGCTGAAACATTGATGGAGACCTTCCACTGTGACGCAACACATCGTCGGTGACACTTAGAGTGGGATGAATATTTCAATGACCCGGTAGAGTGGGGGGGCATCAGGAGTCAAGCTGGAGGGCAACCACAAGAATTTCACGGCAAAACAGTTTGCATAAAGAGGGCCATTTCTCTAATCAGCATCTATATTCTTCTCTCTAGTTAAAGATCAATTCATGGCAAGACAGTTTAAAGCCCTCAGTTTGGCTCGGCCACCAAAAGCACAAATCTAAATTAAATGTTTGTGCCTGAATACACCATTTTAATCCATTCAGAGTGGAACTCACTGGGAAAATATAGGTCAACTCCATTTGATACAAAAACAGGTTTTGTTGCAGTTTGAATAAAAATGTCAACAACATAGGAATATACGGGTGTGTGTGTGTATATATTTTAAACAAATAAGACATTCAAAAATGTTGAAGAGATAAAACCAATCTAGACCAAAGTCAGATGTAATGAGGACAACGCCTGCTGGTCTTTCTGAGGAAAGATATGAGGGGCTTCATTGCTGCTGCACTATCTTGCTCCCTGCGTGGAGTCGGAACTCGGGGGTGTGAATGAGCAGAAACTCGCGACTGGTTGGAGAGCTGGTGACCAGCAGTCCGGATTAGCGCCTTCAAAACGCTGAGCAAAAACCTGACGGACTCTAGGTCAAACTGCTTAAATTACTCAGCAGCGTTTATCCTCGAAAGAAAAGGGAAGCCTCTACTTTTTCAGGAGGGACCGGGAAGTGGTCAAACAATGGACAGGGAGAGCGCGTTTTATCGCTGAATGCTCATGGAACGGGACTGATGTTTTGTAAAGACTGCCGCTGCTGCACGGACCGGGCCGTGGAGGAGCCTCAAAGCGAAGAGAAGGACAGCAGAAGTCAAAGAGACGGCGCTCCACAAAGGAAGGAGGGCAACGCAGGACGCGTGTGTGCAGAGAAGCAGTGCCCTAGATCTGAATAACTTCTGAGTTGCTCTGTCATCCAGGGCTCCGTTCATGCCATTTTTCAACCCGCACCTGGAAAAACAAAGGGAAATGCGTTCAGTGGCAGCACATCTCCATGCGTAAATGGAGACCCGTCGGCGCGTATTCGCTGCACTTTTTCAGTATAATAAATTACGGCTGTCACTAACTCTTGTCCTGTCCCATGATCACACTGCTATAGATGCATTATAGACTTCCTCATACTTCATATCTACCATGAGTGATGGCGATGCCTGCAGAATCTGACAGTGCCGGTGCGCAGAGCGCTCATGAAAAAAGCTTCGGCGCACCGGATCGCAATGGTTATGTGAAAACATGTGTCATCCCACTGTGCAGTGACCGAGATTACGAGTCGTGGGTGAGGCTAATGTTCACAAAAATACGGAGTTCCCAGAGACTCCTGAGTGCGGTGTGTGTGGGGTCGCTCTCTGTTTTTCTCGCTCTGTTGGTCAAATGTGCAGACTGGAGAGCTGAAGCCAGCAGCAGCAGCGCGGACAACAGACCCTCGCATTCATCGTCTCTCCTTCACTTCGTTTCAGGCTGCGCGGCGGAGCTGTCGCAAACTTGCTGGAGTGTTGTTTCCTCTTTGTTCACCCTCGTATGTGCCTTCTTTTGGGTCGGTGTCTACTTAATCCGCTGCGGAGTTCTAATCCAGACCGCCCTCTCCCTCCTAACCTTGTGCCACCTGGGCGAAGCAGCGGCGTGGTCTCTCCTGGACGGGACAGATGAGCAGCTATTTTCATTCACGACAGCAGCCGTGGTCGTGCTCATCTGCGTGGCCACCGGCGCACTCATGGTAGCGCGGCTGAATCAGGGCATATCTGTGGTCGTTTTCATTAGCCTAGTCAGGACTATCTCACTTTTCTCGCTGCACAAAGTACGGGCCACTTGGAGACCGTACGTAGCGTACCTGGTTGGAGTGCTGGGCATCCTGCTGGCGAGGTATGCTGACAAGCTCCTTCCCAACCAAGGGAGACACAAGGAGGGCTGCACCCCCGTGACTGGAGCTAGGGAAGAGATCCCTGTATTTAAAAGGCGCAGGAGGTCCAGTTCTGTGATAGCCTCAGACATGGCACACAGTCAGTCCAACAGTAAGTCACATCGCCGGACCTCTCTGCCATGCATCCAGAGGGACCAGGTAAGAAGTTTCTGTCCCATTCAACTTTTCTATTTCTGCCTTGTTTTCTTCTTTCCAATGATGAGTTTTGTGTTTGAGGCGAGGCGAAATTCGGGAGCAGTGGAATGGCAATTTATAAATAAGGACTTTTATGACTGATTCGAATTTTCATTATTATTATTATTATTATTATAGCTGTTAATGCATATAATATTGAGGGTTGCATAATTTTTTTAAATGATGTATGTCACTACCATGTGTAGTGTAGCACACAACAACAACAACAACAATAACAAAGAATGAGAATAATCATATCAATGATAGTAATAATAATAATAATTAGCTATTATTATGTGTTTACATGTCATGCTCCTGTTTTACATTGCAGTGTGTATTGTACAGTTGTGATTTGATCTCTGCTCAGTTGTTTGTCTCTGATCTGCACAGATCCTCTTTGGACTGATCTCTTTTCATATTCTGTGGAGCCACTTGCAGCCATTTGAAGGCAAACATGGAATTATAACACTTTACAATGTTTTTTCTTATTATTTGCCTTCTCAGGAACATTGTTATACACAGTAATGCTTCATTAGATGTTTTTTCCTAAGCAAATGATACATCGTCTCCGACTAAAATGACCAATTAGGCCACATTTTCCAATTTTTTTCTCTAAAAACGTTGCACCCATTAGACCAAGGTGGTAATTTATTCATGTAGATATATACAGTATAATTTACATTTGGTATTTTGTAGCTGAAGGGAGGCTATTTTAGTAACAGCTTTCAAGTGCTGATGAGAAAGGGAAGCTGAGGACACGATTCCAATGATTCATCTCATCCCTAATTATTTATGTCAAACATTCTCCCCAGATGATCTCTGAGCCACTGCCACAACACTGACAAGTGCATTATTATCTTTCTGTCCTGGACTTTAATACCACTTGCTCCTCATCACTTATCGGGGATTGCAGTCCTTAAACTCCAGGAATGTAGCAGCTGGCTTTTAAACCTCCTGTGATACTGATACACATGCATACCTGTGTTAAAAGGAGGGGAGCTGACTCATATCAGCTCCTCAACCCTCCTTATGGAAAATCAATGAGCATGCTGAGTATGTGAATTGGAAACAGATTTTTGGAGTGATCAAAGCTCTCGTTGTGACCTGTGAGTGCGGTTAGGTTGGAGATGAGAGGCTGCACCGTCGGCCCGGCCACTTGAAAGATGCCCTCAGCTCTCAGGGCTGGTTAGCGTTGTAGTGTGCTTGTTTGTGTTTCTTTGTGGTGTTGCTCACACACTCCTGCGTACACAAATCAGATATGAAAAGATTCTTCGATATTTTACAGTTAACACTTCACTCTGATTTAGGTTTTGATGTCTCAGCTGAAGCTTGTTCAAGTGTCAATCATCATTCATTTGATATCCAGTCGTTGGTTTGCTGCAGTGGTGGAGTGAGGATCTTTGTTGTTTAAATGAGTGATGAGTTTGAAGATGTCCGGCTGTATAGTTTGCATTGAAGAGTTACTGTACGGCTGTAAACAAGCACGTGCACAGATAGATTGTTTTACACTCTGCTGTGTTTTAAAGATCAATGTTGCAAGTGATGGAAAGAAACAAATGCTCATAACTTACAAATATGTATTTACATACACAACGATAATATTACGTTTTGTATACTTCTTTGTATATATTTGTTGGTGTTGTTGCATTAGATAATAACGTTATAGCTTTTTTTCTATAATCTCTGATTACCCAATAAAAAAACAAGAAGAAAACTGGATATACGTTTAGAAACAAAGAAACATTTATTCCACTTCACCAAGTAATGTTTCCATTATGGTGAGAGCGAACATGGGCATTAGACAACCAAGCTGTAATAAATTCACTGCATCCCTCGCAACAACGCACTATTTCAAAGACACCAAATGTGTAAAAAACAAGAGGATGAATGCCATTGCTCTTGGATTCAGACTCCTTTTACTTTAAGGACTTCAAGATGGAGTTACTCAGAGAACAATAAAAACAGCCCTAAAATCAAGACATTAGTCGTAAACAGCTACTATTGATGCAACTGTGGAAATTCACACGTTTCTTTTTGTGCTTCAGATTTATTTTTTCCCAATAAAAGCCGAGCAGGATGGAACCGCCAGACAAAACAATGTAGACAATGTCATGCAAAGATGCTCAACATTTCCAGCATCTCTGACTCCTCTCTGGTCCGTCACCTCGGCCAGGCTGGAGCCCTCTGCTGCGTGATGATCTCTATTACATGTCTCCGTTGTGGCACATAAAGACAGTGCTCTGACATTCTTGATAGTACACGTGAAAGTTAAGAATCCATTAGATTTTCTCGAACGAAACCTGAGTGTTCTAGCGTTTGCTCTCATCTTTGGTGGCGGTGCTAAGCAGTTGAGCAGTCATGTCCTTCCTGTAATTGAGACACACATGGCGGACATATGCTGTCTTAACCGTGTCTTGTCTGTGTGGTCTGTAATGTGTAAACAAGCCCATGCTGACCCACACTAGTCATCACCTCGCTCACACGGGGCTCTGGCCTCCCTAAGGGGGGTCGACACACGTTTGGGGGGCCACCATGCAACCACCACATGGTGACGGGAGCAGCGCAGCATAACGTGTCCAACTGACTCTGCCTGGGGGCCAAAATGTAGGCTAACTGCAGTAGTGTGGCCAAAATTTCCCAAGTACCGCTTCTCAGCGAGATGATCTAAAGCGGCGGACTGACGTTTGTGTTTCTGCTGTGTTCAACAGAGTTACGATGTTTTAAAGAAGCTGTAAGAGCGCCGTGACAAGGAGTAGATCTGCACTTTGTTGACGTGACAATGTTTGCATTAGTGCTGTCCGCCTGAAGAAGTGTGTGTGTGTGAAGTGTGTGAAGAATAGTGCGAGGCCGGAGGAAGGATTACAGTTGATACTTAACTTTTTTATTCTAAGGAAGCTTCTCCCGCAGACCTTCGAGTGTTATATAAAGGCCCTTCAGATTGATAGTCACTGTGTAAAAACAGTTTATTCAGAAAATAAATAGAGCAAAGAGGAATCCTTCTGTCTCCTCTTCCTCACAGGCCTTAAAGCTGCCATGTTGCCCTCCGCCGCTCAGCCAAAAACTCTGAGGCTATGCTTCACTCTGCACAACTGTAGATTTAATAAACAACCATTTTCCCTCCTTTTGATTACAAATTGGCTGCCAGCATCTATCAGCTCACTTAGTCGGTGCATTTCGCAACGCTGGGGTCGTCCTTCCCATCATGAGCGTAATAAAAGAAAGTCATTCTCAGCTGATCTGATAGTGGTTAGTGGGGGCCTCTGTGGTGAGTTCTTCTTGGGTTAATACAAAATGACAGGCCGGTCTTCTGTATTTCAGCTGGCGATATTGAACTGGAGGAAGAGGTGTGGATCGCTTTTCACAGTGTGTCAGGAAATTTGAGTCCAAGGCTCTCCTGCTGCAGACATCAGCACTGTCGTAGAAATTCCGCTGCTCTCATGCAGAGGAAAGCGGTCTGCCATGTTACCAACACACATCGAATGTTTTTAACTCAACCTACCTGAGCTGCAGAGCTGATTAGCCAGGAAGGGGAGTCGACATGAGCAAGACACTTCTGCTTTTTAGCTGATTCTCTTTAGGAGGAGTTTCGAAGCCACTCCCTTTTCTGTCAGTAACTCCATCCCTCTCCCCAGCCCTCGACTCTCTGTCCTCTCACTGACACCAACACAAATATTATCCCACCAGAGGAGGAAATTCTTTCTTAACTTGGATGATGAAGATATTCTTGAAATCTATGGTAATGACTTCCTGTGGAATTGGATCCAAACACAATTACTGTTGCTGTTGTAAATGTTTCCTGTTACTCTATTTTTGCTGCACAGTCCATAATTGAATTGTGTTTTGAATGGAGGAGGTTGTTGATAGCCTGTAGGGCAGAGATTTACCACTGGGCCACTGCACACTCTCATCCCAAACAGCTTGTTTGTATTCCAAACACATAGCCTCGTGGGATGTGATGTGATGTTTTTTTTTTTTTTTGACTGGACTGGCCTCTGGGCTAGAAACGGTCTCATTGAGCCTCCCCCTACGTTTGGAAAGGAAGCTGATATCAGCATGGGGCTGTGTGTCTTGTGATTGGTCGATCCAGTTCACACTTTCATTCCCCATTCAGTCTCAGTCTCTCCGCTGCGCTGTGCGTGTGTGAGGAGGCAAAGGGTGGAGGTGCTGGGGTAGGAATGAAAGTAGGTCATTCAAGGTTTTGTTCAGTGGCCAGGCAATACAGCCAGGCTTACCCCCCCCCCCCCCCCCCCCCCCCCCCCCCCCCCACACACACACACACACAATATGGTGGAAGAGAGGGTTTAAACCAAAAGTGAGAGCACCTGGATCTATTGGCATACATGTAATACAGTGTTAATAAGTATGTTTTCTTTAGTGTATGATCACATGAAATAATAATCACTGTGTTTTCGAAGCATTAGAATGAGCGCTTCATAGCTACATAACTCCTCTTCACGGAGTCCACCATGTTTCTACAGTAGCCCAGAACGGACAAACCAAACACTGGCTAGAGAGGGACATTCTTATTTTCAAACTTTTGCCTCGACCACAATAGTTCTGCTACATGCTTGGCACACGAGAGGAGATTTAGTTGGTTGCAATCTGCAACCACACCGCTAGAAGTCGCCAAACCCTACACACTGCACACTTTAATGCTGAACCATGCCATTTTCTCTAAACTCTGATAAATGTTCACAACTAACACTTTCTTCCCAAGAAGTCTAAGCGGGCCTGTTTAAATGAATAGTTCGACATTTTGGGAAATATTGTCATTAACTTTCTTGCAGTGAGTCAGATGAGAAGTTTAATGTACAAAATCTCATGTCTGTACAGTCAATATGAAGAAACAGCTCGTGGTTTATTTGCTTAGCTTTGCATAAAGATTTGAAACAGGGAGAAACAGCTAGCCTAAATTGTAGCGCTGAAGCTGTGTGATCATCGAAGGAACCCCATTTGAACTCCTTTTAGTGAGTTTGCTGTGTTCCTAGATCTCAGCCCTTAACCGTGTGAGAACAATATTGTTAAAACCAATAGCAACAATGGCAAAAAAAATTAAATAATAAGACCCAAGTTGTAGTAAAGCGGAATTATCCTGGAACTCTACATAGTTCACCCATCTGTGTCCAGTTCCTTCATTACCTTAATTTAAAGCAACAAGAGTAGCTCGTATTCTGGTTCTTGCCCTGTGTTTCTGATCCCCTATAAGCCAACCAAACCAGAAGTCCAGGACTAAGCTGAGTGCCCCTCTTCCCTCTCTTCCCTACCCCTGGCGCAACCACGATCTGGCTCCCTACTGATTACCATGGAAATTATGGAAGGACGTCTGTGTGAGCATGTGTGTGCATGTAAGCGTGTGTGTGTTGCCAGCAGCTTGATGGCTGCCAGCTGCTGCAGGCTGAGAGGTTGAATCCGCTCATAGAAACACGGAGGGCCTCAAACCACAGACACAACCCAACGCAGCTGGAACTGCTAGACAGGCACAGGCCTCCAGTCCTGACACACAGCACAGATATTAACACCTCAGGACCCTAATAACGGCCTCACATTTGAATAGAACAGTATATCTGATGCAAATTATTGATGTGTGTGTGTGTGTGTGTGTGTGTGTGTGTGTGTGTGTGTGTGTGTGTGTGTGTGTGTGTGTGTGTGTGTGTTGAAGGGTAGATTACAAGCTGTACTTTTGTTCTTCTGCTGTCTGATCTAAACTATGTCACTCACGTTTTCTGTGTTATGAGACTATTTCAGTGATGGAGGTGAACAGAATGTTCCTGGCACAAATGTGTGTATCCGTACAGTACGTGGGTGTGTGTGCTTGTGCATGAGTGTGTTTGTGAGGCAACGATAGAGACAGAGAGGCGAGAGAGAGAGTGTGTGTTTGTGAAGAATTGGATGCATTTGCATATGCACATATATTAGGTGTATGCATGAATAGGGCTGGGTATTGTTACCATAATGATACATTTGTTGATATATTTTACATATTTTAGAAATGTGGAAGCCAAACTTCTCAAATGTTAGATTAGAAAACCCAAGCAGGTAGTAAATACATGAATAAACAAGGCTACATGTATATGCAGACATGTGGCGTTTGAAAGTCAATTTCAAGTGTGATATGCCTACAAACGGTTCTGAGTACTGTTAATACTACTAAACTACTGTACCTCTCACTAGCAAAAACAATCACAGCTTTATCAAATACAATAACAATATGCAGCACTCTGATAGGAATGCTGGATCGGACAAATGTAGAAATAGACGACTTTAGAAAACGGTGAAAACCGACTGAAAGATCGAAGAATTACACAGAAACTACACATCTAGACAAACAAGCAACACAGAACGTGACCACAGGAAATGTCGACAACAAGTTGCTTCTCTAGAGACAGAATACTGCAGCAGAAATACTGCTCATTCCAGCTTCAAATGATGGTTGTGTGTGTTGTGCTGTACTGGAGGAGGTAGTCTGTCAAGTGGTCTTCGCCCGCTGTTCAACTTCAACTTTCACTAGTTTCTTGAAACCTCTTGACGAGGTTGTTTGAAACAATGCATCTTTTGCAAGTTTTTAGTTTACCGAAGCACACTGAATATTTGTATACTTAAACAGTTAAACGGGTAGATCCCGAGGGCATCCCAGTGCGTAGATTGGACTGGATCAACTGGGAGTAGGAGAAAAAGCTTCAAAGAGAATCAAACATCTATTTATTTCTTGGTAGGGCTAAAGCCTTCTCCCTCCACCTTGGTGCCATCTATGAGCATACAAGAGGAATATGAATGTTGTTTTCTCCCAAACCCTTTTTCATTTAGCAAAATACACCTAACCTCTAACATCTTAACACAATAGCCTCTTGGGACTACAGATGAAAAATAGCCTCTTGGCTAACTCTGGCGCATTTACAGCAATGTTTTTATTAATGTGCATTGTCCCTTATCAAATAAACCAAAAAATAAATACAAACAGTTCACTGATTACAACACAGTCTGAAATTAAAAAATGCTCTTTTTAAAAAGCTCTTTGTACGCAACAAGCTTGTGTTTGCAATGTTGAAGCGGTGTTTTTTGGTCTTTAAAGGATGGGCAGGTTGATGGGTGCCAGTAGGTATCCGGCAGGGCAGCACATCCCTTTGGGGAACTGAACGCAGCATGTTCTGCTTTCATCTCTATTTATCCTCCTGAAGGGCTTTTTCAATCACACGAGGAGCCCACCTTTAAGACAGTGATCCTTTACATGAGGGGACATTCCTGTGCTTGCCCCGGCGCTAAATGAACTGGAATGTGCAGGTTGAGCAGACCCTGAAGGACAGGCCTGTGGGCCCATTCACCCAGCATCCCCCCCCCCCCCCTCCCCTCCTTTCCCCGTTCCTCCTCTCCCCGCACACACTGACCTGAGCCAACACCACCATCCTGGGCTGTCACCAGGTGTGCAGCTGGCCTCTGACGAATGAATGGACACTCTCACATCGCCCCGGGAAGTGTGTGCGTGGGTGTGTATGTGTGCATGTTTGTGAGAGGAAGGTAGCAGCAGAGAGAGGAGGGGGGGGGGGGGGAGAGTAGTCCTAGACGTAAATAGCTGCAGTCAGTAGATGTGTGAAAAACAAATGGAAGAAACAACTGTTAATTTCCCATCTCAGAGTGTTCACGTGAAGCGGTGTCCAAAAAATATTGATCTCATGTGATTGGTGTCGGAGAGGAAGTGCAGCAAGTCCCTCAGGTCCAGTCTGGCCATTTTGTCTCCATTAGAAGCAGAGCAGGCCACAGTCGCTGCTGCTGCTGCTGCTGCTGCCATCATATATTTAACCAGCAGAAACATTGTATTTAGTAATCCACTGCCTGGTTGGTTACTAATGGCTTAATCTTTATGAACAGATTGTGCATATGCAAAGTAGTCTGTAGGCAGCTGGACAAGATTTTGGCATCGGAAACGTTCAGGTTTTTGTTTGTAGTCCAAGTAGTGTTGACCAATCACGTTTAAGAAAGCTTTGTAGAGGCCTTTGTGGAACCCATCGGCTACGGTCTGACCATGATTTAGCTTTATATTGGCTTAAAGTTAGCTTGTAAACAGAATGCGTTATATTTTATAAACTGATCTTGTGTTTTGTATAAAATCTGGATCTGTAAAGTAACTAAAGTAACTCTCAATGAGTGGAGTAAAAATATATACATATATTTCCCCTCAGTCAGCAGGCTGCATGTCTGTCTAGCTCGATGGCGTGGTGCGAGGAAATGTGTTATTGTACCCTCTGCCTGGTGAGCCCCCCCCGTCCGTCCGTCCAGCCCGCTGCCTCACTGGCTCGCCATGAGCCTGTCTGTCCCTGCAGCCAACAAGGCTTCTGCTGTTCCCTGCTCAATGCCATGTTTTACTCTCTAAATATGTTAGAGAAAAAAAATCAGTCTGTACATCTGTCTGTCAGTCGGGTTATTTCGCCCCTTGCAGCGGCGAGAGTCTTAGGGTTTGGGTTAAGGGCTGTTTTCGTGCAGTCACTGTCAATTAGTCAGATATCAAAAGCAGAATGTATAGCTGCAGTGCTGTGCTGGGTGATGGTATACAGTGTCTATATGATTTAGACTTTTATGGACACATAGTGTGTACGAACAAATACCAATGTTGGAATGCTGGTTATGATGCTGAGGTAAACAGTGTGACGTTATTTTTGTACCTTGGTCACATTTCTGAATCTACTCTGCAAACAGAAGCCGCTTATGGTCGGCTCAAGGAAATGAGTTATTTTCATTAATTCAAAATAGCAATCTGCTTTTCTAACGTTTCCTATTTATCTGTATTTGTTAGCACCATTAATTGTAAAAAGGTCTGTGCACATTATCACTTATTGATATGCGGCACTAGAAAAAGTTTAGAAAAAGTCCCCCCCCCCCCCCCTCAATGTGCTCAGCTCAATGAATATTTAATCATATTTTTAAAGTGAATGTCGTCTCAAGTTAACTTCCACGTGTTAGGTATTTGGTTAGGACAAGACATCCAGAGGGCCCTGAGATATTCCCACCACACTTGCAAGAGTTCAACTACACACTGACTGTATTATTCAGTCTGGAAGTGTGAGTCTCTACTCGATTGTTAGAGAATCGGTGACATGAAGGCGGGAGCTATGGCTCGTTTCCCCTCAACCTTGCTTTGGCCCTCGGCTTCTTGTCCATGAGGAGTATGATAAAGTGGTGACCCCCCCTCCAGTTTTTCTCTTCTGTACACTGTAAACACCTGCTAATACACACACACACACACACACACAGGGTCCAGCAGACTGGCTAGGCAAGGCCTTATTGATTTGTTGCTGCTATGCTCTGCATTGCCTGGTGACAATAAACGATGTCAGAGCTGACGTGTTCTTGTGTAGGTGACATCCGTTTTATACTCGGCCACAATCGATGGCTATGAACAGCAGGCTCTTCTGTGTGCATGTGTGTGTGTGTGTGTGTGTGTGTGTGTGTCTGTGTGTGTCTGTGTGGTCAGACAAGTGCTGTGTAGTGGAGATAGTGGTCTGTTGGTTCCAAGCAATCATTCCTGCCAAAGATAGCCAGGCTCACCCGTTAATTGCTTTGTGGAGTGCTGTTTCAGGTCACATCTCTGCCCGGAAAACAAGACGTGAGAAAAGCCATTGTTTTCAGAAGACTTCAAATGGATCCGCAGCCCTTCGTCCACCCAGATAATTCATAGCCACATGCTGTATGTCTCTGAAGAGTCTCTCTGTGTTATAAAGAGAGGGGACAGAATATGCGTACTGAGCCTTTATTTTAATGCTTCCGTACCTCAGGTTTCTCTCTACACCATCTCTCTTTTTTCCATTAGCTCCTGGTCCATTCATACTCTCGCTGACCTTGCGTCGTGTCCTCCCGGGACTGGACAGCTTAAATTAAATCTCTACACCTACTGTAGCAGACCCCTCTTCTCTTTTTCCCCTGATCTGTCCTCTCCATGGACAGTGGAAAGAGTTTAGTGTCAGGTCTTCAGGCTCAAGGCGGTTCAGCAGCCTCAGATCCTGCATCACAGTGATGGCTCTGGACCACATTGCAGATTAAATCTTTTAGTAGAGTAGAGGAGTGTGTTGACATTTTTTTATCATGTTTTTTTTTTCTCCCCCCCCCCTCTGTTAATAATCAACCCTTCACCTTGTGTCTCGCTGTCATGGTCAGACCCACTTCAGTGTTAATATTTGAGAATTGTTAGAGGTTTGGCAGGTGATTCATCAAGGCTTTTTGGAGAGAGCCTTTCCATTGTCAGGACAAGGAATGGCATGCGGTGGTTTTGGCAAAGCTCCACAAACTGGAGAGGCAGAAGGACTTTTGACGTCATCGGGAAACGTGACCCACTTCTCAAGAGGCGAGGAGCCTTGGGCTGGTTGAGCAGATGTTGCACAGATGAGCCTGCGCACACTCACACACAAGCACACACACACACAAGCCCTCACACACACACAGACGCGCACGCGTGTGCACCTACACTGTGTGCACACTTTCTACTCTGCCTTTATGTCCCATTAAAATAGCCACAGAAAAAGAAGCAACCGCCTCATTTGGGTTTGTGGTTGTGCACAGGCGATTAACTGGTGTCGCCGTCAGCGCGTGCGCTTGCAAAAGAGGTACATCATGACAAAAGAGAGGGTGTTAGTGGGTCATTTAGGTCGTATCAGGTGGGTTTTCACGAAACGGGTCTCAGAGGGGCTCTAAGGAACCAGAAGCAGCTTAATGGCTTTCAGCTACATTGCTCCTGTTATGAATGGTGGATGAAGGGAAGACAAGGTGATGACGGGCCAGAGAGAACTGCTAGTTTAGTTCTCCACTGGCTCCTACTACCTGTCAGCCAGGGGTGATCTCCTCCTCCTCCTCCTCCTCCTCTCTGCCATCGCTCTGGCTCTTTCAGACGTTACATAATACCTTTCTTTCTGGTCTGTCACTTAGTTTGACGTGTGACGATAGGCTCTCTTTATCTCTCTGCTATTTTGCACCTTTTATTATCTCCGCCAGGAGAATCATGCAATCGCTCTCGTGTGTGCGTTTCTGCTGCAGCACACTGCATAATATTTTGGGTAGCCAGTTATGGCTGCACGCTCAAGGACCTCTCGTTATTGCGGTATAGCTCATACTTTCTCAAAAGACCTTTTGTTGCTCGTTTTATACTGGCATTGATGCCGGCTGTCTCCTCGCTCACTAATCTCAACCAGCCCCGGCCGGTAGGGCCTATGAGTGATCAAACAGCTGAGTGCAACGCCGAACCCCCAGCCGCTGCTCTGCAGCCAGAGACCAGTCTTTTTATTCAGCACCTCACATTCACACCTGTAATGTTTACAAAAATAGAAGCATTTAGCATTTAGAGAACCAATTATTTACCTCAGGATTCGGTAAAGACCAAAACAAAGATAAAAGTGTAAAATATGTACGCAACATTCGCAAACATGTTCAACGTATCAATTTAAATGGTGATAATATTTAATTGCTGTATTTACAGCTTGTTGCCCCAAGTGGGCAAAAAATATGCTCTTGCAAGATTTAGAAAAGATTCTACATTTTTTTTTGTCAGTTCATTGTTTTTTCATGGGCCACCATGTGGATCAGAACTCAGTCCCCTGTGGGAGATGATAGTGTTTCATCTGATCTAATTTCACCTCCTAAACCTGGTACTCACGTCACAATTTGTGGTGTAACCGATCTTTTATATAATTTGTGGTAATGAGGGGAAAAAACTCTCTGGCATTTGACACATTTCTGTTGATTAAATCAAATTGTGTATAAAGTATGTTCACAATCCTTGCAGCAATTTTGTCTTTGTTGGATACGGTAGTGGGCTGAACGGTCCAGCCTGCCATCTGAGAGTTCATGTGATTTGTATGTGAACATCACAGGTTTGACGTATTCTCTATACGCACACCTAATTTCAGGGCATTTTCCCTCGAATCTTTCTTTACAATCATTTGGAGCACTTTTGCTCGATATTTTTGGATTTCATCTTAGTTGCATGTAAGTCTCTTTGTCCATAATGGGGTCAGAGTATTTATCCATTGCAAAAAAAATGCATTTCTTGCACTTTCTGCCAAGCCGCAGCTGGCAGTCCCATCCTGATTTCTGAGAAAAATCGGATGAATATCCCGGATCTATGGAAAAGGGAAACATCAAAGTCTATTGCTCTCAACCGTATGCTTGGCTGTGTGCTATTTATTATATGTTGGTATTGTTTCGTTTTTTATCTAGCTCCTTTTGGCAGCCGCGTCCTCTTCGTTTGTTTTTTATTCCCCAGGGACAAGTCAAAGGCTCTATCGTTTCAGGCCCTTTTTCTATGTGTTCAGAATTCAGACAAAGTCCCAAAAAACAAAATGGTGGCTCCTCCAGTGAGAGGGTGCTCACGCTCTCTATGATGAGCTCATTATTTCTGAAATGTCAGTGGTAATGAAGATTGGTCACCTTCAAGAAGCAACCCAATTTACTGTGACTGAGGCCTTTACGTTTCTCGTCACGCCCTGATCCTCGCCGTTGTGTACTCTGTTGCCGAGGCACAGTGAGCTGAGAGCGGACCCGACAACATTTCATGCTTATAAAGATTAGCCCTGCTTCATCTCACATGTGCCGATATTATTGCTTGACGGCAGGAATGCGCTTGGATGTCGAAGGAAGTAAAAACATTCATGAAACACACATTCATGAAACACACACACACACACCTGCGTAAAAAGGGGCCGGAGCCTGTGATGTTGCCACAGATGTAATAAGCACTCATTCATTTCCACGTTGGCAGAATGTTAAGACTGATTCAGGGGCCGGTAGATGAAAAGGTCAGCGGGCTTGTTTTGAGTGAGTGTAAGATTTCCATCATCACGCCGCACGCTCTACCAGGCCCAGTCCAAACTACACAAACAGTGTCTCTAAAGCCCTCGACAGCCTCGATTCTGCCATTAAGTCAATAATCGGCCCTCGCTCTCTCCTTCTCGTCCTGCTCTCTCCTCCCCTCACGACTGACCTGCTGTTAGTTTACGTACTTCCCTTTTTACTTACCCTCAACAACGCTTGTCCAAACAGCAGCATAACTTTCCCCCTTATGTGTTTCACTTTCTCCCATCGTGCCATTTTCCACAATTCTTCCACTTTTTCTCCCCTCCCCACTTCTCACCCAGCACCGTTCATTGTTTCCAGACAGTGGTGAAACATATTGAGGGAAATGTGTGGAACCTTCGAGTCTGTTTGCACGGAGAAAGACAGACACACACACACACACAGGAGTAATTGTTCCAGGAAAGTGGCATCTGTGCAGCCCATTAGACAGGGATTCAGTGGACCGGTGCGGGCCTTTTACATATGGTGGTCAGCTGCTGGAAAGGAACTGGAACCAGGGGTCACATTTGAGAGAAAACATTAGGGGATATGATGCATGTTGGACACAATCACACACCCACCCTTCAAAGTCCTGTAGTGCCCTTCGCCGCGTCCCCGGTACTGTAGCGTTGCTCTGGCCAAGTCGTTCATATCCGCAGGGCCTGGGCTGCAGGTCGGAGCAGAGAGCTACCCGGAGACTTGCAAATAAACCCTCACTCGCTCACATTTGGAGCCTCAAAATATTCTAACACTCATCTCGTCCAGGGTCACTCCTCGAATCAAAGGCCCTGAAGAGTTTGACGTTTGTTCATGAGTAAAGGGTGTGGGAGAAAGTGAACTCTGAGAGGGCCTCATCAGTAGCAACACAGTTATTATTGCAGCAAAAACCCACCCTACTGTAATGGCTGCTGAAATGGCTCTCTAGAGTGCAGGTCTACTTGACTTTAGTGAGAGAAGAGGAGTGATTGAAGAAAAGAGAGTGAGGGAGTATTTTGTAGAGGTTTTTTTTTTGGGAAGTTAAGTAAGGAGGAGTCTTTGTCTTTGGATGCTACAGCTGTGATTCATTAGTATATTTGTGTTGCTAGGTCTGAGTTGACTGGACCATGTATGGACCCAGGCCAGGATACTTCCTACTGGGCCAACTGTTCTGCCCCCATATATTTGAACTTTCCTCACTGTTTTCATACCAGAGTGCATAGAGACATTCCTATTAAATGTGTAATGGATAAAACATGATGATCTTTGCACTGTATTTATGGCTCATAATTGAGTTTAGCTTTTCTCATCTACTGAGCATGACATATTCTTTTTGATATTTGATGTGACATATTTGTTGCTGCACTGGCATCTGGTGAAAGGAAGGTTCTTGTCTCTCAGCTCAGTTTTGTTTGTAAATATAATTGACTTGACTTCTTGTGGGGCAGTGAGTTACGTGGTGATATTGCAGCATTTAACTGAGCAGATGTTTGGTTCCTCCTACATTGGTTAATCATAATGAAATCATTTCTCTTGAACGGCATCTGACATTGATCTTGTAACCCATGTGAAATGTTACACTTTTTAATGCAACATTTTCTATGCATTATTGTTGAAGCGAAAATCCTGTTATTATAACATTGAATTGAGTGTCCAGAAACATAAAGGCGCTGATTAAAAACATTATAGACACACCACATTTGGCATAACTTCACATGAATATGGTGAGCTTGGTAGTAGCAGTTTGAGTACTTTAAATAATTTCACTCCCATGAAATTGGAATAGATTGCCCATTTAACTTGAAATACTACAATTATAAATGCAGTTGAAAGCAATATAATCGTATGCAATGTGGTTATTCTTCTCAGAAGTTAGTCAGTAGTAAATTACTTTTGGAAAGGTAACTCAATTACCCTTTTTTCCAATCATTTTTTGTCGAGCCGGCAACATTTTAAAAAGTTAGTTATGGTGAGGTCATGTTATTAGACCGAAGGTCTAAAGAAAACTGCTCCTTCTGGGTGGTATGCAGTTGGTCACGGTGATATTACGAGAGGTACAACCCTCTGGGAGGATCCTGCTCACGTTGTTTGAATGTGTGTTGTGTCACAGCACCTGGTCAGAGCCTCAGGCAGCGGATGTGGCTGCGCATGCTGCATGAATACGAGACTCATTAAGTTCACTGGCCTGCCAGGTGGACTGCAGCTTGTTCCAGCACATACACACACACACACACACACGCGCGCACACACACACACACACACGTTGTGCACACACACTCGCATGCAGCATGATGCATGGATGTGTACATGTGTGCCTGTTAACAGTTGCACAAGTAAGACCCGTTCACACACTTTGCAGGGACAGACGGAGGGAGGGAGAGCTACTGGGCTTGTAATCAGATCAACTCAGATATGGTATCATTGTAACCAAATTAGTGATGATGCAGAGTATAGTATATCAGGTTTTGGCCAGAGCTCAGTCACATTTGTGGCAGTGAAGTGACACGGAGCACTTGTGCCAAATGCAATAACTGAACTTGCGTCATGCACATTAAGGACAGTTGAAAATAGAGATACTGCAGAGGAAGATAGACTGACACTGGATGAAGCTCACTTGTGTAACTTCACGTACAAACAGAGAGAGACCGATACTTCTGACTGGAGCTGCGGTTGCAATGTGTCTTTTGATCAGTGCTAATCTGAAAAAAAAATGAAGAGTGTCATTACAAAGAGAGGCATCAGTTTGCAGTATTTGATGTGTTTTTACTGTAAAATGACACTCAAAGTTGAAATAGTATTGATGTCCTGGCGAGACATTTGCTCATAATTAGAGCTCATTATTGTTATTTTAGCGTTTAAACAACTGTGAATATCTCTGCATTTATTATAAGCACCGCACTTTAAAAAAACGGTGAACATTTGTGTTAAAAATGGTCGGACGCGAAGCACTGATGTGGATGACCTTAAATATGCATCTTGTTCGTCTTATTAAGAACAATGTAATACACTGGTTGATTTTTGTTTTTGTTCTCTTCTCAGTCCCGGACGATAGAGCAAGAAAAATGTCACAACCACACTAACCAGCAGTTGTTTGTATTGGCGCCGAGCTGCCCATGTCATGATGTCATTTTGTTTGTTTTCAACAGCAAAATACGTTTTAAAATCCATCATTGAATCAGCATGCGAGAGAACAGAGAAAACCTCTTCTCCCTTCATTTCATTACTGTTCAACTCACTCCGAACAGCTGTTTATCAAGATATCATACATGTGCAGCTGTTTAAATTTGGGGCACTGTGCATCAGAGAACATTATTTTTCTCGACACCAGAGACACACACAGTAGACATTTAGGGTGAAAACACAGTTAATATGATCACAGCTGAACTTACTGGAGCCAGTCTGGCTTTTTGGGTTCTGGTGACCCTCGCCGTCTGTCTATTCCCACCTAATGGTCTTTCTGGTGGGAAAGCGTACGGCCTCAGTAATGGAGTCTGGATCACTGTTTGTCTCGGCATACTCTTCTCTGATAGGCCCGTGGTTCTTAATTACCAGAGTGACTGTTTATCCACACTGTTTGCCTGGATCCTTATCAGCCCTAACAGTGTTTTAACTCCCAGTGGAGAATGTGTGGGAGATGGCGAGAGGAAGTGAGCGTGTGTGTGTGTGTGTGTGTGTGTGTGCGTGCGTGTGTGTGTTGTGACGCACAATAGTGTACATGTCAGCGTGCATGCTCGATGTACTTTGTCAGACATGGGTCAGAGTGTGTGGAATGCAGAACACGCAGATTCTGCCAGCGATATCTTGGTTGTGCCGATGAGTTTGTGTTTGCACTCCTCGTTGTCGAGACGGCGAGTCAGACTTGCGGTCTGCAGTCATCGAGAGGACACTCGTGTCGAGGTTTTAGCGCCGAGGGATGAGTGTTCAAGTTTTTGCTTCATTCCTCAGCACCAACGGTATCAAGCAAACAGTGAATTTGCACGTTTTGCATTCCAAATCAGGAGCCCTTGTAAAAGTGTGACCAATTCACTGTGTCTGGATTGTAAAAATGTTCATGCAGTTTATCAGCGGTCTGCTTTTCATTAAAGGTGGAGCTGCTAGAATGAGTTGGTACTTTGTGTGTGTACACAAGTGTGTTTCTATATGCTTTTATTTGTGTGTCTAGTGTGTGTTTGTGTGTGTGTGTGTGTGCATATGCAAGCATGTGTGTAACCCGAGCTCTGGCCATCTCCCTGTGTGTGAGTAATGGTCCCTGTTTTATTGGCCCGCTCCTCAACAGACTCTATGAGTAATCACATAATGCCTGCTTTGACGTCAGAGCAGTTTCCATGACAACACAGTGCTCCCCACTCTGGGGAGGTGCGTTAGTTGGTCTTTTTTTTTTTTTTTTCTTCTTCCCTACATCTCGTCCTATGTGCGCTCAAAGCTCCGACACATTACTCCTCGAGCTAAAATCACCTCCCCCTAATCTATAGTTTCACAATGTGCTCGTATGATTCGAGCGGCACACTTTTCTCCTTTTTTTACCTTCCACTTTTATTATGGTCCATCTCTCTGTGTCTCTCTCTGAGCCTCTCCCTCTCTCACTTCACTGTCCCTATTTTAGTCATCCTCTGTCTCCTCTTGCCTCCCAGCTCTGTCTCTTTCGTGATTAGCCCCCATTTTACTCTCCGTCTTCTCCCTTCCCCTCTCCTTTCTTCTCTTCTCCAAACTCTGTCATGCCCGACAAACCACCTCTCCTATTTCCACGCCAGATGTATTCGTTTTTCTCCCTGCCTTTCATGCACTGTTGAATTCCAGTGAACGGCCGACCCCTCTCTTTTCTACAGGCTCTTCCTCTTCACAGTTTTGCCTTTTCCTTTCTCGTTCCTCGCTCTGGTGAGAGGACAGGCCCGGATGAAAAGGAAACATACTCCCTTGTGTACCCGTGCCTACATACGATTAATACTGCTCCAGCCATCCCCCAGGGAGCCAGAGGACAATATAGCAAGTTCAGGTTTAGTTTATTACTGAATAGAAAAAAGGAGCATCGTTACAAATGATAACTTGCTAGAGTGCTCAGATCTATTAACTGCACTCTGTTCATTTGTTTGTATTGAGTTTCACCAGGGCAACTCATTTTTAACACAGAAAATAGGGACAGCACCCTAGTCTCTTCAGCTGTATGTGCGAGGAGATTCAGCTGTCTAAGCAGAATTCAGACAGATTGGAGGTCATCTCTGAAAGTAGAGATCTGTGGAGGGAATAAGCACAAAGGTCCAGAAAAAACAAATTCTGAAAGGGAAAGAATGGATGAAGATGCAACCAGTGACTTGTTGGATTCATTTTTAAAGGTTCTCTAAAGAGCATGCACGACTGATATTTTGTATACCAGGACTTGAGGGGATACTAGAATTTTGTCTAGTTTCTGAAGTAAAGATTTTATTCTGTTACTTCACATGTTCATGAATAAGCTGACATATAACTGCAGAGTATCTATTACTAAAAATATAACAAAAATGGCAGCCATATTTTCAGCTACGGCAACCAAAGCTGATTGCCAGCGTGGAAACCACTTTTAAAGTTAGTATTAAGCCCCGATTCCACATTGAGTCAGAAACATTTGGATGCACCATTCCAATAACCATCGTACATCCGTAATTCAAAGTTCAGCTGAAGCTTTGCAAGCTTCAGCTGAACCAGCCTGAAAACCATCAACATGTCAATAATAAGGCCAGCCTCAATCTCTAGCTAGCAGCGGACGGTCTGTCTGGCTAGTCAAACACTCACTCAGTGAAGCCGTTAATGGCTCTGTGTTTTGTCTGTTGTCGTTGCTCGGAGAGGCCGGGGCTGAAAGCATTACTCGGCCTATTTCCGACCCATTTCCTCCCCCTATTGAAAGTGGTGTATGGCTGTTCAGGAAAGGGGTATTGCTGTCTCCCAAACCAGCGGTGATCTACCGCCCCTGCCGCTCTGTCATGTAGATACTCGTCTCTGTCAGTCATCCAGTCAGGAGTGTGATTGGTGACTTAACAATGAAGACAGACTGGTTGTCTGGGTGATGTGTTTGGGTCGGGGAGCAGGACCACTGTAATAGACTTTGTGTCTCTTCAGCAGGGCTTGCCTCGTACAGGCGTCCGTCTTCATTTTACAATCAATTAGACCCCAGTGGAAAACAGGCCGTCTGACACAGGTGCATGCGTGTGTGCAAAATGTCCCTGTAGATGTGTGGATGTGTGTTTGAGAGAGGAAAAAGAGGCAGACAGAGGAAACATGAGGGGTAGCGCATGAGTGTGTGTGATTCTGTGCGGTTTGCCAGAAAGGCAGCCTTACCAGGTGACGGCCATAAAAAAGTGCCGCCTTGCAGCTCAGCCCCGATGTGACGGCTGGGCTTCTGGCTGACTTGCCCTTGACTTGTTTCTGAGGCCCAGGAACAGACAGAGCCATACCCATTAGTGCGTTGTGAAGTGCATGTGACTGGAGTTCTGACCCGAGAGTCTGGGAGCACTATCGAACCGTAACCCTATGGGCCACAGTTGAGAGCGTTATTGCCCGGGGCGAGGTCCATTCTGCCAACACAAGTCCCCTGGTTTTGCACAGTTTAGCGTGGCACTGCCAGCTCAGCAGAGGGATCGAATCCAGCCAAGGACGAGGACAAGGTGAGAGTCAGAGCCGGGCAGGGTGGACTTTCCCACTGCAAAAATGTTTGAAAAGTGGGGGAATCATTGTCAAAGAAATGGTTAGACATTCTTGAAAATACAGTTATCTGCTTCCTTGCCAAGATATTGATCTAAAGATCTGTAGAACTCTTATGTTCGTCCGTTAAATATGAAGCTACAGCCTGAAAATAGTTAGCTTAGCTTAGCATAAAGACTGTTAACATGTGAATCTGCTATCCTGGCTCTGTTTGTCTGCAGCATCTCTTTAACTCATTAATTAACCGTTCAATCTAATTTGTTTATTCCATACAAAAAACACATTTTCCAGTCTTCATGCTAAGCTAAGCTAACGTGTCCTTGTTGTAGCTTCATATTCAATGGAAATATACGAAAGCGGTTCTAATTAAAATTCTCTGGAAAAAAGCAAAGTGTTTCCCAAAATACTGAACTATTCCTTTAAGTGAACCCGTCTCATCAGCAATGCTGTCTCGTCAGAGCCCATCAGTGTTAATCCACCAGTTTGTATAACAGTGTAAAAAAGATTGGAATGAAATGTGACACATGGAAAATGCACTGTCCTACTAAAACAATCGCCCTTCGACCTGACAAGAGTCACTTAGCTATTGGCTGACAGCTCGTTATTGTTGCTGTGATTAGTTCTGTAATGTTGTAATCACTGACAGCAAATGTTTTGGATGTGAGTGCAGGTCGGGCGAGATCTGTCTCCAGTTTATTCCTCCACTGTTCTGCAGTGACGGCCAGATCTGAGACCCCTCCGTCCACACCCAGTCCCCCCCCCCCCCCCTTCTCTTTATCCCCGCTTGTTGTCTGCACAGATCCATCTGCTTCAGGCAGCTGTACTAATCAGGTTATATGGGAAGAAGTAATTCTGTTTGGGGTCTGTTTTCCATTAGATTAATGCACACATACAGATAATAAACATGCAGATTTTTTTAGATGGAAAAAAAATAACCATTTGACCAAATTTTCACAGTTTTTAACTCCAAGGTGGCCATTTTGTATTTACAACTCTTGCACAGTACAGCCTTATCAACCGTGCCGTTGTAACTGTTTATGGCTCAGTTTTATGATTCCTCTCTTCTAGTCTACCTCCCTAATTAATTGAACTACTTCCCATTATACTAGATTATCCTTTCCAATTGGGCATTTTCGAGCCAGGATTGTGAAAACAATCTTGGCTGATGGTCATCATTTATCCAGAGTTGCAGCAGACATTATTTGTTGCTGCTTTTACATGGTCTACGGAAAGTGCAATTACAGCAATTACAGATGAGGAGTCACACTAGCTTCAGGCTACAGACCCATTTTGTCGGACTAATACGGGTTGTGAACCTCTGTTGAACACGATGTTAAAACCAGGATTAATCTTTCTTTTCATTGTTTGATTAATTGTACTGCCACCATTACTGATTGGCCAATTAAGAGTATAACAAATGAGGATTTGGACAGTGTAATGGCTGAGTGAGGTTAACCGCAGCCTGCATCACACTCTCCATCATGTTTTCTCTGCTTCTTCAGATGGTAGCAAGATGAGCCCGCTGTTCTGCGGTGTCTTTGGATCATGTCGAGGAGAGCAGAATGTGAAAGGCAAAGGTCTCAGCAAATTGTTTCCTCAGCTGTGCTGCAGAGGGGACTGTTTAGGATAGGCCAAGAATGGAGAAGCCCTTTTAAAGTTGTGTTGTCTTGAACTTTCTCTGCTGTGAGAGTTTTTTTGTGGCTTTCAGTAACAAATGCAAAGTATGCCACCATTTTGTGAAGGAGAAAAAAAAAAATGTCAGGAGAGGGAACTAGATGTTGTTATCCAAAGAACAACACCATCTCAAACTGGTGTTTCCTGTGTTCATGATCATATGTCATACACCTACATATTACCAAATTAAATGAATTACCTTTCTATGTCACACATTTGTTATAGGATAACAAATTACGATTTGGCAATATTTTGGGAAAAAGGAGGTAAAGGAGGTGCTACAAAGACCGGGGTTTACCTCCTGTGTCCCGAGTGGATTTGGATTTGGCAACAAAATCACTTTGTTTAATTAAGTTTAGTTGTGTTTTTTGTGTGATGTTAAAGGAACAGCATGTCGAATTTTGTTGCATTTAGCGGTGTGGTCGCAAATGCCCCTCCGCTCACCTTTCCAAGACTGCGATAACGTGATCCGCCAAGTGCTCAGAGGCCATCCATACCATAATAACACTACTTTAAGATCATCGGCAGTCCACAGTTTTCTCTGTGGCTCATGTTCTCGTACTAACACAAGCGAAAGAAAGATGCTGTTGATAGAAACATGGCGGTGCAACGTGGTGAACTCAACAGTGAAGATGACCCGCTCCCAATGTAGATATGAGGGGCTCATTCTAAGCTAAAGAAAACAGAACAATTCTTAGTTTCAGGTGTACCCCAATGAAAACATAGTTATGAATATTATAATCCGTTTCTGCAAATAGATCCCCCGAAATGCGACACACTTCTCGTTTAAGTAAACACGTTGTGTCTTGCGCTTCAACTCACTGTTCACTTCTTCAGTATTAAACAAAAACCACCATCTGTCCCTTATCACTTCTCACTTAAGTGCTACGAGTGCCTGAACCGTTGAGCTATGCCTCACATGTTACAAGTGGATATTATATTGCAATAGGGGATAAGAGCAATTTCCTTAAAAACATATTTAATGTTGCAAAATTAATGTATATACACATACGTTCGAGACGGGGTTTTTATGAGCACATGGTGCAAAGCTAAACCTTTTAGCCAACAACAAACAAAATGACATCAAACACATGACATAACCTTTCACACTATTCATTCATCTAATTTTAAATGATTCACATATTCACATATCATACATTATCCTACACACCTTATTATACTGTAAGTTCCTCATTTCCACTGTTGTCCTCTATAATACACACGATAAAATGTAACAATAATCCTCAGACACGACACCAAACAATACATATTGTAGTTTAGAACTGAAGCGTTCATGCATATTTATGTAGTGAGTTGTTTGTTCCCTGTATCCATCTCCTGACAGCAGTTTTGCAATTATTTATGGATTCCATGTTTTAAGTGGAACAGGAAGACTATTTCAGGCAATAGCTTTTCATGAGCGCACAACTGCTTACGAAAACAGATGGCAAACACAACGCAGTGCTTATTTATTTTATCAGCAAAGATGAATATAGCAAACACAGGCCCGGTGAATGATTGCTGCTTTTATAACGTGTGATCTCTGCTCCCTCTGTTCTGCAGCATCTGAGACAGTATCAGTGAGAACAGAGACTGATGAATGTGAGGAATGTAAGCTGACGTCACTGCACGCACCGTAGCTTCAGTCACATGGCTAGGTAAACACAAGTAGCCGTTTGGCCTGATTTGTGTGTGTGTGTGTGTGTGTGGGGGGGGGTGGCACTAGTGGCTCTGATCAAGAAGATCCAGGAGCAAAGTGTTCCTTCAAGAGAGTTTTTGCTCCGTGTTTTCGAAAAAAGAAACAAATACTTTGTGTATTTTTACTAGGATTCCTTCTGTGTTTGAACAGCAGCCCAACAAAGTTTTTTAACAATGTTTTTCTAACTTGTGGTTGGCCTAAATGCTGTTCTAGATCCTGAGCACACATGCATACATGGACACTATTACTGTACACGTCTGTATGCGCACGCAGACCTGAAACCTGAGCCATGCACAAACATATGTATCGTGACATACTTAATGTTTATTGTACATGTTTTGGAGATAAACTTGCAGACATGCAGTGTAAACATGCACAACTTTCTTATATACACAGAGATGTACTGTAACACACAAACATGCATTCAAACTCAGTCATTTGCTAACAACAGTTGTAGAAAGTACATTTACTTGAATAATTCAATGTTATGCAACATCATATCTCGGCTACATTTCAAAAGGGAAATATTGCACTTTTACGACATTTATCTGACACCTACAGTTATTAGCTATACTACGATGATTAGGATTTGTAAATGCAAAACATACATGGAGATTGTAATGTCAGATGCAAATGGTTCCAATTAGTTTGCTCATTAATGCAACAATGTCACAGCGCTGGGGAGGTGAACAGCAGAAATATGCTTCGCTGGACTGGCCTCATTCAAATGAATGAGAGGGCTGAGTTTTTTCACGCTGAGCTTGAGTTGATTTTAACGTGGCCTCAGTGCGTTGTACTTACAGCCTTTTACTTAAAGTAGTGCACTAGTTCATATTTTTATATTAACAATGTATCAAATGACTAAGTAATGTGAAAGGTGTCCAGCTTGTCCAACTTGCCCAGCACCAAATGGCAGACAGGCAAAGTAAGTTACAAGCTGGTCGACATAATGGAGCATTTAGATATCTTCTCCAAAAGTTGGTGAAGACCAAAATAGAGCTTAAAGGAAAGTGAATTTTGGACTCACATTCACCTAGTGGCATCAAAACATTTGAAACTTTAGCTCATAAACAACTTCTTAAGATGTCAACATGTCAGTGATGTGTTATTAGCCTTTTGTGATCCCCCCCCCCAAGTGGCGAAAAAAAAGCCATCACTTGCTTGTACACATATAAAGCATGTGTCCATTTACAAATTCACAGTTTGAAATATTTGTGCCTCCACAGCGAACAATCACTCTGGGTGGTCCAGTGACAGAGCTGTTGTCACTTTTCAGTCGAGCTCTACTGAAACCATACATCCTGATATACCTTTGCCAAAGGCATAACTGCTGCACGGCACAGTGACAACATATTATTACTGCTGTATCTTTGGTTATTATCACATCATCCATCACTTAGGTGAGCAGGACAGAGAGCTTTTCGATAGTGTATGGTGTGTGGTGCTTGCTGATGGCTTTCCTTTCACTCATGGAGCCTGCAGCCTATTTCCCCAGAGGACAAACCAGCATCTCCTATATATTATCCCCCTGCTTGATTTACTCTAAGCCAGGCTTCGAGAATGGCTATCAGCATGATGGTCCATTCCAAATGGCTCTATGTTTGGCCCCATCGAGAGAAGCCCGCCAGAGTGTGTCAGAGAAGGCCGTCTCTTGTTCTCCCGTACCTTCATGGTCCCTGCAGACCCCTGCATTCCTTCTACATGGGGAAATAGACCCCTCTGGGAATTTCACTGACAAAGCAAGCGTTTAACAAGCTAATGGTGGAAAACCTGCCCATGGGGCTGACCTGAGCCTCTTCAAGGGGAACAGGCTCTGTAATGCAAATCCGTCCACCTGCAAAAAGAGGAAGCAGAGATTTATGCTCGCACACAGGTACACATGCTGTTTATTAGCGGCTGGCATTCACACACTTCCATGCATGCACACGCAGGCTTTGAGTACATCAGTCATTACATGGGTGCTGTCTTGATTGTACATTTACATTTCTACAGCAGTGATTTATGAAGGATGTAGGGATGTGATTTAAAGGCATATGCTTGAGCGGGCAGTCGCTGTCTGTTTGTTTACTGGAGTCCTGTGGGAATCTTGATGGGATTGTAAATGTTCTACGTGCAGCTGAAATAGTGGGGGTAGATGTGTGATGTGTGTGTGCGTGTGTGTGTGTGTGTGTGTGTGTGTGTGTGTGGTCTTCTCTCTGATGAGCACAGACAAAAAACTGAACACAGACCTAGCTGAGCAGACCTGTGAATAAAAGATGAAATAACGTATGCACTGGAGGCATGCATGCACGAATTCCCATACTGCTTTCATAATGTTGCCGTTGACTGAACTCTGTGTTCTCAGAGTCTCATTCCCGACTCACTGCATTATCTTATAACAAAGATTAAGTTAGATGCTAAAGCTAGAATGGTCAAATATCAAATACAGTAGATTTCAGATGTCACCATTGCGCCAAAACTAACTCAAAAGTTCAGTGTGTTTGCTTCAGTTCTCATGTCAAGATCAGGTGCAAATTGTTTTGTTATTCAACTGTTCATTAACTTTAAAATCCCCTCTTGACGTAGGTCTCCTCCTCCAAAATAAATATTGCCTTCTGTCCCAGTTAGACTTATGGCTTCATAAAAACATTTTAACACCCAGCCCTGTTGTCTGAGACCTGCGCTGTGCACTAAACCAGCTCACATCCATTTCTCATTGCTTAAATAAGACCAATGAGCAGCAAAATACAGTAAAATGTGGCTTAACCCTGTTTTTTTATCAGCCTATGCTCCTTACCCTCTGGCCTTTCATAATGTAATTCATAAATGTGACAGAAAGTCTTTAAGAAGACTCATAAATCGATATTACCATTTCCATTTTGTAATGAAAGCTCAGCTGGAAAATACCCAAGTGGCTGAAGCAGGCTGAAGGGCTGAATCACCGAGTTGATGGATGATGGGGAAATGCACTCTTTATCTCAATGCTGTCCATCAGTTTTGATGAACATGTAGCCGGGCCAATGACACACACATAAGAGAGAATCTGTTGTCCCCTTGATGGGTATGTAATTAGCCAATCAACAAGCAGGTGCAGTCACCTTTGGGGAAATGTGTTGAACACAGAATGAGTTACAGCGCAGCCTTAATATATTAATAAGAAAAGTTAGCTTGCATTTAGTAAATGACTTGCAGCGTCACAAACTATTTATTGTGACATAGCTTTTCGAAACAAGTGTGCTGTGGCCATCGAGTAGCCACTTGTGTTGTCACAGTTTGAAGCAACTGTGAATTAAACCACACAAAGCCATACTGGCACCTTGCAGACTGAACAGAGCAGAGGCCTGTAAAACAAACAAACTAGTGAGTGCTGTGTTCCCTTCTCAGCTTTCCAGGCCCCAGCAGTAATCCTGACTGGACTATTATACACTAATGGCGTTGGCATGCTGTTTAGAGGTGGGCTGCCAGGTCTACCCAGCCAGATCCCCCCTTTCTAACCAAGTTGAATGTGCGAAGCTGTGAACCTTGAGGAGGAGTCGGTCAGAGCTCATAAGCTAGGAAAAGCAGCGTGTACACAAATAATATTACAAAAGAATAAAAGATTATGCTTTACATGGATGAGACTTTAAAACAGAGTTTTAGTTTAGTTTAATAGGAGATTTTTGGTTTGTCATTGGCACATTTCAGGCCATCGTGTTTGATGATTTTCGAGGTCAGAATATGGGGTACTCCCATAGAGGTATCCTCTGGGCCACGTCATCCTTGTGGCCTGTGCTTTCACCCTTGGAGACTGACAGATCCATCTCTGGTAGAGCCTCAAACACTGGGTTTCTTCTAGGATCAGGCTAAGTCTCTCCCAGGAAACGTAAAGATGAATCCCATCAGTCACACTTCTGAAATTAGCCGAGTCTGAGTAAGAAAGTGTTAAGAGTATGGGAGGGCTAAACAGAGTGCAAATGCAGTTCTGGTGTGTGAACTATATCATGGGATCATATGTATGCATGTGAGCATTGTTAATGCACATGCAATTGCGGTTTTTCTCATTAAAGCATGTTTGCTTTGCAGGCCGGTGCATGAGACAGAGAATGTGAGAAGTGTGTGGATGTCAAACAGCTTTTAGGTGTGAGTGTGTGCTAATCTTTGCATTCACACAAGTGTGTTCCTCATTCCCTGCACATGGCCCGCTCCGCTTTGGCAGCCCACCTCAATAGTTCCCTTCCCTCCAGCGATGACGCAAATGACCCACGATGACTGACCCCCACGGTAAAACCTGTAAAACATTAGCCAGCTCGAGTAGGAATGACTCTCCATACTCTACCCTCAGCATGCAGGCACTGAAGGATTTATTCAATTATTTATTTATTTATTTTAAGTGTCCTCCCGGCGGACTGCTGCCGTGCTCAAAGAGGATGTGGCAGAGGAGAAGGAGTCACCTGGACAAGGAGCAAGGCCGTTTGTATCGCAAATGTGTGTCTGCCTGTACTTGAGTCTTTCCACACTCTTTTCCTGCAGTGGATAGTGTACGGGGAAAATACCCACCCCTATTAATTCAGAGCACTTAATGTCTTCTTTCCTTTCGCCTTATAGCATTACTATTGCCTTGTGTCCAATTAAATTCAGAACAGCTTATGAAGAGAGTTTTTCAAGGAGGACGATAGTTTATTTAGTGAAAAATTCAAGACAGGGAAAGTATACATTATGGATCAAAAGTTTAGCTTGTTATAATGTCAGTGAAATGTATGTAGCCGACATGGGCTGTTTCTGGAGTCCAAATGCCTAATTCAGATATCTGAAGGGCTGACAGTTATAAAGAAAATCTGTATCTGTCTACACCTCAGAGAAAGAAATGGATGAAGAACACCATGGTAGACCAGAGGGTCCAATTATCAAAGCTCCCTGCACTCAAAGCGTAGGTAGCAATTAATGGAGATGTTAAACATGAATGTACACTATTATACTACATAGGTTTCTCCAACTGCTGCAGAAAAAATGCTTTCATTAGAAGGGATATCCTGTAATTATACATTGTCATGATTCTGGAAAGAAAACTGTATTAAAACAAACAGACAGTTTCCCAAAGGGTGCTATATGGCACTCATCATGAGAATACCTCCACCTGCGGGTGCAAAAGAAGATTACAGCTCACTTTCAGAGCTGTGATGAGCAAGACAGAGTTTACTGTGGCTCTAACAACCATGAAAGTGAGTACAAGAATCTTTGATTGTTGCTTTGATGGTGTCCTTACAGATAAGCCGCTGTCATTTCTGAAGCCTTCCTATAGTGAGGCTTAGTTGAATCTGACCTAGTTTCTTTTTGTCGACTGAAATGAAAGTGAGTGCGGGGATGTCTGAGTCAAGCATTGCAGACGTCAGAATATCTTAGACAGAGAGCAGTGATAAAAGAACAAAGGAGGAATAAGTAAGAAAATATTCAGAGACCTCGAGGCAGCGAGTGTCAGTCTGAGTGCGTGCGTGCGTGTGTGTGTGCACTTATGTAAGTCGGCATATGTGTGAATTCATGACTTTGCAGACCTGATTGTAAGTTAGAGCATAGTGAGTTTAATTGGACAGAGAGGTGGTGCATTAAACCCCTTGGGTCAAGCTGATTTGGAAATCCTGCGGACTGATCTGCTGGCCCTTAATTAACCCGACCATATACCGTAAGATCAGCACTCGCTCTCTTTCTTCATCCCTTCCCTCAACCAGGAGATCTTTAGTTGCCACTTCTTGTAACCATGTCCTCAATTGAAACTGCATTTGGGTCCCAGTGAATCCAGTTCACTAACAAGCTAGCACAGCGACTGAAGATCCAAGTAGACACACATCAACTCCACTCATATGAAGCCAGTAATGAGGGTCGGAGTAGGACGCGGGAGGCGGAGAAGGAAAGAGGGAGGCAGAGAAGAATGAAGGCCTCGATCATGAATGAATGATTAAGAAACACTGCTAGCAGTTATCATGCACTGAGCTATATTAGGACGAAGCAGTTTCCGGTTCCCTTTTTCCAGACACATTTAGAAAAGTACTCGGTAGTAAGTCGATGACAGTGGGTCAGACTCATTGCGAGGCTTCAGAACTATCGGTGTGAAAGTGGAGCTCCACTATGGGTTGCTGTCCGCCACTTCACACTTATAGGGAAGTGGTTCTCTGGTGGCAGCAAGTCAAACAACAAGCATATTCCAGTAGTTTGTTTGTGCTTTGACACTGTGGTGTTTACCCAGCACCTCAGAGGCACGGCAGCTTGCTGTGGGCCGTGGCTCGGCGCCATGGTGGTGGACAGGGCATGGCTGCATACTGGCATCCACCCTGCTGCCCTCTTAACACCCTGGGTGAGAGGAAGGCTGGGAGTTTACTCGCCTGGCACTATTTCATTTTGAGTCATGAGAGTGCAGCTCATTTTCAGAGGGAAAAGGGTGTATTTTGGCTGGCTGCTTTCATCGTATGTGTGACCGTTTTTATATCATCCACTGTACTTAGGAGGGCCCTTTTCATTATTTTCCTTTGTGCCTGAAATCTAAACAAACTGTCATCAAGCATGGAAGTAAAAGACAGGACTTCTTGTCGTGACGCAGGTTATAATCTAAATCTGTAAACATCCCTCTTCTCCTTAAGCGATTCCATCAGAGTGAACACCGTAAGAAATTTGGGACAAGGGACAGTCCTTGTTTGGGCAAAAAGACAAAAATCACCCGAAACTAATATGAGGTTTCAGTCTGAATCCAGCCTGAATCTTTGTCCTGGTAGTCTTGTGAAGGAGATTTCTTATTGTTTTGTTTCTGTAAAAAAAACCTATGTGTAACTACAGGAAGAATCCTTCTGCCTCAGCTTAGCAATGAAACACCATCCAAGTTGAAATAAAGAGGGAATTTTGCACTATAAAGACTGTGACATTTGGAAAACACACTTTATTTGGCTAACTTGCTCAGACTGGAGTCTCCCTCAAGACGTCAGTTAATCCAAATGAAAAAAAAAGAAGTAGTTTAATACTTGTAATGGTATGTAGCCATGCAGAATATACTAGTTAAATTTGTCGGTGTTTAAAGATATAAATCTCTGAAATTTCTTCCTTCACCCCATCACTTTTAAAAGTTCAACAGCAACATCTCTTTCAAGGACCAATGTCTCGGTAACTCTCTGACTTCAAAAGCAGAAAACGGTTCCAAAGAAAACTATTGACAGTGAGGTCTTTGGGCTATCCGCAGTAAATGGGACGCTGTTCCTGGAAAGACACATTGTTGTTGCAGTTTGAACCCTTGAGGGTTCCTCTGCAGTTGTAAATTGAGAGAATACAAGTGTGTGAAAACTAGTTAGCAAGTAGTAAAAGCAATGGAAAAATAGTTTAAACTTCCAGTCTTGACACTCCAAGAGGGAGTATGAATGCAAACTAGGCCAAAACTATCGGGAAAAAAAGGAACAAAGGGATCAAACCTTAATGCTGACAATGTTAGAATCCTTATGCCTTTTAATCTGTGTTAAATAACATCCAGTTTGAATTTGTCTGAAATTAATTCAAATTGACACATTTAAAACATGACCAGTGGTGCAGATGAGGGCTCACATGAGCTCAGTATGATTTTATCATTTTCAATTTAGTTCATTGAAATATCCCTGACTTGGCTGCACCTTCTAGTATCACTCTGGATCATGAAAGTACAGCAAATCTTCAGAATGCGTTCACAATGGAGCCGGAGTTCCATAAAAATGCCTTTGACCTTATTGAGTGTTTCATGTTACTCTGGTAGCTATTGCGCCGTGATTGAAAGACGTACTTCCACTTTCAAAGACGCAACGCATTTTTTCTCTTGAAGACTGGTTTCAGTCTCTTATAAATCACCAGTATTGCCATAAGTGAAAGCCACTGCTAGACCTGAGTTATGGGGCGGTAATGAATCTAGCAGAGGGTGAAACAAAGGGCATAACTTCTACAAAGTTGTTATTTTTCCCAGTAGGTGCACATGGAGCTTTAGGACAAAAACAAATCCATTTGGAGATTTTACTGCTTCGGCTGCGTTGTGCTGCCTGGAGGGTGTCCATGAAAAACCAGGAGATCTCTAAGAAATCATTCATGTGTGGTTTTACCTCTTTAGACATAATATTGGCAGAGAACTGTCATATGTTTTAGGTATAATCTTCGTTCTCCTGAAGCAAAACAAGGTAATAAAGTTTGAACAAGTCTTTTTGTTACCAGCCGCGACAGCATGTGGCTGGTATTGTTTTCATCTTGTGAGTCTGAGTCTGAGTGTGTGTGTGTGTGTGTGTGTGTGTGTGTGTGTGTGTGTGTGTGTGTGTGTGTGTGTGTGTGTGTGTGTGTGTGTGTGTGTGTCATCATGGCAAAATATGGTCATGGAGACACCTACTGTAGCAGGAATTACTTTCCCAGGTGTTTATATTCATGTCTCTCTGTCTGTGGACAGATTTGATCAACGTGATAGTGTCACAAGTGCAAGATGCAGTCACACATCAAAAGGAATACCAAGTGTGAAGATGGGTGTGGTAACAAGGTCGGCGGGCGATGGTCTCCAGTTTTCCTTGTTTCTTATCAATGTTTATTCTTCTTTGGAAAGGATTAACTAGCTGGAAAGGAAGACGTACATCCTCTTTGTATCGTCATATTTGTCTTTGCTCTTTTATTGGCAGTGTACAATTCAGCCTCTCTGAGGTTATTATCCGGTTTTGCTGGGTTTCTTTTGACTCTTGTGACGGAAATTTCAGCTTTTTGTCTTTGAAAAATGTTTTTGTTCTACAGTACTTTCTTGTTTGTTATGACACCGGTGATTTGAGGGCTGGAAGCACTAACACCAACATTCTTGTTTACTGATTTTCCAGCACTAAAGAACATTCAAACACAGTGGCACCAGACTGCATCCACTGTTTGGTTTAGTAAGTGAGTAGCACACCATCCACATGTATTTGTTGATGAAATGTTTTGAGCCGGTCTCAGAGGAAATTAACTCCACTGTGGCCTGTAAAGTCACTTTGTGCAAATTTTATGCTCAGCTTTGATTTTGTGTGTTTTTTTCATTTTGGCACATCAAAGGCTGCATGTAGACTTCTGTGTAGTCTGGGTCTGTCTCTCAGAGCATGGAGATGAAAGGGTGGGTTACATAAGACTGTAAGACCGAATAGGCTGTTTACGTGTGTGCGCCTGGAGAGCCTCACTGATACTAAGACCTTCTAATGGAGCCGGACTCAGCCGTGACCATGGAGGAGCTGCTGCCAACTATACTTTAAAAGCGAAACCCCGTCGTCAGAGCAGTAAAACAAGACAAACAGCTCACTGGACGGCTAATATTATCATTCACAGTAATTTACATCTCATACGTGGGCCTTTTACACAGATGATTGCCTGTTTGACTTCCTTTTTTTATGGAGTATGGTTATTTTAATGCATGAGAAGGTACACACACGCTTGACGGAGCTTTAAAGTGACTCACAGATATAATCATGCTTATGATAGAAGAATCCAGGCTCTTCAAAGCTGCAGTCCTTGGGCTAGAGAATGGAGCATGGAGTGAAGAATATGTTGAGAAAGGGCAAATCCCTCATATTGCATTTAAATAAAAGAAGATCCTTAATGTCAGACTGTGGAAAAGCCGTTGTGCTTTATGAATGGATGTGCATGGTGTTGTGTGTGATTGTAATGATGCTGCCCTTGTTTACTTACTGTCAGGGTCACCAACGTTTTGTGGAGCCATTAGCAAAATGGCTCCTCAATAAAATTCTTACTGCGACCGATCAATATACATGCAACAGTATGCAAGATTAGCCGTGGACAGACACAGAGATGCACACACACTCAGTCACGCAAACACAAGACCGAACTGATGATCACCTGGCAGAGATGATGATAAGGCAACAGGGGCAATTTATTTAGCACTAAGCAGCAACAAAACAACACTTCTGTCCAGACGGACCAGTAGCACAGGCGACCAAAACCAATGTTTTCCTAATGTTTTCTCTCACAGCATGACACAACTCAATGACCTCCTCTGACACAGTAAATTACACCTGAATTATCAATTTGGCTCTTATGCTGAGCCCCTTGCCTCAGTGTGTGCAGCCACAATTTGTCACAGCGACATGCTGGGTTTCTCAGGGCTTCTCATGTTGACTTGGCTCTCCTGCAACGTGCTCACCAAAAACCAGTGACAGAGCTGCACTAATGCATTTGGTGACTCCCAAGAAAGTGGAAAACGGGTTTACGAGGCCTGTGGGAGGACACAGTGGCTGGTAATTAGACAGTGTAAAAAATGTAAACCCCCACCAGACCCTTAGGCAGTGAATAGGAGCTAAAGTAACCCAAACCTGACTGTGAAATTGCATTAGACGTCTGCGCTTAATGGAAAGTGAATAAAGTGAAAAAAAATAGACAAAACCCATTTTTGCATTTATGAGCATTTCCATCCCCCCCCCCCTCACACACTTCTTCGACTCTTTGCATCACCATTCCTGATCCTCCGCTTTTTCGCTACAGCACAGAAAATCTCAACTATGGTGTTGCCTTTGTGCAGAAGTTCTGCTGTAGGACGCTAACAGGAACAGGATGTTCATGACTGTGGTTTGAACATGTCTCTCTTTTCCCACAGATGCTCCCCCGTTCGGATTGGGACCACAAGAGAGGCTCCCGGGGATCACAGGTTAGCACTGTCCACACAAAAAGAGACACACTAGTAATAACAATAATGTTTAACAGCTGACAGGAAAACGCACACACACAGGAACTAGTTCCCTGATCTCTGTCACTCGCCTACACACACCTTATAAATGACGCAAATAGCAGAAATCCCACCACTAACAGGCCCGCTCGCCCACTCATTTCAGCCCTGGTTAAACAGCATGTCCAGAGGTGTCACTTCCCACCAGAGTCCTTGTTGTACTCTTTTAGTCTCAAGGACGCAGGTCTGTGATGTAGCTGGAAGGTGCTGCACAAGCCATTAAAGGCCAGGGAATTGAAACTAGAGGGACTCAGGTGGCACAGCTCGTAGAGGGCAGATACACACAAACACATCCCTGAGATTACCTTTTTCCATCTTTGGGGGGTGAGAATGTGTGTGCGTGTTTGGGGATTGGTGTATCGAGGTGCCACAGGGCAGAGCTCTGGAGTACATGAAGAACAAACATTGCCCTTGGTGTTGACATGGCCATATACAGTATGTTCTGCTATCAGGAGGATATCCTTTAGAAATGAATAGACAATGCGTTCGTGCTGACACTTTATGCTGGGGTAGCAATAAAAAGTTGTGGTTGGGGGGTGAATTGGGGCATTTTTTATGAATAGCGTTGGTAACTGTGCAGCGCAGGATTGGCCTTGAAATCAAATTACACACTGTAATTTCCTAGAGATGCTAAGTCCCATATAGCGGTATATCTGTTCCCAGATCAGCCTTACAATATGATCCTCTTTGAGCGGAGACATTTTCAAATAGCATGTTACCCTTTTGAAATATTGTCCAAGGCTCATATCAATTTGTTATATGGGGTTAGTGCTGTAGTCAAGCACATATTTTTTGATTGATGCATTCCCTAAGCTGCCATTTAGACTCAGTGGTCAGCTCAGTTTTTTTTTTTTTTTTCATTTGGATTGGTGCTCTGCGTTCGTCAGTGGAATCCTGTAATAGTCCAGAGACTGACAAGACGTGTAAGAAGTCAAGGCTTATGTTGGCATCCCTCTCCATCTCATGGCTATTTTCCCTTGGCTCTGCTCTCTTGGACCAGGTTGTTGGTCAGAGAGGCTGGTAGCGCTCGACTACGCCATGGCACCTCGTAGAGTGTGTAAATCACACACTCTGCTCTTTAGCCGGTGACCAGAGCGTTTGATTGATCTCCACTTTGTCATAGTCGCCAACATGCACACATTAGCGGGCTCATTTTCCAAACCGCTTTTTTTTTTTTCTTCCCCCACCCGTCCGAAGCATGCGGTGGATGTTTTAGCCTAGGAATTGACAGTGAAGTTATGTATGGAAAGAGCTATTTAAATATTTGTATTCGACTTGAAAACACATTGGTTTTGGAACATTACCCGGGGAGATTATCCGAGAAAAGAGTGTCTGTAGGCCCCGGATCTCGAGACTGTTATTCTAAATTATAGAAAGGCTGGAAGAGTGGTCTGTGAGGCAGACAAGCCATGACATTGCAGTCATGTTGAAGATTTCTCAAAATCACTATGAGCACTTCAAACACTTGAGACCAGCGTTTCTTAAACTGCGGGTTTTTCAAGTTGTTAAAGGTCACTGCCCTTCTTCTGGTTGGCCCCGACATGACAGTCCAGTAGAGTATTTTCTCATTAAATTGGGTCCTGTGGCATGACATGAATTTAAGGATGAAAGAGACTGAAAACATTCAACTACCTGAGCTTGTGACCGTCCTCTGCCTGGTAAACAATTGTATCTGCAAACGATACAGAAGCATTAGCAGTTTTCAAGCTCCTACCTTCAACACCTGGTGCCATTTTTCAGAGAGTAAGTGATGAATTGAATAACATTTTAACTTGGTTTTATTTATAGCATGTCTGTTCAGTTTGCAAGTTGTTTTAAATCTGCATGAAGGATTTATGTTTAACCACTTGTATCATGTGGTAAATCCTCGCTCAGTGTATGCAAACCGTTTTACGTTTGCCCGGTCCTTTATGCCAGGATTTCTTGCTTGCTTCTGCCTCCACCGGTCTGTTTGTGTGTCTCTCTAGCTCTGTTTTTTTAATCTTACTTGGTTCCTTTGTTGGAATCAAACCCCCTGAATTATGTGTAAGGAAAAACAAGCCTCTCCTTGGAGATGAGATGGCTGCATGTTAGGGGTCAATTGGCTTGACCTTTCCCAGTAAATCATTAATGAGGCAGTTATTATTGTTTGTTTTGTGTTAATACCCCTCAGATCCCACAGCACACCCCCTTTAATAAAATATGTAATAGTGTGTAATTGTATCCTGGCTGCAGCCGAGGACCTGGCTCAGCACAGCTTTGGTTTGCGTTGACAGAGGGGTTGTGAGGGGAGTTGGGTCTTGGTGGGGGTTTCGTTGGGAAGTGGGAAATACAGTTTGGGCTGCAGGAGCTCAGGCGAGGAGCAAAGAGTGTCTCAGTGGAGTTTTCTGTTACCGTTCTGCTGTGATTCACACTTTATCACCACTCCGTTAATTCAAGCAGAGAACATCACCAACTCCCAGGCTTCTCTTCAGCTAATCCATCTGGACAGATGTAATCAGGGCCATTACTGCACTGCCACTGAAATAGAAAACTGCACGGTAATGATTTTTCAAACATGCAGAGAGTTCTGTGTAAATGAAATCAAGCTAAGAAAAATTAATTAATGCACTTAAATATTCTTTATTTAATATATATTCCCCAGCTTCTTGCTCAGCAAATTCCTGTATATCTCAGAGTGTGCGGGGGGGGGGGGGTAATTGCAAACAAGCACCAGAATGTGTGTATCCGTGTGCTTTATGAAGATCCAGATTTGCTTACATTATTGAAATGTGTTTACTGAGAGAATCAAGTACCTTTCGTTCTCCAGTAGGCCCCTGAGGCATTTGTCCAGTCTGTAGCTCTCCTGTGGGATACATTATATTCTCACCATTACACAATTTTAAGAAGCTTCACATATCACGGGTATTTTACTTGAGGCTTAGAGGGCTTCATGTTTATATGAGGGAGCCAAGGGGTTAAAAGTGCATTCAGTGGACCGTCTCAGAAATTGCAAAAATGTGACCTCTTTGCCTGTGTATTCCATTAATAATAATCATTAGACAGAAGGATCAGTGATTTGTTTGTTGCATCAAATGCACTTCATCTGTCTTCTGCAGAGTTATTGGCAAAAACATGTGGATGCAGCAGGAACACCAGCAGTCATACTTCAAACACTCAGTGTTTTTGCAGCAGTCATAGTATCACTTGAAAAAATGTGTGCATACACATATCTGAAGTTTAAATATTGTAAATGCATGGATGCATACCAGCATTTAGCAAAGCATGTACAGCTTTTTTTATGTATATAAATACATATAAATATAAATATATAAGTATATTAATTCCTCAAAAACTTTCATATTAAATGTTTCTGGTCAATGACTCTCATTTCATCGATCTGGTACAATATCCAGACTAAACCGGCACTAAGAGTTATTTGTAATTATTATTTGGTGCAAATTACTGCAACTAAAGCTACACATTCAGCAGAGTAGGGTCTTGAGTACAGAGAAGCTGTGTGGACAAATAGCTTTTCACTCTTCAGGAGTGATTGCTGGTTTGTTTTGACTGGACCTTGGTTTGGTTTACATGAACTGCTGCGCGGGTGTTAATCTATGGCATGTCTATTGACGTAGTGTTCCAAACTGTGTTATTCACTTATACACTGTTGTTATTCATAGTAAAATGTCATAGCAGCATGTCCACGCAAGGTTTAGTATACGGCTTGGCTCGTTGAAGAATCATAAAAAATGTTTGTTAATGCTGGTAGTCACTTTTATCAAATGTAGCATGTCAACAAATGCTGGGGGCTTGTGACCGAATATCACACCGACTTTGCGGTACATTTGTGACCAGGGGTGCTTGGCACAGGGGCCGGATTAGGAGGATCAGGGGGTGTGTGTGTGTGAAGGGCTGGCATCAGTCGAAACAGGAACTTTCTTGCCTTTTAAAATCAACATGACTCCTGGCAGTTAAATGCAAAAGATCGGCCAGCCACAAAAATACCAAATGGCTGCAAGCATGACAGAATCCACATGCTCCAAATATATTACTTTTTGAATTGAAATAAGTATTTTTCGAAATGACTTGAGCAATATATTTAACTGCTATGAAATTGTAACCATCATTCACTTTTCATTCGTTAAGAACACCAGCCCACAGGCTAAAGTGCAGCGCATAGTGTTGTATGACTGCTTCATTTATTTAAAGTGGAAGCACACAACTTTTCAACTTCCCCCCTAGCGTTTCCGAGTGGTTCTAGACAACACAGGACGCACTGCATTTTGTTTTCCACGGTTACTTTGGTTGTTACATCTTCTGGAATTTCCGCTGCTAGTGAGAGTACCTGCAAAGAACTACATCGATACTTTTTGGCAACTGGGGATAGCTAATGATAGCTTCTGGGTAAAACAAAAGTGCTATCCATTTCCTGTTTTAGTTGCACAATGGTTGCACCTTCTTTGTGCCGTGAATCAAGCCTTCATTATCCCAGGAGATCGAAAGCTGTTGGCAGATAGAGTTGCATAGTGAACGCCAGGCTTATAGGGAGCCAATCTAAACGCAGATGGTGTCATTATTCTGTAGCCATTGCATTGTGCAATCATCATTTACTTGATGATGAAACATTGAAAGTACAGTTTGTAGTAGTTGGTGTTGTTGCAGATTGCAATCAATTGAAAACACCTTTGCTCACTCCTCCCTTTCCAAGACCTGAGCCGCCAAGTGCAGAACCACCTCGCTCAGAGGCCTTCCATACCATAATAACGTTACTTTAAGAGCAACGGGAGTCAGACGGCGGCTGGTGGTATACCGCAGTTTTTCACCCTGCGACTCAGTTACAGTTCACGATCGTGTAGGGGGACTAGGCCCTCTTTAGTGTTTGGTTTGTTTTGGGCTGCTGTAGAAACATGTTACTCAATGAAGAGGACCTGCTCGCTCCCTATGTAGATATGAAGGGCTCATTCTAAGCTAAACTATTCTTAGTTTCAGCTTGTTATACACTAATGAAAACATAGTTAGGAAAAATATATTCCATCACTGCTAATAGATCCACGAAGGGCTACACACCGCCCCTTTAATGTCCAAAACTTGTTTATTGCCACTTTAAAAGCAATAATGTAACATGTTTGGAAATACCCCTGCTACTGCCAGCTGTTTTCATGGCCACCAAGTAAGATTGATACATTTGAGTTAGACACAGAAGAATGATGAATCATTTTCAAACCAAGGATACTGTTGTTTCGATGATCAAAGAGACAACCTTTGTCTTTTTACTCTATAATTTAAGGTAGTTACTCCCAAATCTCCTCTACACAACTCTCTGAGGTGCTGGATCACTGATTAACTCTGAAGGGTCCATTTCTCAGAAAAATCTCTACAGAGAGGAGTGTGAGCCAGACAGTTGTTGACAGTTCCCAGATGTGAATGTGTGTTGCAAGGGCTGCATTAAAAGAGAACGTATGCTTATGGAACCATTTAGAGAAATAATTCATGAAACATATTCAGTATACAGCTTCACTGGAAGGTGTTTAATGGAGTTTACAAACACTGCAGACGTGACCGAGGAAAGAACACCATGGTGCTTTCAGAAAAATGTTACAAATTTTGAAATGCTCCATCATAACATCTGTCCAAAAGCTTTTTTCTATGATACTCACAATGCTGCTTCCCCAGACAGGGGTCAGTGAGTGGGGCTTGCATGAGATCTATCCTTCCACAAGTGGAGCCGCTACAGAGGTGCCTGTGGCTGATGGATGAAACCGATCATCTTACCTGAGAGGAACTGCTTATATAACCTTATGATATTATGTAACTTGCTCACAAGTCGATCTGTTACAGGACGTCCATTGATGATTCTTAAGTTTTAGTTTGCAGATTGTTGGAAGATTTGGAACATCAGGACTTATCGTCCAGCCAAGACCAACTTGCGCCAGGGATGGTCGGGACTTTACCTTCTTAATCTTTCCCTGCAATCAGCTTTGTTTGATAGCTCAAAGCTCTTGCTCCTCGTCTCACAAACATTCTTTAGATACCTTTAGAGGGAGGGTTTTTAAAGGTCGATAGACAGTGTTTTTTGACAGCATGATCTTTTAAATTAAGCAAGGTCTTGGCTTGTTTTAGCAGAGCAGGTATTGCCATTTTTTCAGGTCAATAAGAACAGTACAAATTCAGTGGAAGCAAGATCCCCACCGTGTCCCCAAATCTCAAATGCTACTCATTTACCTGGAGCCTTTCATTACACTTTATTTTCCAATGTCATGCTTTGGGCATTAAGTGGCTTGCCCCCAGTGCAAAATCAAACCGTGCACATCCTTCCCTCCTCCTATATGGCCACTTCAGTCCAATCTTTTAGGTAGTCAAGCTCAGTGACACTATGCTCATCCTGCATAGTGTGTTTAACTGGGCGCACACATGTGTCTCTGTGCTGCATGCTCAGGATGATGCCATTTTCCATGTTTGTGTGTCAGTCTTTGTCTATGCAGCGTGTGTTTTACTTGACTTTCGTGTTGACTGTGGTGTGAGAACTAGGGGTTAAGTTTCTAGAAATTGCACAACTTGTTTGTGTGTGCACGCATGCGTGGTTGGAGATGCTCTGACCAGACAGATGTTCTCCAGCAGCTATATTCTGCTTAAACCCTCTCTTAAGCAAACTCCTAAATCAGCCTATAAATGAGCTGAGAGAGACAGGTGTTTACATCGTATGCTCACAGCATGCATTAAAGCAGAATATGGGAAAGAGGAGAGGGAGGATAAGAAGAAGAGAAGTGGAGAGGAGAGGAGGGATGAAGGGGGTTACAATAGCCTTCTGTCCTGAAACGTTCCATCAGCCATCCCACAGGACGTCTCCTTGTCTTTAAAAGGGATTAGCTTGGTCCCAGTGCTGACCATGTGTCAGATTTATCAATAAATGTGTGTCATTATCATGTGTGGATCACCACATGTGGAGGAATGGCCTCACACCCGCTGAACACACGGCTTTTGTCTTTTTGCAGACTAAAAGAAAAAGTGCATAAATACAGTGACTTATCTGATATAACTAGGAAAATAAAACGCGAAACCTTCACTGTTCCCACAAGTCGAGACGAATGAAAGGTGTTCACACATGTGTTGTTCAGGTCAACCTCTTGCCACTTAGCCAGTGTAAACAGTATAATTCTGGGTGCCTGGCAGCTGGTGTCAAGGTGAATGGGACACGGGGGGAGAAAAATCTGATAACATTCTTTGGAAGAAAAGGGAACTCGTGAGCTTATTAGATAAACTTGTTGGCAGCCAAGACTGACCTGTGTTTAGTTGTGGTTGTTCAACTGCTCTAGGCACAGCAATTAAGAGCGGGTTGTGAACTTTTCACTTTACCCTGCAAAAACAGGGCCGGCTCAAACTGCGCTGCTGCCTTCAAAGCGCAGGGCAGACGGTCAGAAACAGACGAGGGCTGTTCGCCGTCTCAGGGGTCAAGAGTGAGGAAGTCAAAGGTCGGATTCTAGCTGAGACATTGCTAACGAGTCCATTCATTAAGCCTTAAGTATAGCACAGCTGTGCTGAACATGGTTAACCTCATGTTGTTGTTCACATGTCTAAAAGTATGTCAAGTCCTACAGCTGTGAAGTACCACTCCCTGCTCCTCCTCACGTTTAGGCTTTCTCTGAGCTGAAAGGAGCCATATAAGGTGTAGATGAAAGCCTTTGATGTGTGAGTGGATGGATGTGTGCATGTGTGTGTGATAACACAATTAAAATACACTTTACAAAGCTTGGCCGGATCTCAGTCTGACATGAATATGTCTCCTATGATAGTAAAGAATGACTAATGGTGAAAGACGTATTCAGATCCTTTATTAAGTAAAAGAAGCAATACAGCAATGTAATAATACTCCATTACAAGTTCTGCATTCAAAATGTTACGTAAAGAAAAGTATGTCAGAATTATCAGCAAAATGTAAATTTAATAGTATCAAAAGTAAAAGTAGTCACTCTGCAGGCGGAAGGGCCTCCATCGGTATTATATTATTATATAATATGATATTTGATTATCATCACAGATGCATAAATGTGCATTTAAAGAGCAAATTAATACCTGGCTAAAAAGCAGTGTGTATATCTAACCACAGTTAGCGTTACCAATGGGTGTAGTAGTGTGCTCTATTGCACTGTAATCTCATCTAACAATGACATCACTGTGCACTGACACACCCTGGTGTACACCTCTACATCACTGCAGCCAGATAAGAATTAAGTTAAACCCCTGGAAGTCAGCAAAAACCACCAGAGTTTGATCTGCTGTTGAGTTGCTCTTTAATCTTGAAGCCATTTTATTTACTTGAAAACGTAAACTTTATTAGAATCAACATATAAAACAGGTACATGCATGTGAAATTTGACCTCTGCATTTAACCCATCCTGGAAATGTAGGAGCAGTAGGCTGCTGTAAAGCACCCAGCGAGTAATCATTGTCTTTCTCAAGGACACTTCGACATGCAGACAGTAGGAGCAGGGGATTGAACCGTGTGGTTAAACGACGACCATGTGCTTTTTCTGGGCACATACACTGATAAAGTTGTTATTGCAAGTCCAATAAAAATTCCTGAATCCTTGTGGTTCCATCTTGTTCTCCAGTGTAACATATCTGGCTCTTTAGCTGCTAAATGCTCCACTATGTTCACCAACTAGTCGCTAACTCTGTCCGTCGGTGGTTTGGCGCTGGGCAGGAATAGTACAGTGGGTTTGTTAGAGCTAGCAGCTTTTTGCCGATGGGAGCAGTGAGACTGAACCAAAACAATAAGGCAAAAACATTGAGCTTAAGGTGCCAAAACACTCTATAGAGTTGAAGGAAAATGTCGAGTGAATTTATAATTATTTGTGGGTTTCCTTCTATGGTCAACATCTTCTAGTAATAAGTGCAACTTAAAGTACAAATACCTTAGAATTATCCAAAATTAATTAAAGTATTTGAGTAAATACACCAGTTTCCACCACTGAGAGAGTGAGACCTGTTTGTCTCTACGTAGAGACATAACTTCAGCATAGTTTGACTTCCATTTCGGTAGAATTAACAACACAAGTGACGCCAATGTCACCTTTAAACACATTATGCTCTCACACACGAGCTGCTGACATAGTTTACACACCTGCTCTTCACACCCGCCGCCAAGAAGCTGCACACATCCACTATCAGATCCCGCCATTAATTAGCATCGACTCACATTAGCCACAGCAGCAGTGATGTTTATTTCTCCTTTGTCTTTCTCCCCGTCACCCCACAGTCATCCGGCACCACTGTCATGGTGGACATAGCAGTGATGGGAGAAGCCCACGGACTAATCACAGACCTGCTGGCTGACCCCTCTCTGCCCCCCAACACCTGCACCTCACTGCGGGCCGTCAGCAACCTGCTAACCACCCAGCTCACCTTCCAGTCGCTGCACCGGCCGCGCCCTGCTTCACTGCTTAACCCCGGCGATGCCTACACATTCTCCGACTCAGAGGAGGGACCAGAGAAAGGAGAGAAGACGTCCATCCATAAGGTAAAGACATAAATCAAGATCATGTGTCATGATTTTATAAGATATGCAGTAACAGGAAGTCTTGATGAAAGTGAGGATATTTCATCCACATATCAAAAGTCATAATTGTTAATCAAAGTTTAGTAATACAACTTTTTAGTTTTTTGTGAAACGGCAGAAATAATGGAAATGCTGTTCCCTTTATTAGGGCCAAATGATTTACACACCACACAGCGCTCCACACACATGTTAATCTTTTAGCCCATGTTGCAGCTAATGAGTGCTTCCTGCTCTCAGAGCTTTTAGCATCAAATGAAGGAGCGTATTTTCATAGAGTTGAGTGAGGAAAAATAGAGCGTGTCTACTGCTCCGAGCACTGTTCTCCCTTTCATAGCCACAGCTGTGTCAACATGACAGATGTGCAGAGCCAGACAGTGTGTATGTGTGTGTGTGTGTGTGTGTGTGTATAGTCGAGAAAAGGGAGAGGCAACATGAAGGTGAACGCATCTCTCAAAAGGTTACAAAGAGGGACGTCTATGTGTCAACAAAGCTGGACACCTCACCACAATTACAGATCCAGGTATTAATCTGAGGAAGATACCTAACCGGCCCGTCTTGGAAGCTGGCGTGTGGTCGATGGCTGCCATGCCATCAAGCCAGTAATTTGGCTGACAGGTGTTTTTTGTTTTTTTTACGTCGTCTAAAATTTGTAAAAGAAGCTAAGACAAACTGTGCCTGTGGAGCGGCCGGTGAGGCTGCCCTCATTAAGACTCTGCTCCCCAGAGATGACGTGCAGCCTCTGACTGCCCAGGAGGAGAATAGCAGGAGGAGTGAAGGTGGTTAATGCAGGAGTGGAAAGCCCTGCGCTTGCTTTTCTGCCTCTTGGCTAAGAGTTTGATGTCCATCGTAGTGCATACTGATGCCTTTCAAGCACTTTTCCTAAACCCATTTTCTGTCCGACAGCATGTTCTCCATGCTGCAAAAAAGGAGAAGCACATACTGTACATGAATACATTCAGAACTAATTATGAAATATTTGAAGTTTCATCAATCTTGCTTTTTTTACTAAACAATTATAGGGATAAGTTCAGTTATAGACTTCAATCAACACTGACATTTTTTGTGAGGATGGCCTAGTTTTTGCCATGCTGTTACCGATGGTGATGCGTGTGTTTCTGTGATGTGTTTTTTTTTTGCTTTTGGTGTGAAGGGCATTCATTAAAGAATGGAACTACGGTGCTGCAAAATCATACCGAGGAACCATTGTTCCGCTTTCAAATCAGGATTTAAACGTATATTTTTATATACTTATAGTATAGTTTTAGTATACACTGTACTGTGCAGAACACGTGTGTAATACATTTCTCTAATCGTAACAGCATCATACACAGGATGTTTTGGGGACAACCCTGGTATGTCATTTTAAATGAACTTTTGCTTGCACAAGTGTGTCAGTGCTGTCTGTGTGTGTACATGTAGTACACGCTAATTGGCCATTGTTCTTTTGTAAGTGTGTGTGTGTGTGTTTTCTATGCATTTGCCTGCCAGGTTTAGCGCTGCTGTGCCAAGCTGCTGCATAGCACCGAACAGATGGAGGCACCACAAGGGCACAGACCACTGGGAATCCCAGAGAAAGAGCAAAGACGAGACAGATTAAAGAAAGAGACTGAGAGAACCAGACAAAAGAGACTTACGGAGAGAATAAGAAGCAGAGAGGCAGAATCCCTGTGATGAAATATATCTGTGCAATGCAATACTGACATTGTATCCAATAATGTACCGTGAGGGGCATCGTTACAGCTGCCAGCCAATATCTTCCCTTCAGTGATTACTGTGTTGATTCTCTTTTGGTGCCAGATTAAATATTGTTCCTTGTTCTATCAGCTGCATCATTTGTTTTATCTTCATCTACGATCAATTTGACTGCAAACGAAGTAAATAAGCATTAACCTTATCTCCCAGGTGGGAGTACTTTAGGAACCAACACAATTACAGCCATGTTTTTTTCTTTCCTGTAGTTAGGTATGCCTGAGGATTTTATTCATTTTTAGTAAACGGAAAATGTTCCTGTGTGTGTGCAGCGTCTGAGGCGGAGTCTCCACCCTGGTCTTCTGAGGAGGATCTCTTCCACGTGGACCACCACCACCTCCGCCACAGGCCTGCCCACCATTGAGCCTGGGCCCGTCCGAAGGGACCGCAGCGCCAGCATCAAACCCCACCATGAAGCACTCACCTGCAGGTACCTGAGCTACAGCTGAACAACTGATGTTTCATTCTTCTCTCAGCATCCTATCCTCAGAAACGTACTTTTACTTGTGCTCCAGTTGCTCCCCAGAGGGAGCTACATGGAAAAAAAGAACAATTGTGTATTTCAGTACACTAATTAGGACCTACTGTGCAACATTCTACCATAGTTATACATAACTATGGTGCAACTGCTTTAAGGAAGACTCCTACAATGGCTAGCACAGTATGACACATCACTCTCAGGGTTTAGAGGTTTATTCCCAGCAGTGTGGCTGTAGTTATACCAAAGACAGCTTGAGTGAACAGTAATGGCGCAGCAGTTCGGAAGAGGATGTGTGTGCATGGGAGCCAGAATGGAAATATGCCCCACAGGCGAACGCATTAACCTGAATAACTAAGACACACAAAAACTCTCTGCACGCTGTGCTGAAGATAGCACGAGACTCAGGCTACACAGAAGTATCATGGTTCAGAAGTAGATATGTATGCATGTGATATCATTTTTATTTAGTTTTATTATATATATATATATACTTGTAATGCAATAAAATCATAAATCAGTATAACCACAAAATGTCACATAGATTTACATGTATTTGCAATTTCTATTATTATATATAAATAATGCCCTACAACGATATACATAGTTGACTGACATTTCTTTTGCTCATGCTCAGGATCATAGCGTTTTATTGTAGATCATAGTGTATAATTCCCATAGTTGTAATACATTATAATCACTTGTGTAATGCATTATAATGTGATTATCAGTTACTCTAAGTGGTGACTGTGTTTTCAAGTAAAGTAAAAATATATTTGAAGATATATATATATATATATATATATATCAAATGTTGGGGGGGCGTTGGATAGGATATGTGTAAGTACTGATGAGCGTTTGTGTGCATTCATGGGTTTGTGTGTGCATGAAAGCGTGTGTTTTTGTGCTGGGGTTTATGCTTGGCTGCATTTTGTTTTGCGTAAGCTGTTGAGAAAACCTGGCCTCAGACCGGAGTAATACAGATGCAGTGAATCAGTAGAAATGTCAAGACCCGACAGACCCATGTTGTTGAAAACACAAATAACAACAAATAATAATGTTATGTTTCGCTCGAAAATCACATTGATGCGTTGAAACTAGAATAAACACAATTTATTAGAGCAGTTATGATTACTAAGTAAAACATTTCAGCATCATTTACTGTGATCAGTGCAGAGATTGCATTCCAGACAATTACTTCGTGATTACTGTGACGTTATGTTTGGATTATCTTAGAACAGCTCATGTTTTTTATGAATTTCAAAAGGGGCAGAACATTGGAGATTCAACTTGAAAATGTTCAGCTGTGCATGTTCGTGTGTACTTGAATATGAGTTATCGTGCACACAATGTTTTTTATGATGTGGCTGCACAAGCAGTACCAGACAGCACATGCTCCCTGTCTTTAAAATATTAAGTATCTCTCAACAAGAAAGAGTCTCTTCGTTTTTTTCATCTACCTTATTCAGCTTCTCCCTTGTGGAGTTAGTGTCACAGGCATGAAAGTCCTCAGATGAAGATCAGCGTTAGTCTGTAAATACAGACGCTGCTGGGCGTCTCTGTGCTGCCAAGCAGCGCCACGGATGCTTGTCATGTGTCAAATACTGGGACAGTTAGTACATGGTGTAGGTTTGTGTGTATATGTGTGTACGTGTTGTTTAGTTTGTTTGATTTTCAAATGTTGCAAAATAACTTTTGTCAGATCTCTAAACTGAAGCTGGAGCTCAATTATTAATGGGAAAAGAACTTCAGAAAGCCACGTCTGATGCCTGACTCAAAGACACGCTGCACAGCCGGCTTGGATTCAAACAACACAGTTTCAACTGATGATAGCCTTTGTGTTGTTCGGTTGCATTTGTTTGGAAGTGTACGTGCAGACATACAGAACAACAATTGATGTATCTTGTTTCTCGCTTACTGTATTTTAGGCTAGTATTAAGACATATTTAATTCTAATAAATGAAGATTTATGCATAATAAAACCTGTCAATTTCAGACTGAATACATCTCACTAGATAAGGAGGATAGTGGCTCAATGCACTATTAACTATAGTTTGTATAGCTTACATGCTATTGCTCAGTTTATGATCCTTACCTGACCCTCAAGCAGTGTTGGATTCAAATATTAGGTGCAGTTATATTTCTGGCTTTTTTACCTTATTGGCAGTACAGTACTTACATACAGTAGAAGGTCCTCTTTCTAAATGTTCCCTGCAAACTTAGTACATTCTTCGCTGACCACTAAGAAAGCACATTACTTGCAGATTCTGGGAGTTCAGGTGAGATTATTAAACATCTCTCAACACGCTGCAGACAGCTATCCAGACACGTTTCTCTGTATTCAACTTACCAGAACGTATTCTTTGAACGTGTGACATCCTCATACTAATAAAAACTCCTACTAATGATACAGCACTTTTACAAAGACTCACCTACCAACTCACTCTTAAGATCTGTGTTTTAAATTATTTATCAATATCTGTTACTGAACAATTAAATATAAAGTTAAAATATCTCAAGAAAACTTTCAACAAGGTTACAAACTTTTAAAATTGCTTCAGTCAGGGAGGAGTCTTCAATACACATTATGTAACTGTGGATAATATAAGTGTCACATTGTGTATCTGCTGGTTGATAAAAAGCGAGTGGTTTGGTTGTTTTTTTATTCTCTCATAAACAATCAATACATAACACACTTGTTAAAATATTTACACAACAAAAACGTGGGACATGGAGATGCAGAGGCAAAAATGTAGAGAAATAAAACAAAACAATAATTGCACATTACACATACAAGGTGTCATGCATACAATTGAGCCCTTAATGTTAAATTGCCATAATAGAATAGATTAATTAATAGAAAAACTGATAAAAAAAGTCTTCTTCTGTTGACTACAGTATATCCAACCTTCAGCTCAAAGTTGTATAGTTTACTGCGCTTAGTAAAAAAATGACCTGCACACTGTCTTGTCTTGTGTCTTGAGCCCTCCAAAGAATTGCGTCCGTCGGTGACCTGTTTGGGTCTGTTTGCACATTGACAGTGTGATACTTGAACAAGTTCTGTAAATGTAAGCACACTGAGCAGCTTCTGTACACAAAGCCCTGTCGCCTGGTCTTAAAGCTCAGCCCAGCCCAGCAGCAGGCCCCAGCTATGGCCACTTATGGTGGTGCGAGTATAAACAAACACCTGGGCCTCTCCCCAGTCACCGCAACCTCACAATTAACACACACACACACACACACACACACACACACGCTTAGACACACTTTCACAGCTGCTTATTTTGGCAGGGGTTATACAGACACAATTGGAGAGAACAGAGAGTCTCTGGGTTTAGTTTACTGCAGCTGAGAGGGATCTCTTCGGAGCAACACTTCATTTGCATTTTGTTTTAGGCATTTGGCTCTTTTCCAGATGCCTAAAATTAAAAACAGAGCTGGTTAAGGCTTCCGTGACAAACTTAAACAGGACCAGTGCCTTCTGACAACCACTTGCCGTTTTTTGGGGTTAAAACTGTGATGGTTCGATGAGCAATCGGCAACCTGCCAACACATCATCTCTTAAGAGGGCTTTAACACAACAATCACAAGCTTTGGAAAGTAGTAGGGAGTGTTTTTTATGTACTTTAACCTGTATTTATTATGCTTTTCGAGAGCTCGCCAAGACGCAGTAATATCTAAATGTATTCACAGATCAAACAAACCACCAATAATCATTCATGATATGTAATGAGTCCCATCAGAAAAGTGAGAGGCAGAAATAGTTGGGTGAAGGCGAGAGAGAGAACACATGGAGGGGAGAAAATGAGCACATGGCTTCAATTGCCTTCTCTCTGCTCCATCATCATAATCTGTACAATCTTAATTAGGACATTAGGCTTCTTTTTTTCCTCCCTCCTTTTTCCATCATGTCAGCTTTCAGTGACGTACGTTGTTAAGATGGAATAACATCAACTTCAAAGCTACAATATCGCCTTCTTTATCACACAGGCCCGGTAAAAAGGGGGCGATTGAATACCTTCTATTTCCCTGAGCTCTGGCCACTGTGCTGTTATCTTCTTCACGTCATCTGGCTTGAGACTAGGTAGATTACTGGAAGCAGAAATAATGACTGCTGTGTTTATCCTGGCTTGGACACTGTCCGTTTGGGCTGTGAACCAAAGGTAATCTGTCAACCTGCTGTGAGTGGTTGAGTATAAAATCTTGGAGTAAACTGCAGCGGATAGGGGAGCGGTCAGAGGCCAGTCGGAGCTTTATTGCATGGCTCGAAACTATTCAGATAAGCAACATGGAAAATGCAGACAATGTTGCAATTCACACAGTATTTCCTATTGCAGGATAATTAACTTGATGAAGGTTTATTCTGGAGAATACCAAGGTGCTTTTGTATGAGAACAGGAGTCATTTTCTACTTCAGAGAAAAACGTAACTGTCGACAATTCACATTGGCAGTATATTAAATTGTTAAATATTAACATTTGTTAAAATGATGTGTGAGGCAAGAAAGCAATTTTGACCTTTGACCTTCGCATTATTAGCCTTGTGTGTCCGACACATAATGTTTATATTCTTCAAATTGTCTACAACACAATAGCATGTTTTGAATAAAAAAGTTAATTACGTTTTATATCATTATAATGAGGACATTTTTACTTAATAATTCATTTACTTAATAGAATTATCTGCAAAGTCACAAAAGGATTACAACAAACTTATCTAGAGCTGAGAATTAATTTGTCAATCGACAGAAATGTCATTCACAAATATTTTCATGCCAGATATCAACTCTATAATGCTTCTCAAAGGTGAATATTTGCTGTAATTAATAGTGAATGTAAGCGTGTAGGTTCTGTTGGTAGGTTGTACGCACAATGAAGCATTTTGAAAATGTCTTTTTAGACTTTGGGAAATTGCTTTTTTTTCACTATTTGCTAGTTTCTATTGATATTTTATAGACCAAACAGTAAATCGATTAATTAAAGAAATAATTATCAGATTAATTTATAATAAATCAAATTAATAGGTAGTTGCAGCCCTAATTATATCTGCAAAACATTGATTGACAAAGTTTTTAATTTGTTAAATTCGGTAACAACTTATAGCATCAACATCATAATTAACGTTTTGTTAAGTTCGTTAAGGTTGGAGATTGTTGTTGTTGGTTAAAGAATGAAAGACTCCACACTGACTTGAAGCACAAGAGAGGACATGTTTTTCTTTTTTTCAATATCTAACCAAAATGTTAACCTTTTTGTTGTCGAAATCTAACCACACAACAGGATGCAGGTTGTTTGTTTGACCGAACAAACATATTTGCAGACAGCAGTTACATTCTTCCCAAAGTTATCAGGCCAAAGAAATGATTTTCTTTGAGACACGGTTGAAACATAAACAAAGCATAAGTGTATTTTGTCTTGGTACTGTAGGTACATCTCACTGGGACAGTTAAATTACTGTAACTACAGTGCTAACCACTGTAACTACTCTTCAGAAGATTTTCTGTGATAAAAGCAGAGTCACCCGATACATGACTGACAGATTCCTCGAGTGGAGGCGGCCGGCTTTCTTATTTACATTCAGTGCCGAAGGCTCAATGTCAGTAGCTGAGGTTATTCTGCTGCATTAGCAGAATAGGAAGAGTGTCTGCCAGTTCTTCAACTTTCATTAAAAGTAAACCTTTTAAGCCAAGCGCTGCTGCCTGCCCAGACCCCCCTGACAATAATGTACTAACTGTTCGCCCGCCAAACTATCAAACTATTTTATATTCCACACCTGCTAGGCATTACACACAGTGGTCCAACCTGGCCATGCAAACACAACAGAACTGCCTTTGTTGGGGCCTCAGGGCCATTAGGCAGGGTGGGTACAGCTCAAAAGTGTTCAAGAAACAATTTATCAGAAGGAGATAGACACACTATGGGACTTTGTGCTCCCTGTGACACCATGCTCTAACGGCAGGCATTTCCTGCCCCGAAAAGGCAGGTTTTACAACATTTAGAGAGAGGTATTTTAATTGGAAACACCTACATGTACAGCTTGACAGTGGCCTCAGTGGAGAAACATGGAAAAGCTGTTGAGAGCAGCTCGGGAGGCTAACAATAATTTGTCATAAAGCTCAAAGAGGGTGGGCTCAATTTCTTATGAGTCATGTATAACAGCGCCAGTACCAGCAACTGTTTCAAATTGGTTTGGTTTATTCTCATTGCATTGTGTTAATGTGTGCATCCATTAAGTTCATTAATGAGTATTCTTCTTGAAGCATCTGTACAACGTCTGTTTCATGTGGGGACAGCACAGTAGGAATCCCATTAAAAAATGTTTCTTGACAACTTCTGCCAACCGGTTAGACATCAAAGACAGATGTAGTGAATGGCGTTATTCCCAATTCTTTGGCGCAGCTACAGACAGCAAAGGCTTGCACATTTTGCTCTCTACAAACAAACACACATGTACAGTACCCGTCTGCATTTGTCCCCCAATGTTTTTTATTTTAACATTTTCTGTTTATTTTGGTTTTTAATCATCTGTTCTGAATTTTATCTCATCCTACAAAAATTACTTATTCTAGCATTTGATTTACAGATGTTTTAATACACATTTGGATGCAATATGTCTTAGAAGAAGATAAATTTGACCCAGAAAATGTGTTGTGTAGTTTCATAGCATTGAGGTTGAACATGTTTTTCTTTAAAGATCATTCAAATTGATTCATTCTGACATATATATGCAGTAGTCTGAGATGCAACACAGCGCCAGCTGCAAATACCACAGAATTACAACAGGGAACGTCAAATATGACATTTCCCTTTAATGCACTTTATCTCTAACCTGTGACACACCTCTCGTCTACAGCTGTGGGAGACCATACATCAGACTGAGCCATGGAGAGGGTTCAATAGACAAGGGAGACAGGATACCACGGTCAGGTATGCTCTCAGTCTACTTCCCTCCTATCACTACCACCACTTCCTCCCAGCAGCAAAGTAGGCACATATCAATTATCTCTTCTCAGGCTGCCTGCACCCATTACAATGATACGAAATCAGACTTCTGTTTAAAGCACTTCTGCCATCGGACACACTATAAGACATGTTTTGATTCAGAGGCGTGGCAGCAGTCACTGAGACGTGTTGTGAACAAGAGCACCCAGCATCTCTGGGAGTTTGAGAATTGCAGAAAATAACCAGCTGTAACAAAGTGGGATTATAGGATGGGGATTTACCAGAGAAGTAAATTCAACACCCCCCAAAAAGCCGGATGATATGCATCAGTTTATCAGTTTTCCTCTAGGCCGCAGTGTGACATCCCTTTGTTTTTGTCTTTTACTAGCGGAGGACCAAGTGGTGGCGTCATCAGACTATGACAGCACCCACGAAGCCAACCACAGTGACAGCAGTGATGTAGCACACACAGAGGAGGACACAGAGGAAGGAAAAAACCCTGCCCAGAATGTCATCCTCCACCCACTAATACCTCCTGAGGTAAGGCGAGGCAGAACGACTGCTCCTACAATAGAACTCTGTTAATAAGACACAACAATATCGGGACATGCATTATTAACATTGTATCTATTTGTCTCAATGCTTTTCATCACTTGTCCACAGGACAAACCAATTCTGGCTCCAGAGCCGTTAGTTATGGTGGACTTAGAGCCTTTGATGAGTCAGCTAAATAATTGGAACTTCCCCATCTTCAGTTTGATGGAGAAGACAAATGGGAAATGCGGACGGATCCTCAGTCAGGTGAGCACATCTGAGAACACCAACGACTAAGCTCAGAGGTCTGCCAGAGTGTCAATAAAACTATTGATTGTTTGCATAATGATGGAGAAATTTCCAGCAATAAAATGCTTGAAAGTAATAAAAACTGCTGAGTAACATTATGTTTGTTAGCATTTATAAATGAATAGACTAGCGTGTCATTGCAGAGATGATTATGCCCCTCTTAAATGTGATGTGATGATTATCCGAGCCTTGTGATGTTCACAGGCCCTCTTTTTGTCTTTCAGGTCTCCTACAGGCTCTTTGAAGACACTGGCCTGTTTGAGACCTTCAAGATCCCTGTAAATGAATTCATGAACTACTTCCATGCCCTTGAGAATGGTTACAGAGACATACCATGTAAGCTTGAACCACTCTCTCCTCGTGTTTTTGAGTTTGCTTCAGTTTTCTTGTAGTCTTGTTTGCAGCTGTAACAATGAAACCAGCCACTAGAGGGACATGTAATACCGTCATATATGACTGTTTGCAGCCTTTATGTTGTGACAAGAAACAGCCTAACAGTGCGCCCTGGTGGGGAAGATCTGACAGACTTGTTAAAATATATTTTCTGACCCAGATCACAACCGGGTCCACGCCACAGATGTGCTTCATGCGGTCTGGTACCTCACCACGCAGGCTGTGCCTGGTCTGCCCAGCCTCATTACTGACCACGGCTCTGCCAGTGACTCAGGTGTGTCCGTTAGTACATACATGCAGCCATTTGCATGTCCTGGTGGGAGTGCTGGTGTGTATGTGAATCCATCACTCACTAAAAGTCTGTTAGAAGTTGTCACATTAAGAACATGTGAGCTCTGCATACCTTTTTGTCGAGTTTTCTAACTTTTAATAAGCCATGTATTATCATAAAGACTGTCTATATGTAGGCCAGACTTCTTTATTTATTTTTTTACCATCTGCCTGCAGCTTCACTGTGAGCCATCTCATTAATGTCGGAGCATCAAACCTGCAGGAGTGTGTGTTCTTATCCTACTCACAGTTTGTCTTATCTTACTCAGGCTTTTGGCACTTGCAGTTACGTACCAAACACTATTTGAAGTCTAGAACTCCATGAAATTGCAGGCAGATTAGACTTCCCTCTCACCCATATTTCCATAACCTCATTTGTATGCCTTACTAGGGCCATCCCTTTGATCCACATATAAGTGGATTTGAATGTTCAAGTGTGTGTTATTGCGCGTGTGTGTGTGTGTGTGTGCTCCAGAGTGCGTGTGTATTTAGGCATGTGCACATGAAAGTACATTGTGTGTTTGTGTAAATTATGCCACCCTGCTCTTCAACCCCCTCTCTTTGTCTGGTCCCCTGCGGCTAGACTCCGACAGTGGAATAACACACAGTCATATGGGCTTCCTGGTTTCAAAGACCTACACTGTGTCAGAAGATGGTTACGGCTGCCTGTCAGGCCTCATACCTGCTCTGGAGCTCATGGCCCTTTATGTGGCCGCTGCAATGCACGACTACGACCACCCTGGGCGGACCAATGCTTTCCTCGTGGCCACCAGTGCCCCACAGGTACTCGTGCTATTCAGCCAAGAGAATGTCATCTGATTTTGAGCAAAGTCAGTAGAAGTCCAATCGCTTAATTTACTGTTACACACTCAGTGTTTCGTTGTAATCAACAAGTTGATCATTTGATTGCCAATTTTCTTCCACTTTGTCTATTTCACTGCCAAACTGCACTGGCAAACCTGATGCGAATCATCAACCTTTGACGGCACAATCAGACAATCACCAGTTACAGTAGCTTCCCGTGGCTTTTAGAAATTGACAAGCAAAGAGGAGGAAATGTCAGTGTTGGATTTGTAAAAGTATTTTCTGTCTAGACATGCGTACTAAATGTAGGTAAACACGCCGTCATAATACGAAAAGATTGCTTATCAATCAGAAGGTAGCAGTGTAGTGCAGTGGCTCTATTCCTCTTGACAATACGAACACACTTGAAACATTTTAGTCATCTACATCATCCACTCTCTTGAGTAGTGTATATACAGGGATGCTGGATTCACATACAATAATTTGTGTACTTGTTCATGTAAATGTAAAGTGTTTGTGTGTTTGCAGGCAGTGCTTTACAACGACCGATCCGTCCTGGAAAACCACCACGCTGCCTCAGCCTGGAACCTCTTCATGTCGCAGCCGGAGTACAACTTCCTCGTCAACCTGAACCACGGGGAGTTCAAGCGTTTCCGTTTCCTGGTCATTGAGGCCATATTGGCCACTGATCTGAAGAAGCACTTTGACTTCCTAGCTGAGTTCAATGCCAAGGTAGTTCTAGAATCAACTGTTTGACATTAAATGTCCAAATATGTGACTTTTAGATCCGAAGACTTTATGAATGTAGTGATTAAATCCTATGAAAATGTTAAGTTGACAACATCATGAACTTAAAAACTTCTCTGATTGTTCATTGACCTTTGATTTAAGTCATTTGGGGGGTTTTGGATTATAGGTCAACTCTATGAATACCTTACCTCACATAGTAAAATGTTTACGTTTTATTTTATTTTGTTGTCTTTGGAAACTGAATGATGAATTTTCCGGACAAACTCTAAATTGTATTATTCAGTTGTATGAGTCCAAAAGTATGAGAGGTGCTTGTCTCGTACATTCATACCTCAGCTCTCTTAATATTGAAAAGAAAAGATTTATGAGAAATGTCCAGTGGTTTTCGAAGAACAGGTCTGTTTGTGCAGAACATTGCAGCACTTGGAGTATGTTCCGCTCAAGTTCATGACACAAAGTGCCCTGCAGCTTTTCAAGAACTGCAGACAGAATGTTGGCTTTGGATTTGAGGTTTTTCCATTTTGAGTATTAGTACAGTGGTGGTGCTCGATGGCCAGGGCCTGTCAGCTAGCACTGAGCTTGCTGGCTTGGCAGCAAAAGTAACAGCAATGTCTCTTACCGCAGAGCACCCCGCTCTGCTCTTCCTTGAATCAAATTAGCTTTCTGTGAAGTACCCATCAAGTTTCTCACTTGATCTCGTCAGCTTCTTGAATTATTAGGTGAGAATGATAAGACTCCTGCTCCCTCTTCAGATCTGAAGCTCATAAAGCAAAACTAGAAATAACAAATTCATTCAAACAGTGTTGTTATCAATGCAAGCGTTAAGCTCATGTGTTTGAGCGCTACGGCGTCTGTACAAATAAGTTAATAATCAAAAAGTGCACCGATTTAGTTATATCTTACACAAACTGTGAGCGGTCAAAATGTATTTAAAGCATAGTAATAAAAACCTTCATGTAACTCATAATAAGAGTGGGAGGTACAATTAAAATGCCTTAAAATAAACCTTTTACCTGAGACATTAAAATGAATACACAATCTTTGAACAACAGGTGAATGGTATCACATTAACATAATATCCACATATCAAATGCTGACAACATATTTGAATATGTTAAATATTAAATGTCTGTCTGTCGATCCCTTAGGTGGGTGATGATCCATCCACGGGTATTGACTGGTCTAATGAGAACGACAGGTTGCTGGTCTGCCAGATGTGCATTAAACTGGCTGACATCAACGGGCCTCTGAAGCACAAGGACCTGCATCTGCTGTGGACCGAGGGCATCGTCAACGAGTTCTATGAACAGGTGTGTGAACTGTCTCCAATGGAAACTTAGACCTTGTTTGTATTTGCTTAAGTAAAGATCAATCTATTGTCATGATTACGTGAAGAGGGAAACGAACACGTGTTCAGTATAACACACTGTCCAATGTGGTAAATGGTTTTGGTGTCAGTGTTATTGTAATTTCTGAGGACGTCATTTTAAATTTTGGTTTATATAAATATTATAACATATATGTTATTCCAACCCAAGCTTCTCATCGTTTAAGTTATGGCATGAAGAATGTAACACTTTATTTCATTCTGAAAGCTTTTAGGTTCAGTAAACAAGAAATAAACAGTTTTAAATGTAACACAATATCAAGTTCCAGCAGCTGTGGTTTGGAGCTCTCACGTGACTTGAAACGTAATCATACAACACAGACAGTACAAGAATGAATGTGAAACTTGATAACAATGCGTGGATGTGCATGTTTGTATTGATGTGCTTGTGAGGATCCTCCTTCACTATCCACACACCCTTACCTTGAAGGATACGTCTGATGTTGCTCTGTATGTTTATTGTCCATGAATCCCATTAACAGATCAGAATCTACAATGACTTGATCCAACTAACAAGTGGTGTCTGTGTTTCTATTAGTCTTATGTATCTGATGACTTTGTGCCATAGACCTCCATTGCTGACCAAATACTAAAACTCATACAGCCAATGAGTCTCACTATTGCACTTCATGACATGTTCCTTCATTACTATTAGGACAATTTTAAGTCGATCTCACATACGGTACACTGTTCTTAAATACTCACTAACCCACCAAATGTGAATTATTCCATAGCTGAAAATAAACCCCAACAAATACACATATATTTTCCTGTTTTACACTTGTTTAGAAATTATTTGTTATTTATTTTAACATTAAAATGACATAAGAAATGTAGGTATTTGTGATGTTTTTTAAGATTTACATTTTGTAGAAACAAATGGGCAGAACACATTTATAGTTTTGATCTTTTCATGGGATTTGTTTAACAAAAATAAAGACAACATGTAGAAAATGTGGTAAAACTATACGCCTTATCTTACTCTTAACATGCATATGATACCCATAATTCAAACTTTAACCCTGAAACCAACCTCTAAACCTCTTCACTTTAATCTGATCTCTAACCTACTACAACTTCCTCACTTTGCAAATGTCCTCATTCTTCAGACCTAAAAATATAACTGGTGAAACACAAACAAATATACACATTCACATACAGAGTGGGTAAATATACTGTATTTAATCTACTTGAATTTGCCTCAAATAAAGTAGAGGAGCTGAACAGAAGGACTCCTGTCTGTGTGTTTCAGAAGTTAATTATATTTAGTCTCAAAGAAGCCGGTGGCTTTATTGTCAGTGTAATAAAATAATGTGTAATTGTGGCCTCATGTTGAAGTGACCACCTTATTAGGTACACTTGTACAATCTATTGCGATTCAACACAACAGCTCTTCCATCATTTTCACCTTGACTAAGTTCATCATGTTCAGTTTTTGTTATATACTAAATTCAAGTATATGTTTATTACTGAGGTAATAGTTAGAGGTGGTGTTGTAATGGACTACATTACTGTATATTGTGTTTGTATTATGCAGTCGAGTACAACACCACTACTAACTATGACCACAATGCTTAACAGAGTAATTCAATTCAATTCAATTAATTCAGGTGTACCTAATAAAGTGGCCACAGTGCTGCTACTGATCAACTGAACCTAATGCCATGCTCAGTGACCTTTGTTACAGTACAGTAAGCTCAAGCTCAGGCCCTTATGTACCCTGCTAGTTCAGATAGGTGACACAATCAGCTTGGTACAAGCCTCTCTGAGGTCTATGGGGGCGGACTCACAGACCCTGGGCGCCTCGCGGAAGAACTGCTCTTCAGTGACAATAGATTCAGGCAACCGTCGTTCAGGTGGAGCAGAAGCCTGCGATTACACTGACCTCCTTGAAAGTCCAACAACTTTAAAAAGTAAAAACAGCGGCAAAGCAATACAACTTCTCGTCAATACAGAACATGTTCAGGCATGCATACAAAGCATACACGCCGTCAAACACATACACAAACACGCTGTCATGGAGCGACAAGAAAACATGCCGACAGAGCCTCGAGGATAAGATTTGTTCGCCATGCTGACAGAATCGCTGAAATTGATTATGATGTGTGAACTGGGATCTGGGTGTCTTGAATCTGAAACGCAATGCTGGATGAATCTCTGGGCTTACAGTGCCTTACACTATACATATAACTCCCAAATATGAGCAGTCTTGTATTTATTTAGATAGCTCCATGAGAATACAGCTGTTTCTTAAACATATCTCATAGACATGAGATAGCTTACCTTGCAATGCCTCTGAATTCCACCCAGCTGTTTAGGACGTAGTAATGGTGGCAGCTGGATCTCAGAGCTCCGCCTCCTCTTCTTTTATGTACGCTCACCTGTCGAGAAATTCCAACAAGTGGCAGATCCATCTCAGATCCCTTCTTTTGATGACTCTCATTGTGCCTAACATGAAAAGCTCACCGTTCTGCGGCAACAAAAGCATGCTACTGTAAAGTGTATGGGATGACACTTGAGGTCAGTTTCCAAGGGAACCAGGAAACCTCTCTATAGCTGCTGTTTATTGCCATCCATACAGACGTCATTGACACATGCTGCTGCCCCACAGCCTTCCCAGTGATTTCTATATTCATCGGGCCTTTGTGTGAGTGATATTCATGGATGCTTTTGACTCATTTCCATACACAGCTTTAAAGGAGTCACAGTATGCTGATTCCTAGGTTCTTTCATTTTATTATTGGTTTCTAATAGAACATGTTTACATCCATTAATGTACAAAAAGCTCTTGTATTCAGCCTTTGTCTTAACATATCAATTGCCCTGCTGGGCAACAGCTTGGGTCCATGTTAACTTCCTGTTAGCTGATGTCCTTCACACACTCTGCAAACGGAAATAAAACGGGACACATTTGCAATGTTTGCATTGAAAACTGTGAAATGGTCGATATATTGTATAGTTGTTACATCAAATACAGAAATCCTGACGGCTCGCTTAAAGGCACAGTTTCTAAATACGGCCTGTATGTATTTCCCCATGGTTTAAGCTTTTCAATACTTTCACTGTATTTGTATGGCAATTAGACCTGCTTTATAATATAAAAGACATATAAAGCACACGTTTTACATTATGGGACCAGCTTCCCCCTTTTGTTCCACCTTTAGATGTTTTGAGAGCTGACAGTTCCTCAAATAATTGTCTTTGGTCTTAACTCTCTGATGCAGTTGGCGCTGTACTGCACTGTTGAAACTGTACCATTCTTAATATTATAGTGAAACAAATAATTCAATAGACATTGGCTTGACATCTTTCCCACTTATGCATTTCGGCCTGAATGACTCAGTTCTTTTGCATGTTGGAAGGTGAATCATGCCATGTCTTGACATTCACGAACTAATGTGGGCCATGCTTCATGTAGGGCGATGAGGAGTCCAGCCAGGGCCTCACGATCAGCCCCTTCATGGACCGAGCGGCACCACAGTTGGCCAAACTCCAGGAATCGTTCATCACACACATTGTGGGACCGCTGTGCAACTCCTACGACTCGGCCAGCCTCATTCCTGGACGATGGGTGGAGCCCAACCCAGAGGCAGAGGAGCCAGAGATCACTGAGAATGAGGAAGAGGATGATGAGGACACTGCAGAGGAAGACACGTCCACCAGCTCAGAAGCATCACGTAAGAACTTGTCTAAAATGAAAACTATAAACCTGAAGTAGTAATGCAAGCATAAACAGGAAGTGATCAGAGACATGTGAACTTTTGCATGAAATTGCTTGTTATAGCCATGTGTTCTCTTTAATTAAAGGGATTTGATTATATAATATGATCTTCTGAAGGACATTAAGCAGTGGTTTCTCATGTGAACGATGGGAAATAAATTGAGCAGATTTTTGTAACTTAAAAAAACATTGCAACATTAGATTGCAAAGCCTCTGATCAGAACACTGTATGTTATTAATGCTAGTGAGAACTAATTAAAAAGCCAAAGGGAAGTGACGTTTTTTAGTAAGCCTCTTGACCAGACTGGGAGTAGCACTGTACATGTTGTCGTGTGTATTTGTACAACACATCAGTCCCCCACAGTTTTAATAATTATTGGTGAAGATTGGTGATTGACACTGGTTGAGCTACTTGGAGCTGCTTTTGTGTTGTTGTTCAGCCTCTGTCAAAAAGGTCCGGCCACACAGTCTGACAGAGAGACCAATCACTTGAAGCTAGAGGCGGTTGGTTTGCTTGCTGATGAATGACTGCAACTGTTGGTTACTTTTCCATTCGGACAAAGTGTAAAATCAGTTGAAAACATTTCTTTTCCAGAGAAAGGAACATCCAAGAACAGAAGGAAAGTCTTCACCCAGATCACCCACCACCTGCTGGAGAACCACGAGATGTGGAAGAAGGTAATCGCAGAGGAGGCCCAGAAACAGGGCCAAGGAGCAGAATCTGTCCATTTAAACAATGTAGCCGAGCCAATCCTGGCTATTCACGAGGAGGAGGAGGAGCCAGGCAGCCGAGAGGAGCTGGTAGAAGGAGAGGATCCAGAGGAGGGGGTGGAGGAACCAGAGTGGCCCGTTTCTCCGCAGGAGGACTCTAAACCTCCAGTGGAACTAGCGGAGGGGGACCCACAGTGAAACAGCCTATTGGAGATATGGCGCCAGTTAGGGCAAGGACATGAAGAAGTATTTCTTGTTTTCTTATCCTATCAACTGACTCCTGTCTTTGCCAGCACTTCACTTTGACACAACACTGTAGATGTTTGGGAAATGTGTGCCTATACAGAAAAAAAAAAAACAGGGTGGGAAAATTTGTGCTTTACACATTTTATCTGAATATCTGGTTTCACCAAACAGTTAAAGGAGCTTTCCATTTTGCAATACAGGATTATTTGTGTACTTTGGGATACAGACTCTTTTGCTACTGTCAAGAGAAGAGGAAAACTGCTCGCACAGACCTCAACCCAATGTGGTAACACAGGACTGCAGAAATTTGCTGCCAATTTATACATAATTATTTTCTGAATGCAATTATATATATAGACATCACAGTTACTTGTACTTGTGTTTCAATTTTAGCAAGAGTTTTTGAGGTCTCACATGGGCCGTAATATGTTTTCTTTTTCTATATATGGATTATAAAGGGAGTCAATCAAATGAGGAACATTGGCGTATCATTTATTCCTTCCAACTTCAGCCAAAATGAATCACTCAACCATAGGATGTAGCATATGAAATCAAATGATAGCACTTTTTTGTCTTACATTTGTTGCCAATTAAGTACTTTATACGATTTGGTGTAGCCGTATTACTTTATGGTTGGAGACTCGAGGCTCCTTACACTCTGTATTTGCGTGTGTGCGTGTGTGTGTCTGCATGTTTAAATTAGTGCGCTCAAATGCACAATCCTTCTGCAGAGGACATAGATAGATTTAGCAGATTTATCCGTGCCATCTCTGGTCTCCAGCCCCAAGGTGAACATAGTGGTCATTACAGGGTTCACTGTTTCAAATGTAGTCCAGAGGCCTGCTCTGACGAGGCAACAAAGGGATGTTGGAAATGAATCTGGGCTGAATACAAAACCAAAAAAGGGAATATTGTACACAGAACATACAGTAATACTACCAAAGTGTTAAAGGACGAACTAACTAAATATATTCAACAAAAGTCACTAAAATAAATGAGATGTAAAATCATACAAAGTTCTTTGAAGATGGCCATAGGTAGACTAACTAATACACTGTCCTACAACTTTTTTGTCTTTTTATTTGTTGTTTTTTTGCAATTTTTGACTCTCTGACTATGTATTTGGATTCGGTGTGCTGTATTATAGTCTTTATTTACTGGTTGTCATTATGTAAAAACCTGCAAATGATGCTGACCTTCAACCCTCAGGAAAAACTCAACTGTTGAAATTCAAAGTAAACATCTGTATCACCTGTGAGACAGTATGTTACAGTTACGGTTACAAATATGCAGGGATAGTAAGCTAGATTTCAATATGTTCATAAAAGGCCAAGAGCCCTTTGACTATTATAACATCTTTGCATCTAAACACAGTGCATCTTTCTGGATTCTTCTCCTGGCACCTCAGGGAGACATTTATTCTCCCAGAGTTAAATGCAGACAGGACTCCAGAGGTCTTCTGCAAGTGTAAGTACAATCTGATAAATCAAATCTGTTGCTCTAATAATACACAGGGAAGTCAAGGTTGATAAAAGTGTGTTGGTGCAAGACTGAGAGCTGCAACAATTCTCTGAGGCTAAATAGCTGTCTGATGCCAGTAGAAAATATTGCTCTTATTGAAATGGATATACATTGTAGTAAAAGTTACATTTTCAGTAATGGCCAAGACGACGGTGATGGCATGTTATTTAACTTTTACTCTTTGAAACATCAAGTTTGTCATTTGGATTTTCTCCCAATGTTCCGTCTCTTATACTTAGTCCTTGTGAATTCATCCCAACATTTGGCCCTAAAAGTTTGTGTTCCATCCCTTTTTATGGTGGAAAATAAAATTAGTCGCACAGTGTGATTATATTCAGAGTTGACATTGTCTACCTATAATGCACATCTTTGGGTCATTGTTTTCTTATTGCTTCACGATCACTGTGATAATAAGAAAAAAAAGGTAGTGAGTATGTTAGTTGTAGCGATCGTCACCCCAGACATTCAATTGATTAAATCAATGAAGCAAAGAGAAAGTGCACTCCAAGAGATTCCAACAGACATTAAAAACATTGTTTCTAAAAACATGACTTGTAACTCTACATGATAACATTACTGACTTCAAGTTGCATGATATCCCCTAAGTTCAACCAAGAAAAAAGCCATCAGGTAAACCAATTACATAACTGACTGCACTGTCGCTTGAGTAGGATGCAAAATGTCACTGAAGAATATCCCACTTTGCCTCAATAATTCACATTCACATCGAAAAAGTGTTTGAGAGACCACAACTAGATCTTGAGTTGAACAAGTGAAGTGCTCTACACTGAGTCACACACGAGTGCAGTAAGGCAATATGTTCTGATGACCTACATGCACATTTGAATCTCTTGTGCGCTGGTATCTCAGCTCATATTGTACCACATCTCTCCTCCACAATCTCATTTCTTTACACTGATCTATAAAAGGCTGCACAGAACACAAGTCAACCTGTAGACAGGCTATGATAGAGCTTTCCTGTGATGTAAATTACAATGGTTGTAGAGCTTCAGGCCCCTTTGTCCTGCATTGACATGTTCTAATACCACCCAATGTTCCCAGCTGAGGTGACTACATCCGTAATGGCCTGTTAACTGCTGCCCTGACGCGGCTCTCTGCTACAGTGTAAAGGGGAAGAGGACGAACTCAGGAACTGCAGCTTTTAGGCTAAACAAGTTGAATATAATTGGTTGACCCACTGATTAGAAAGGCATTAGACAGCAAATCAGATCAAACTTGAGGCAGCCACTGAATCAGACACTGAATGCGTTGCCTCACTCGTATTTTAAAATCCCTCCGGTTGTCTCTATGTTGCCTGCAATTCATCCCTAATGAGCTATATAATCATCATTACATATACAATAAACACATTTTATTCAGCATTTAAAAAAACCTGATGTGATCAAACCAATGTAACATAGGCAAGCAATTCAATACAATACCACTAAAGTGGTCCAGAATTATAAATATATATAATTACATCAACTTAAACTCTTAAACTCTTTCAACCTCCTGCTTTGTGAATGTATAAATAACGTATACAGTGTGTGTGTGTGTGTGTGTGTGTGTGTGTGTGTGTGTGTGTGTGTGTGTGTGTGTGTGTGTGTGAGTGCGTGTGTGCGTGTGTGCGTGCGTGTGCGTGTGTGAGAGCAAGATAATGTGTGTTTGTATCTGTGTTTGTTTGATTTCTTCCATTGGCCTCTCTAATGTGACTTTATTTGGCTAGCGTTTACTGTTGAGCAGAGGCTCACTCACGAGTAGAGGTGATGAAATAACGAAGGGTAAAGTGATGCAGGAAGTTGTTCTTCAATTCTTCTCAGATGCTCAGATGAAATTGTTATTCACAGAAGGTCCTATAGCATATTTGTCCTTGCGCTTCCTCTTTGATCTGCCAAGTGCTCAGTGTGCAGATCAGAGATCCTCACTGGCAACAGCAGTCGAGCATGCATCCCACGTCTCTCATCTTTAAAGGTGATGAGATTCTGTCCACTGTGTTAGTTTGTTGGGGGTCTCTCTCTCTTTTTTTTGTGATGCATTTTGTCCCCTGTCACATCAGTCTGAAGTCAATACTTTTGAACTGATCCAGTATATCAGGTCTGACAGTGTATTCTTTGTGTCTTAATTGGTTTTATTTCATTGTCATATACTTATTCACACATAAAGCATAATTGTAACCATGGGAAACAAACAAGCTTTACAATTATGTAAAACAAAATGAGATGAGTATTTTTATATAGTTGACACATGATTAAATAATTGCTTTCTTCTCACTAGTACCTTGCACTTATCACATGTACTAATACTTACACAAGGAAGAATATGTCCAAATACACAGTATTTGTGAAAGTAAAATAATCTTGCAGGTTGACGCTCCATTTTGTACAATATACATATATGCTGTACAGTAGAGAAATTTTAAAACTACAAAAACTCTTTTAGATATACATTATTTATTTTTACCATTTTGTAATTTAGACACTATACTGTAGCTTCAATATTGCCAGACTTACTGGAAGTGCCTATATTGGTATTATGTATCATACAGTGAATATATTTGAAGATCATTAGAAGTTGTCACAAACTGAACCATGTGGATGTTGTAATGTGAATACATTGAATTACAAGACTATAATTTCTGTGGTATCCCCGTGTCTGTGTTGTGTTTATTTTCCATCTTTGATTTAAGTTTAGAAATGACTTTATATTAAAATCTACAAGGTACATCATTTCCTTTGAAGATCTAGGTGTTGCGCTTCATCAAGAGCACCTTTGTGCTAGAACACAGTTTAAGTCTAGAACCTATAGAGTCTTATCCATTTTCTAATCATTTTAAAGTGTTATTCAAATGCTTTTCAGAAATATTTGGCTATGTTGATTTGGTCAGAAGCAGACCAAAGATACTCCACAAGCCCCTCACAGAATGAGTAAGTCAGTCCATTGACAAAAACAAACATTCTGTCGTGTTTGAAGATTGTAGTTGATATTACCCAGTGCTATGACCACATAATAATTCACTGTTACCAAGGTAACAGCCAATTTAGCATCTAATTAGGTGGTTAAAACAGTAGGTTATGTTTACCTGTATAGAGAGAGGTATCATTCATAACAAGCGGTCTGCTGTACTCATGGCAACAGAGAAACTTGGAAAATGAGGTCTGACCAGCTGCTGTGTCTCAACAGAGGAATATTATGATCTTATCTGTCTATCTATGAAGCATTAAAGATGCAATGGCACCCACACGTATTTCATCTGACTTTCTTTCATGAAAATTGTCTTTGGGATGAATTAAGAAAAAGCTGAAACCAACAACAATCCAATTAATGCAAAGAACTTGACTCCATTTTGAAATTTGATTGAACCTTAAGGGTTTGTTAGCCTTTATGACTAATTTTATTGACTAATTTTATTGACTAATTTTATTGACTAATTCCACGGCTTTCCACAAAGTTTTGTGACTTGTTAAATTAGATAGATATAGAGCGCGGAACTCACTATATTTGAACACAAGTTTAAAGAAAGGCGAAGTCCCTATTGACCACCATGGGACCATGTTTTGGAAAAATTAGGTAGGGTCATCAACTGCGAGAGAAAAATAATTTTTTTATGCTGTTTGAATTGCACCATGAATTACACATTTTCGTTTTTGTCACAAAACTGTTGAAGTATAAGACTGTAAAAATATACGTTATTCAAAAGACTACACAGCCAAAGGTTACATAAAGCAACGAGTGTTTCGTAGCAACGGGTCCTGCTTGTTCTCTCTCTTCCCGGAGCATGGCTAAGCTAAATAGCTAGTTATCTGATGTATATTATATGAGAGATGTAGTTGCATGCGAGAGAAATATGCCTCCAGTGCTTTCTTCCGGAAAGAGTTTATTTTAACCCAAAACTTGATCTATTCCTAAACCTATCCCGGTAGGTTTGTCACCTTAACCTAAGGAGATTTCTGACAGAATGGGCAAATTTCTCCCATGTGCATTATATTTAGTTCACTGAGCAGTTTCACACAAAAGGTACTTCGACAAACAAACTGCGTCATGTGTAAATCATGCCACAATTCAAACGGGATCAAGAAACTAATAATCTCTCGCCATTGACTACCATACATATTTTCTCTCTATAGCCATGGATGAGCAAGAAATCTGCTACATTATTACAGTATCTAGATTTTTGAGGATAATTGATTTGCTGATGGTTTATGATTGAAGACAGTTTGGCTAAAAAAGCTTATCAGTTTAATTTTACAGTGAGTGTAGAGTTTAAAGGTCCCAATGCACTCCACTTAACTGCAACAAAGTCGGCAGTGACTTAACAAGTAGTCCACCTATCTCAATCAGGATCATATTTTTTCTGTTGACATGAGTCAAATCAATCTAAATGACATAGTTATGCCATCATATCTTGTTTTTTTTATAAGTGAGACACCCTTGAAAGCTGTAAACACTTCATACTGTAGTAAGCAGAGGGTGAATAACAAATCCATGCATGTTGTCTGAGCTAAATGATACAGTCCCTCTAGTGAATGAATGCCACGTGCTGCAGGTCTAATATATTCGTTATTTAATACGGGAACTGAATCATGGCTTTGTGTTGAGGGTATACCGACACATTAACACTTCACCGCTTAAAGCGTAAGTCTGGCTTATGCTGGATATTAGTTTTCGCAGCTCTCGATCTTCATCACATCACGTGTGCCTCCCTGTGAACACGTTGCTCCCTGTATACACCCTGTCGCCTCCAGTGTAACCGTCTTCTCCGCCGCCGAGGAGCGTGTCGGCTGCAGTGTGAGTATCGGTGCCTTTATTAGAAGAGGATCGCTGTCGGTGAAGTCTTTCGAGACAACAGGATCCTTCTGCCTCAATTTGTATCTTAGAATAAGAAGCTAGAGACGTCTTTGAGGGAGAAGGTTGAAGCTTCGAGTTGGGTAAGTAGCATGATTTCCTCTGTCACAGAAAAAAAAAGCACGCGCCTATTGTTTTCTTGACAGTTTATTTTCAGGACTAGAATTAAGTAAAGTTGCAGCGATGTGATTTGAGATGACTCGTAAAAGCAGGTGATCGACCGAAACTGCCCCAGTTTAGGTGCGTTTTCGTCCACCTGTTTTAATGTTTCAAACATTTTAAATTTGAGCATGAACACCTAAATGAAAACGCCAACATTTGTGCAACAAACACTGCAGGAAACTTTTTACGCTTGGCTGATGTTGAAATGGTGTATCGATTAAAAAACGAACAATATAAAAAAACGAAAACAGAGGATTTAATCATGACGCAGCCTATACGAAGCATGTGACTCACTGAAGAGACGAAACATGTAAACCAAATTAGATCATATAACTTTATGTTTATGTTTTTTTGTGTGTATCAGATCTGTCTGGAGCCATGAGCAGACTGTAAAACATCAATTACATATTTACATCATATTTGATCATTTGTAGGTTTTAATGACATCATGACACCACAGTGCATCCTTTTCTTCTGTAATGTTTTAATGGCACAGGAGAATTCACTTCGGTCAAAGTTTTGTGTTTTTTTTTATATTAAATCTATTAAAAAGGCTTTATAATAGGCTGTATAATATTTATTTGGATGGAATCCTGGCTAGTGAAGCATCAACTCTCCATCAACAAACACTTAACCAGCAGTGCACAGATGTACAGATGCTTATCACATTACTCAATATGCATGGACCAATTAACCTGAGTGCATGTGGTATTACCATTGGCCATAATTCAAAAGAGATCATGTGATTATCTTTGAACCCAGCACAGGTTTACACCCTGTTTCTTGGTGTATTAAACATCAGAGTGTGTTCGACGATAATCTGCAGTCGTTATCAGTCGCTTTCAAAGAGTTTGGCCCCCTAAAAGATATTGATTTGCTTTCATGCAGCTGATTCTCAACAGCGGCCACACACTTATGGATTACCCTGTCAAGAATCTTGACAGGTAAAAAAACATTTCTAATATTTAGTGTTGAATATTCAGCTTGAACACCAGGATTATAAGAGTGGGATTTGTATTCACAAAAAACTCCCTCCTGTGTGGACTTGAATAGGTAATATTTCAGTGGCCCTGGAGAGAAGGCAGTTTAATTGTGTATACAGAATGTGGGTCATTAACAGTCTTGGAGCAAACGGCTCAGTCGGATACAAGCTTCAGAACAAACTGATGAAATGTTTTGACTGTTGTGTTTCAAATACTTGGCCCAGAGTCTCCACATGTGGGCTGCAGGTCATAATGGTTTACGGTCTATTGTTTACAGTTCTGCTGAATGTCCATTAGATGAGCATGAAAGCCTTTGTGTCATCATCTACAGCTACATTTCTTTATTGCAGAGTTCAAAGCTACGCTGTGGTTTGGTGTATGGAGGAGGAGTCCATTGGGAGTTTTCTTGTCACTGAATAAACATTCTGGCTTTTAAACGGTGTCACAACTGCTCTACTTTCTCTGACTCTATATTCCTCTCTCTCTCTCTCTCTCTCTCTCTCTCATCATGTCCTCATTCACAAGCAGACTAAACTAAATGAATGCAAATATCAGTTATCTCGTGCTGACACTGCATTCCTAGTTTGCTCTCTATAGTAGGTAGTTACAATTTGTATTTCCGATTTATACTTTAAATATCACTATGTTTTGCAATGTGTTGACATTTGTCCGGAAACCTGTTGGCTGTCACATTATTGGTCAGAGTAGAATTTTAGACCTGTGGAACTCCAAGCTGGTGACAACCATGGCCGGAGGCATTATGTTTTTGGGTCTGTCCGGTCCATTCTCATGAACCCGATATTTCAGCAAAGTCTGGAGGGAATGTCTTCAGATTTGGCAAAATCGGTAACCTAGACTCAATGAGGAACTGATTAGAATGTTGTGGTCAAAGGTCAATGTGTTTGGTCATAACTCCAGAATTAGGATGATAATTATGACATTTTCACACAAATGTCAAATTGGATAAAACGATGAAGTGATGACATTTTGGACAGACGTGGATGTAAACTGAATCATGACTGGTTGGTGGAGGCATACAACCGCAATGCGCAAATTCTAGTTTCACCTTATTTTAGTCCAAGGAAAAATGCTATCCCCAATACATAGAACTTATAATGTCTGTGAATAATAGTGCTGTTCTAAACCAATACTATTACTATATACTATACTAATAATTGTTGTTGAGCAAAATGGGCGTGACAGATTTCTTAATCTAAATTCCTTCCAACAGTTGTGAGTGAGGAGACGCAGTCAATCATCTAAAGAGAAACCACAGCTCAGGCAAAGTACAGTAGGAGGCAGCCATGAAGAAAATGGACGACGCATCTACAGGCAGCTGGACTCTAAACAACAACCCTACCTCCTCTGCAGGGAAGAACTCCTGCCATCCCAATCTGAAGGTACTGCACCCGCCTGACAAACCCTTGGTTTGACCTTTTGCCAAACCGTATTTCTTACAGTTCTTGAATATATAACAAAATCTTCTTTTGTTGTGTACTGGTACATTTAGTCACAACTGTGGCATATTGTAAATGGCTTTCCCAGTGGTGTGGTGTCAAATGTGTGCTGGAGCTCCTTTGTTTTCATGTTTTGTGTAAAGACAATACAAACCTCCAATAATACAGAAAAATGATATCTATATCAAACTTGTTTACAGTATTTCCACAATTCATATTTCATATCTTGTAGAATGTGTTTTTTTTTAAGTACTAAAGTTACACAGGCAAATGGGTTCAGCGTTATATACCAGAGAACATTCATAAGCACATGTATCATATGAAGTATTTCAGCCTGAAATGATAGAAGGACCACATGTCTGTCATTTGAGTGGCCTCAAGGGTGGCACACAAATATCTCTCCAATTACTGGGATCACATGTATGTGAGCAGCACAGAGTGCACATGTTGATGAATGTACCCTCCTGTGTGTGAACATCTAAAAGCTATCCATGTCGCCATTTCTGCTGCAGCGGGATCTTTTCAAGCAAGTTGTTTAAAATGTCTAGCTGCTTAACTTAAGACCGCTTAATTGTGTGTGTGTGTGTGTGTGTTGATGCAAAGTGTTTGAACACTTACTGAGTGTTTGAGTTGAGCGTGCTTCATGTTAAGAGGCCTAATGGATGACCATTCAGCTCTCTCTGACCTTTGGACTGGGTATTAAGTTGCTCTGAGAAATTCCATAGACAAAGTTTGTGCTTGAGTAAAAGAGGTCAGATTGGACCTCTTTATTGGATTAGAAAGCACATTGGAGAAAAATGTAAAAGCTGCTTAGTGAAATACCAGGGCAACTACAAGAAACATGCCTTTTTATCCATGTGTGTTCTCCCTCCGTGTAATCTTACAATGAACCTCTAAGCGAGGTGCTTTGAATACAACATGCATTCTAGAGAAAGTGGTTTTGTCTCTTTGTTGCACACACGCGTTGCCTGAAAACCGAGACGAATCTGCAGCCTCATGTTTTGTCTGACTTGAGTCTGGCAAATTCATCTGGTCCCCTTCCGCTTTACACAAATTTCCAGCAAATTGCGATGTGACGGGCCAATCACAACTGTGTCTAACATGCGGCGTGTTTGCGACGATGACCGTACAGAAGAGTGCAACACTCCTTCAGTTAGCTCAGTGCCATGTCACATGTTTTGTTGCTCTAATTGGTTGTAGTTCTATTCAATTGTGTTGAATATATATACATTCGATTTACGCACATCTTTTTGTAAAACCACATCATGACAGCTAAAAAAAAGCAAAAAAAGATGAGAAAAGTACGTTTTAAGATCTGACATGATGTTCCTCACACACCTCACCATGATGGTGGTGTCAGGTTTCTACATCGACATTATTCATGCGGTCATATGAGACACACCGTGCTTATAACCACTTATATTCTGTGGTATGAATGGCAAGTATGCACTTGACATTAGAGCGAAGCCAGCCACCGCATTGAGAGTTTATTAATCAGCCGCAGACCACCCAGGTGGTAGCCATAGCAACACTGACACCTTGTCATTTACATAATCTATAAACAAGAAGTGTTGAATGAATGCTGAGGAAATGTCATTCCACACTTCCCGTTTTTTAAGAGTCTTGCTCAGCTCAGGTTGGACGAGCTCATGGGGTCACAGTTCACGCGACGAAGTTTGAGTGCATTGCCGTCCGCTGTACAGTAGCGATGCTGACAGATTTCAGGTGACTTGAGATTTCCATAAGCATGCTGGTTTTTGAGCCACTCTTAACATACAATTAAGCCTGGCTGAGGGTCATTACTTATGTTATTTAGCATCTACTTAGCCAATATTACATGTGGTATGTGGCATGCTTGATTCTTCACCATCTGCTAATTCATTTGTGCTTACATCTGTTTTCAGTGTTATTTGAATGGTGTGTCTCTTACTGCAGCTGATTATAGAGTCCCTCACTCACTCACCTGTGAATTGTATTGAACATTTTAGAATACATTTAGATTTTTTTTTTTTTGGTATGTATCTTTAAAGTAGATTATTAATTATAACACCATTATTGTCAGAACCAGTGGTTTGTGAAGTCATAGTTGTTTATTAAATGGCAATGGAATAAATTCATTTGACTGAAAAAAATAGGTTTTTTTTGCATGTGCTTCTCTTCCAAGCTTGGGCTATTTTCATCCCTCAGAGTGCAGGCTATTGTTACCTCTCACAGGCTATTGTTACCTCTCACCTGTTTCCAATTATGCTGCATGTCAGTCGGTCTCAGCTCATAGTGCAGTGGATGATTCTGCATCCCAGTGGGTTTGGCTTCTCTAATCCTCTCTTTGTTACTGACTCTCAGTGTCCACAGGTGGCTTAGCGCAATACACTCTCTGGCCAAAGCTCCAACAGACAGCTTTTCCTTTTACAAATGTGTATCTGCCTTGCAAATTCACATCATACAGTTCAAACATATACACTCACTCACTCGGAGAAAAGCATGCACAAAGCCACAAGCTACTGCTTTTTTGTTACAAAATCCCAATATTCATTTTTCTTTCCAGAGTTTGACTTTCCTACTTTTTGTGTTTCCTTTCCACTGTGGCTCTGAGGTGTTTGAACTACAGTGTTTGAACGGCCTGAACTAAATCTAAAAATAATAATAATACAGGTTCATTTGTTCTTTTGAAATTAGAAGGTAGAGGAAAAGTGCGGACCACATAGTTTGACACAACGTCTTCTCTTTCTGTATCTCTCTAGATGTTTCTTGCAGCTTTGTCCTTTGCTTACTTTGCCAAGGCTTTATCTGGCAGCTACATGAAGAGCACAATTACACAGCTGGAAAGGCGATTCGACATCCCCAGTTATCTGATCGGCATCATAGATGGGAGCTTTGAAATAGGTGAGTTTCTCAATTCTAAATAGTTTTGAAGCTTTTCGAATTGATGCATTTAGATCCTTTATGTCTAATGTTTATAGTTTGTTATCCTTTGTTTATATTGTTATAGTTCGGTATATTAATCGTGTACTGTTAAATATTCTTCATGTTGTTTATTCTATAGCTGTATATCTCTCTAGTTGATATGTATATGTATAAATCATTTCCCAATTTGGGATTAATTGAGTACATTTTTCTATCTCTCTATCTATCTGGAAGCTACTGTAAGACAATAATACGTCCCCAGCATGCCAGCAAGCTTGACACCATAACATATATGCATCCCCTTTGAGCTTTGAATAGTCACAGTGGTCGCATACCTAATCAACTCCTAATGAGTGAATAATGCTTTTGTAGGCTTTGAATAAAGGGATTTTGTGATGGTTTTAGTAGTTGCACAACAGACTACGGACAAAACATATAAAAATGTCTGTGCAGTGATCAATATACAGTGTGTAACATGCAGACACATAAAGAAATATCACAGAGCCCACCCTGCAGGATAAATGTGTTTCATGAAAAAGCTGCAGACTGTCTGCTATTATATCCTCAGTTCAAGCCTGAATATAAAGACCTTTCCTCTGTATTTATATGTCCTGAGGGTAGCGATCTTACAGCTGTCAGCGTAATCAAAACAAGACAGTAACCTACTGTACACCTCACAGATCTATCCCTCCATGGTGCTTCTCCATATCAAAGATGGATCAGGGTGTACAAGAGATTGCATCCGTCTATAATGTATCATAGAGGATTGATTGAGAATTTTTTTTTTTTTAAATGAGTTAAATGTTCTTAGATACTTTGTATTTCGCAGACCTTTTCTCATATATATACAATCTTTGAAGAATACTACACTAATTAAAATGCTCTCAACAGAAGGTTTCATGTTTTATGGCTTTTCTGATCTTCTCAACCTTGCAGGGAATTTGTTGGTCATCGCCTTTGTGAGCTATTTTGGTGCCAAACTCCACCGACCTAAGATCATCGCAGTTGGATGTATCTTGATGTCTTTTGGGACCTTCTTGATCGCCATGCCTCATTTCATCATTGACCGGTAGGCAAAGTGTCATGTCTGTATGCAATCACTGCAGCTGACAAACTTTTTGTCTTCAAGCATCGTAAACACAATGTAGTGACAGTATTCCTTGCACTTTGAAAATGATATATGTATTTGTGCTTTACATTGTGAGTATGTAACGATACCGGATGCTTTCACCCTTCCCTTGTTTAACAGTCAAATTGGTATTTTGTACGCAGCTATAAGATCGAAACATCAGTTAGATGGTCTGTGAATTCAACCAATAACCTCTCTCCATGTCCAGCAAGCTCACCTGAGTCCACCAGGGCAGGTGACAGACCTGCTATACTGCCCTCTAGAGGTAAGAGTGGGATTAGCGTGCTTGGTAAAAAACACATTGCTTATTTCTTTATTCACAATTTGCCAAATTACCAATACTATTTGTGCATTATTTCCAATACAATGCCAAGACAGGATTTAGACCACCACAGTAAACTAGTCTACTTTGACATTGCTGGAGTTGTCTCGATGTGATGTGTTAGACCAAAACTAGCTTTCTTATCATGGTTAATAAGAATAACAAGAATGTAGCAATATTGACTATACAGAGGCAGGCAAAGAATGCATTAAGTTCATTGTATTTTTGTTCATATTTAGTACATTTTTGAGGTTTGAATTTTAAATTAAAATTTTTCCTATTTGATTTTGAACTGTAGGCTGTGAGCGAGAGTCCAGTGTTTCGATGTGGGTCTATGTCTTTCTGGGAAATGTCCTGCGTGGGATTGGAGAGACTCCAGTGCAGCCTTTGGGCATCTCCTATATTGATGACTACGCACAGTCAGAGAATGCTGCCCTCTATATTGGTAATGCATTTTACTCACTGGCTATAGCGTTGCACCATACCAAGATTACTTCAAATCAATGTAATTCAGAACGGATTTTCTTTGAATTTGTATAATTGAACAAAAGGGTTTTATATTAAAGAATTGTGTTTTTCAGTATGTATTAGTAGGCATATAGGATGTACTAAGGATTCAGGTGACAACATGTTTAATACATACAGGCTACTGCTTAAAGCACTAGAATTACCGCCTCATGGTTGTATGGCACCGCCAACAAGTTATGTTGCTGTTTACATTCATGTCTGTCCAAAGTGTCATCACTTCATCATTTTCCAGACATTTATGTGAAATTGTCATAGTTAGCATCTGAATTATTGAGTTATGGCCAAAAACATGTTTTGTGAGGTTCCAGTGACCTTTAAAGTTCAAAATCTAATCTGTTCATCCTTGAGTCCAAGTGACTGTTGAAGAAATTCCCTCCATCGTTGCTGAGATATCACCTTCACGAGAATGGCATACGGCCGGACGTCCAGACGGACAACCTGAAAACATAATGCCTCCGACTGCGGCTGTTGCCAGCGGGGAGGCATACAAATAGACTTCAATTGACTGCATTATTCAATGGAATGTCTTAAAATACCAAATAAAAATAAATCTTAAAAGTCAAAAAATTGCTGAATTGAGTCCAAACATGTTATGCTTTGTTTGTATGCTAGGAGGTGTTGAATGCGGTTAAATGAAAATACACGTCTTTGTTGGCTATTCTAGGATGTGTCCAAACTATATCAATCATCGGTCCCGTCTTTGGGTACCTGCTGGGATCGCTGTGTGCCAAGATCTACGTTGACATTGGATATGTGGACATGGGTGAGTAAGCTGTCATCTCTCTGATAAGTTGTTCAGAATTTGTTCACACTGCAGAAATGCACTCACACTCCTCCGTGGAGAGTTGGATTTAGAAATTGGCTGTTGTACACGACGGTGTTAAAGCTGTGTACGACACAATACACCTGGCAAGAGGAAATGAATTAGGGCAGGGTAGATGCTGTGATACAGCGTAATCTGACTGGGAAACACTTTGAAGCTGTTGTAAATACAATACAAGTCAGGAGACGTCTATTTGGTTCTGAACTGCGGTATTTGAATGTCTACCGCGGTCTAAAGTTTATAGCGTATATGAAGCGCGTTGAAACGGACTCTGTATAATTCACCTTGCCTTGCCGTAAAAAGTAATATAACTAAAAACAATTTACATTTTTTGTAAACATACTTATAGTAAATGGTAAGCAAATTAAAGAAATGTAATCTGCATCCTGTCCTGACATGGTTCTTTTCTCGTCCCAGAGACGGTGACCATCACCCCTGGTGATGCCCGCTGGGTGGGGGCATGGTGGCTGGGCTACCTGATCGCTGGTACCATCACCCTCATGTCTGCTGTTCCTTTCTGGTTCCTGCCTAAATCACCGCCCATGCCTGTGGACAAACACGATACCAGCTGCACTCCAGAGCAAACCAGGTTTATCAAAGATTCCCCAACCATGGAGCACAAGTTCAGACCCGAGGAGCCGGCTAATTTACATCAGATGGCCAAAGGTATGATTATAGTCACAGCAAGTTGTAATGTTGGAAGATTTGAATGTTAAGTAATGGCATCGTAATCTGAATGCAGTCCGGGGAATCTTTAGTGATGTTAAAACTTTCCCTTTTACTGCTATCTTTTGCCGCTACTTTCTATATTTCCTTTATTAACCCACAGTATTCTTACATTCCTACACCAACCCAACTTTTTAAAGAAATGTTATTTCTTCTTATGAATGTAAATTGTCCTCAGAACAATCCAATTAAACTAAAGTTTCGTCCTTTTAAGCATGTTTGAGGGTGTCATTTTGAAGACCATATGCTTGTTATGAAGGCAATAATCTGTGAATTAAGAAAAACATAAAAGAAATTCTCACATGTGTTTGAAGAGGAAAAGCCTACATTTCAAGTGGTTTTCATAAACTTCCCCACACAGAATTTGTGCCCACGTTGAAGAGTCTCCTTGGAAATCCGGTTTACATCACCTTTTTATGCGTGACCATCATTCAGTTCAACTCTCTCATCGGGATGGTCACCTACAAACCAAAATACATCGAGCAACACTATGGCCAGTCAGCGTCAAAAGCCAATTTTCTCATGGGTGAGCAGAGTGTTTTGATAATTCATAGTGTTTACCTTGTTTGGATGACTTTTGTTGGGTCATTTTATCCTTGTAGATGAGTCACATGCTTGTCCAAAGCCTGTGTTGCTTCATGGAAAGAAAAGTATTAAAGGATGCAAAGTGATATGATCTACATGGTCATCATAACAGTTTCATGAGCCAGCTTTTGATGCATTTTTTTTATCTTCGATGGCTTCGATGTGCCAGTCAGGTTTACTGAAATCATTGGACAGTTTGGCATTCGTTTTTTTTTAAAAGCACACAGATTAATGAGACCAGTTATAAGGTCAATGTTATGGAATTGGAGATGATGTAATAACAGCGTTTTCCTCCACATAACAGAATGAGTGAGGAGAGTGCTGCATGATGAGAAATGCATTTCTATCCTCTCTACCAACAAAAGTCATTTTCATCTTTTACAACATGACTGCAGTACACTTTACATGAAATATGAATGAGATTACTTTCATATGAATGAGTGCTCTTTCTTTGATCCCTTTTGGGGAGCGATGTTGCTTATTCCTGATGTTTCTTGACAAATCTGTTTATATTCTCCGGCTTGGCAAGGCACGATCAACATCCCGGCTGTGGCCCTCGGTATGTTCTCTGGAGGGGTTGTCATGAAGAAGTACAAGCTGGGTATCATGGGAGCAGCTAAATTTACCTTTGGGACCTCGTTGCTGGGCTACTTCCTGTCGCTCATTTTCTTAGTCATGGGCTGTGAAAACTCCAAGGTGGCAGGCATCACAGTCTCATATACCGGGTATGTGGTGTCTTGATGCATTTCCCTCATATGTGTAGTGTAAGGTAAACAAAGGTTAAAAAAAAGAAAAGGTAACATTCAAAAGAAGGAGCTAGGTTTGGATATAGGGAAATTCTACAATAAATCAGTACGGCTGAGACACTTTCTGTGTCTCTATTTTCATATTCCATGCACATTGATGTGGTTGTGGCTTCCATATTTGATACATTTTTTAAGAGAGCTGTCAATAATATATGCATATTCTTCATGTTGTCCCATGCAGAGTGGAAGGCTTGTCTTATCAGGAACAGTCTCTCTCCTCTGACTGTAACTCGGGTTGCTTGTGCTCAAGAAGGGAGTGGGATCCGGTGTGTGGAGAGAACGGGATCACCTACGTGTCCCCCTGCTTGGCTGGATGCACCTCCTCCACCGGGGCCGGCAGAAATACGGTCAGACACCCACCGCTGATTTCATGCCACATCCTTATTTCTCAGTTTAACTGTTCACTAACAAGTGCAGCTTAATATTTGGGCTTAATTGCTGTGATTCTTTCCTATCACGCCTACGGATGCCAACAGAGTAGCACATGACATTTCAGTTGTATTGGCGTGACTATTTCCCCTCAAGACAAGAAGTGTTTCCTGCTGTGCTGCAGCTCATCTATCATTCTTCTTTGTCAGGTGTTTGACAATTGTAGTTGTGTATTTCTGGCTGACACCCAACAAGGCAACTCAACGGCCACTCTGGGCCAGTGTCCACGCAGAGACAGCTGTGACAAAATCTTTCCTTACTTCCTGGCTCTGTCTGTGCTCAGCTCCTTCATCATCTCTCTTGGGGGAACACCCGGCTTCATGCTGCTTGTCAGGTCCGTCGACAACCCTCCTTGTGGAGACACTAGACTCATTACACATGCAGCCTGTTGTTGGAGCAATACATCATGTTGGCATTCTTGGAAAGATGACACTTCCTGCCGTATCAGCACATTTTAATCATTTAGTATTTTCAGTGGAGATATTTCCAGAAGTTGATGTATTTCCAGAAGTTTGCTTTATAATATTTTTACTTTTTGCCTTCAAGTGTAAATCATTGTTTTTCTCAAAGTTTTTGCAAGGTTTAAGAGTTGAGTCTCCTTAAACCCCTCAGTCTTGTCTCTATAGGTGCATTAAGCCTGAGCTAAAATCCCTTGCTCTTGGAATCTACACGTTGGCCACTCGTACCCTCGGTGAGAACCATGTGTGTGTGCGTGTAGGTGTGTGTGTGTGTGTGTGTGTGTGTGTGTGTGTGTGTGTGGAAATTATAAATTGAAAATCATCATTCAATATTTAAAAAAATGTTCAGGATCCTATGTGTGTTTTAGAAACCTATTTAAAAAAGCGTCACTATAATCTTTACAATAAGTACACCAATAACACCCTTAATGTGCTCTTTGTTTAAAGTAACACGTTATTTTTAATTTTGAACAGCTGGAATACCTGCCCCAATATACTTTGGAGCCATTATCGACACAACATGCCTCAAATGGGGAATCAAGATGTGTGGAGGAAGAGGGGCATGCAGAATATATAACACCTCAGCTTACAGGTAATTTGATGTGTAGGGCTTTTGTTATAAAATGCTGTATGTGATATCCACTAGGATGCCTTCTACAACTAAAGTTTACTTTCAAACATAACAAAACCTCTATAACCAAGATGCTTGCCCTGCATGGCTGCAATGCTTATAAACAAAATGATTAGATGGACTAAAAATAGAGAAACATTGTTGCTATTGTTAGACCCTTACCACTAGTGGTACACATGTATAAAGCATACGTTTGCTGCCACTGAGCTTGACTCTTTCCCAGTTTGTCCCTTAACAGTACAGCCTTTTTTTTTTTTTTTTTTGCAGGCTAGTGTACATGGGCCTGACTCTGGGCTTAAGGACAATCTCCTTCCTTCTCTGTATTTCAGGCTTTGCTCTACTCAAAAGACATATAAAGAAGGAGGAGAAAAATGCTCTGACCAATGGGAGTGCAGAGTTGGAGTCACTAAGGAAAGAAGAGAAGAGTTCCATACACTGTGAGCAGTTTGTACTGGCCTTGGACTGCAATCCTGACAGAGAGACTCACTTGTGAGCCTCAGCACCAGCTCTTCTCTTCTGACTCCGCTCCATGGAGCATCTCAGTCAGATGCATAGAGAAACACAAACTGTGGACACTTTTAATAGCATTCAGAGTATATATTTGAACGGGATTTGTGGAGATGACGAGTCATTTTAAAAACAAAATATACTATTTCTGGAATGTATATATGTGTTTTTCATGATTGGAAGACTTTTGTAGAAAAAAAAGAATGTAATTGTGCTGTATTTTCTATGTTGGTCTTTGTTTTTATGAATAAATTTGATGAAATACATTTTGGGATTCAACATATATATTAAAGGTGCAGTGTATAGAATCTGGCGGCATTTAGAGGTGACGTTGCAGATTGCAGCCAAACGTTTAGGAGAACTACGTTGGCTGATGCAAAAATGCAAAGTTAGTGTCTTCTGTGAACAAATAAGGTCAACGAGCCGATCAAAGCTTAAGCAGCACAGCAGCAGCTAAAAGACTTTCCCGTTGGCAAACTGGGAAACTTCCTGTACAGATGTAACAACAAAGCATCCCTTCACTGAGATTAAACCATTGTTTGTGTTAATGTGGTATCAGCCTTTTCAGAGACATCATTTTTTACATCAAGAGACACACTATCTGGGGTTTTCAATGTTTATTTTTCATGCTCATGTTCATATACCAACCAAACTGTCACAAATGTCAAATTATGCATATTAAGGTTTTAAGGTAGATCTGCCTTTCCAGGATGCTTAGTAAAGTTAAAAGGCAGATTACTTAAATTATTTCATTATTATCTGTTATCAAAACAGACACTGATAATCAGCACATCAAGTCAAGGGACAAGTGTGCTTATCTCACTGAAAGAAATTAAACAACTTTCGTTGCAAATCTTTGCGGAAACTGGTGCACAATCTCTCTACATTGCAATTAGCATAATAAAATAATAGCATAATGTATTTCTGGGATGTTGTCAGGTATTAATCATAATTAAGAGTTAGCATAAGCATGAGACCCTGAGCCAAAATTGAAATTCGTACACTTTTAAAACTGAAGAGTAACAAATACATATTTCATGTTCATGGCAAATACTTTAGTAAGATGATGTTTTCAGCATGTGAGAAGTTGACATGCTCCTGTTTATCCGATAGCTTGGCCTACTGTCTGTTTAATCTCATCAATTAAAATATGTGACTCAGTTTAAACTTAAAAAGAATTTCACATTTGTAAAAGATAATACAAACCATTGCTTCTGGTGGCCCACTGCATATGGCACACAGTTTTAGGAATATGAAAACAATTGTCACTGTGTTCCTGTGGTTACTGATCCTTTTTGTCTGCAGGACTCTGGCGATTCTGTGGATCAAGTACAAGATTAAAAACGCTTCATACACTCCAGTATTAGGTGGGTTAATATACAATATGTAGCTTGTGATTGTGTGTGTGTGTGTATGTGTATACTATACCTGGAGTTGATGATGTTCTGTCAATAGTCTGTCATACTCTTGTGCTAAACCTTTGGCCTGCCTCCTCATGGCCTCCACTTCAGCACGAGGCTTGCGCACAGCTACACACACAAACGGTACTTCATCTATCAATCTACCTTAGAATTAGCTTCTAGTGCTTTATATTTTTAATAATCATAGCTTTTCATGAACATTTTACTATAAGAACATTTCTTTGTTTTTAAAAAGTTGAACTGCAGATCAACCCGTATGAAGGAAGTGATGATCACTCACCCTCCTCAGCAACCTTCACTTGATCTGCCAGCTTCTCAGCTTCCAGCTTCAGTTGCTGGTTTTTTACTGACATGGCTTTTTCCTCATCCAGGAGAGCCTGAGCACAACATATTCTCCTTGATTACCAACAGCAGACAACAGAGCACATATAGAATACAAATCACTATGTCCTCTGTGAAAATACAGTATGTAACAATGCCTACACACTTTAAAAGGTGTACATGAGTCACAAAAACGCAAAGTAATGTTATACTAAATGTACAATATGAATTGCAGTAGATATTACACATTGGGGAAGTTGAGGAAAAGAACAGGCTTTAGGACTACTGGACAAAAAGAGTTTTAGTTCTGCCGTCAGACTCTGATTAACTCTTACTTTTGTGAGCATCAAGTTGGCGTCCTGGTGCAGCTTGGCTGCTTTGACAGCACTGTCCATCTGTGCCTGAAGTCCTGCACTGTTCTCCCCCGTGACGGCAACCTGGTTTAGCAAGGTGACAATCCGACGCATGACACTGTGATGGAGTACAGGAAGAGATGAGAACCGGAAGAAAAGGCAGGGCCTCAGAAAGTGAAGTGGACAGTTGTGTGGAATGGTAATGTTTGTCTTTGACGAAGGCCCCAAACACTTAAGCTGAATAAATGTGGAAGGAAATAACACTAACAGCCAGAGGAAGAGAGAGAAGCCAGATATGTAGAGGTTCCTCTGGGCTCTGAACAGCTTCATGTGGACATTGTCGTACAAATTTGGGTTCACCTTGGCATCGTGCATGGGCTCAGGACCTGAGTACTTCTGTACCTCACGGAGAGCATCTGAGGGTGGGCAGGGGGACAGAAGCATGAATGAGCTGGACTGACAACATGCTGTCAGTGTACTCAGTGTTATTCGATGTCAACCATGGCAGGTTGCTTACCCAGGAAGAGAACAATGAGAACCATGATCATGGTAAAAAAGCATTTGTTCCAATATGGAGATAACCAGTTCCATATTCTCCAGCTGAAAACGGAACGCCATCTACAAAGTAGGGAAAAAGGCCATTGTGGGTGAAACATAATACACATTAGATCTACCCTGGAAGGACATGCATGCACTCTGCTGGTGATTTGTGTGAAGTGGCTCGTTCATTTTTCTTATTTACAGTCAGACTCTTGCATCGGACCTTTTTTTTAAATTATTATTATTTGTTCAGAAAACGGGCCTGTGCACAGGAAGCTGAGGACGAGTTGCTGAATGAACTTTTGATCATGTTTTGGGTTTGTGAGTTAAATTGCAGTACCTCCGTGCTGATATGAAGGGTATGCACAAGATTAGGTTGACTGCTATCTCTGCATAGAGGAAGAAAGCCACAGCAGTCCACTGGAGAGTCATTGTGACTGTGATTTCCTGAGGAGATATACAGGTTTCATTAGCTCCATGTACACAATGTATTACATATCTGGATTGCATATTTCAAAGCACAAAAAAAAATATTTCCATATCGTTCTATTCCTCCATTAGATAGTAGCAACTAACGTTAAATTACAACAGCAATCATTCCCCCATAAACAAATGGCATTGGAAGAATACATACTAAACTATATACAGTATATTGTACTATATGCTACTCATATTGTAAAGTGACTTTTTTTTTTAGCACACACAAATGTTTCTGTAAGACTGCTGCATGAAACAGGCAATCTGCAGCAGGCATTCACAGTCCATTTGCTATTTAAAGGCTTTTACCTCTAAATATATTCTTACTCCTCAGCATTAGTACGAGTGGCGTATTCTGTTTAACAGCAGGAGGTGGTCAATCTATTCCAAAGCAATGAACAGAGTTGCTGCCTTACCAGACAAAGTTGTGCGATCAGAAGAATGGGAAAGTCCAGACACGCATGCGCTCACACACATTTACAACAGCTGCTGGTGAGCATATAAGGGGCTTCGGCCCCTGAAGAATTCTCCACTGTCGATATCATTGGTCTGCCACTTTGGATTTGTTAAAGATCACAACTTAACAGATCAATCTAAACAAAGGGTTTGATTTCAGTGAGTGCAAGACTTGTCTTACATGATGTTTTCTTCTTCTCCACTTTATCTTTTGTCTGAGTGTGTTTGTTGATGTCTTCTCATGTTTCATGTCATGGTACAAAAATAGTCATGTGAGGGAGGGACACTCAGTCTCTTTTATTAAATAATAACTAAGCCTTGGTGTTCAATACTTATCCCTAAACCACTAAAATAAACAAGCACATCTCTTATATACATATATACATCTCTTTGGTTATGCTGTTATTCGGACTGGGCTTTTTCTGCCCAGAAGAAGCCAAACAAATGTCCACAAGAGGGCGATGGTTATCCAATGACATAATATAGCTTGAGCACAGTGGCTGGAAGCAGCAAGTCCTGTATTTTCTGCAGTTATTGCAGTGAATTCAATCCAAATATTCCCTGTGTGTCAAGGAGATATACAAACAGCTGACAGTGTGGATAAAGGGCTCACTGTGTACACACCAGCTGACTATAAATAGTTGTCACTGAAATAGCAGATATAAACTCATTACAAAAGCGTATTCATTACAAAAAGACTTGAAAGGATTGCTCTTTTTGTGTCTTTGTGTGCCTTTTGAAAAGGAACACAACCCTCTATTGGCTGGCTCGTCTTGCACATAAACAGATAAATTGCATGGGTGTTGCGCATCAATAACAGAGACCGAGGGAATTCTGGAGTGCAGCCTTCAGTACACTCTTCTTCCTCTTCAAAAATGAGTTTTTGTTTTGTTTTTTTCCACCGAATTCAGCTCCGATGACTGTTCTGTGTGTTTTCCCCCTCTGCGCTGTATTCAGCTTGCAGAGTGTATTCACACGGGCTTCCTCTGTGAAAGAGACTGATAGCTGCTATCCTCTTTGACTGCATGTCTCAGGAGTGCTGAGGAGCAAAATGTTTACAGCTGCACCCTGTGATAGCTTTTTGAGAGTGGCCAAATGACTGTAGCAGAAACTGAATGCGCTTTGATTGCTCCCCTCTCCTCACCATCTCTGAGGTCGCAGCTCAGGAGACTGAAGAGTCATTACAGCAAAATGCCTGCAATAAGCAGATGGTCAGGCTATGGTGATGGTGTGCTCGCTGGAGTGTTGTAACCTGTGAGCTCCATTCATTTTAGTTATTGCCTGTCTATACACATTTGACAGGTACAGCAGTCAATGTGACAATGCATATGGACTTCATAAATGATCTCTTAAATATTACATGTACGGTTGTTTTCATATTGTTTAGTTTTTTTCTTTTGATGCAGGGAAGTATGCATAAACTCCTGCCTGATTTGTGAACCAAGGGCATTCTGCCAACTGAGGAAACATAGGCCCTTTTGAGTATTTTGTGTGTAACATGGGCTCTACACTGTGCTGCTTGTGCCCAGAATGCCTCCACAGAGAGGCGGCGACCAACTTTTCTCATGTATATCACAATCCCTCACCTTGTCCCAGAGGAGTAGCACACTACCCTGCCAAGGATTTCTCATTTCAGTGGCTTGTATCCTTGGATCTTATCATCCCAGTCACTACACAAACTTGTGACTGAAGGTTGGAACATAAATCAACTTTTAAATTGAGAGCTTTGCCTTCAGGCTCAGGTTCTTTTGCGACTATAATGGCATGGCATCCTATACCTCATGCAATTTGGTACTATTCTGGTCTATCTCAGCCACTATGTTGTGCTCATTTGTGAGCAACTCAGTCAACATTGTGTGTGAGGCAGCACCCTCATGTTTAGTTTAATAACAAGAGCAGTTTTCTTGTGCAACATGGTGAAATCTGGTATTATAGAGGAGGCAGACTGAAAATATGAATAGAGGATGAATAACTTCATTTTGTGTTAGTTAGAGCTGCAGTATCAGCTGTATACTGTACACTGCATGCCTAAAAATGAGTCAATAAACATAATATTGAAGCCGTATTTTGTTGATGCCAATCAACAAGCTACTATGAAGGACCAGTGTCTCTACCCGATCGCTATATTCTAGCGATCGGTGTTAATTATTTAAACTTTAGTTTCAGCTCAATGTTGGCTGCACAACAGAATTTCAAGTAAGGAGGTTTGTTGTTTTGTAAGGAAATGCACATTAGTAGTCGGAGTGTAAGAAAATATAGATACACTTGAGTATCACGATATTATGTTTTATGATCCTCTATCGATTTTGAAATCAAATATTTTCAAAATCAAATATTTTTGGCAAAGGGAGGCGTAAATAATATGCCTCCCTGTGTGGAAGGACTGGGATTGTTATTTTACTTGTGCTTGCTTTCATAAATTTGTAGAACAAAATGTAACAAATTAATAAATAGACATACCTTTATTATATTTGTATTTGTTTTCAAAATAATGAATCGGACACCAGCAACTTGATAACAAATGTAAAAAAAATAGCAGGAATTACAGTTCAAGTGTACATATTTTTTATCTAACAACCATTTGGTCAAAACTTAAACAGCAATTAAAATCCAGGAAGTAATGTACATATCGTATATGAACATTAAATTGAAAAGATCGGCCCCATTGCCACTGATACTCGGTCCAGCTTTTTGAGTGTATAATGGCCCGATAGCGGTATTGGTGCATCCCTATATCGCGGTTTGTTCTTTATACTATAACAGTTTTCCAAAAATTTGACATAACAAATCGGAATATATCGCCTTGCTTACAGTATCGCAATACATTGAATCGTAACCCTTGTATCATGATTCATATATCGCCAGATTCTTGCCAATACACAGCTCCAGTTGGTAGTCGGTTAACTTTTCTTTTAAAGTTTTCATATATTCAGGCTTGTGACTTGTTCATGTTAAAGAGCCAGCTTGTGCTCACCTTTTATACTGATGATTCAACCATAATGAGTTTTAAGTCCATTCAAGCCACACACTGTCTAAGGAATAGGACCTTTACTTCAGTAGCCCTGGACACTCAAAATAACTTCTGCCACTTTGCAATTCTATTGTGACATGAGGGTATTTGAAGGAGAATGGAATATATTTAAAATGTATTGGTCTCTTTTGGCTTTAATAATACAAATCTTGTAACCTTGTAGTGTCTCCAGCTGCCAGGCTGTGGTAGTGAGCTCTGTTGTGGTGGTCCCATTCATATCTTTTCATGTGGAGAGAGAGCTGGAGGGCAGCAATCTCCTCTCTGCTGTGTCACCTCTCACACCGATGGTTGACACTCGGTCACTGCCTGATAAAACAATTGGAATGACACATAGCTGCATGCACATATACTGTTTGGACATAGCTGCACTTGCTGGAGTATGCACACGTTGCTGAATAGATGCACACACAGACAATCACACACACACACAGGGACTGGGCATCCAGCCATGTCGGCACTTCTGACTTTGTTTTGTCCTTCACATTTTTTGGTTTAGTGAGATAAGACTATGCTAGGCGTTGCCTTTGTCTGACTCACATTTCCTAAAGGAGGATTTCACAATATAATGGCACATTTCATCAAATGTAACATTCTTACACACTAAACAGTCTCTATTACCATGCTTCATAACATAAGCATTTATTGTGCTATGGACAATTTGTGTACATATAAATTCCATGATTTTTCTTTTTTCTATTACAATACAACAATATTTTATATCGTCCACTTTGGCATGCATGTAAGTAGCCTTTTCGTGTTTGCCCAGTTGGATAAAGTTGTTCACTGATGTAGACTGCATATTAAAGAAGAACACTTCATTTATCATTAAACATCTGCGCTGGACTGATACTGACAGAGGGGAGTAATTTACACAGCATTGATTCAGACCAGTGTGTTATTTTCCTCCAACACCACACAATGATGCCATTAAGGTCACAGGAGGTAGAGGTTATACCCCGTTGTCTGCCTCTGATTCCTGGTTTCTATCTGAGCCATAGATTTTCTTGTACAGAGCGTGTATGTTGTGGATCAGAGTCATATATCTTCCATCTCTGTAAAGTGTCCTTCCATCTCTACAGTACATGTGGCTTGGTGAGAGTAACATTTGGAAAATGACCACGAGCAACAATTTGTCAAGCTGCGCTGGCTGGTGTGCTCGATTCACTTTCTTCTTCTCTACGATAGCAGAATTACAGTTGAGTGTTTGCTGACCTAATGCAATAGAGGCTCCATACGGACGGAGTAATATGATTTCCCAGGCTTTTATTCTGTGTCTGCGGCTGGATAGAGAGGAGCCCTAAAGAGATGGCATCTGAATCTGGGATGGCTGCCTGGGCAAAAGGGGGAGGGACATAATGTATGTGATGGGGACAGCAGTAAACACCAGCCTTATTGTGGAGTATAGGGGAGAAGGAGAAGGACACATCAGGGTCAAGTGATTCTATTAAGGCTCACAGTAAAGCGTCATTGAAGCTTTGTTATTGAGTATGGTAGTATATTGACCTATTTTTTTTCTCTGCAGGTCACCTCGGGTTAGAGGTCTAGTGGCAGCCTGCTAATCCGTCCAATATGCTAACCAGCAGCGCTCGAGAGATGGCAGCCGTTTGTAAATGTCTACATTAAAGTGGTCCCGTGTGGGCCAACATGAAACTACACACAGTCAATATAATAGCAATCATAACAATAAGGGTAGATGATGGTATCTTCTGCTCAGTTCAGAGTATGAACATAAAAGACAATGTTGTAAATGCTTGCCCCTCACAATATTCTTTTATTTGGAATGATATACATATTAAAAGGAGACACATGAGATTAGACGATGGTGTAAATTGTACAACTTTTGTTTAAGTTATTAGACACATGCTTAACAGGGCATGTTTATGTACGTCACGTTGATTTTAAGCTTCACTAACCGATATTTTACAACATTATAAGTCCTTAATAAGCCATTAACTCAATAAGCATGTCAACGCTCTGTTGCATTTTCTTTGCGTTGGATGGTCAATATCAATAATTCCTTAATGCAGCTTAGAAATGAAATGAAATGTTCTCATGATAATGAGATTGAGACAAAATGAAGGTCACTGGTCATTGTCTAATGTCCTAAACAACATTTTACAATACAACTCTAAGCTCTGGATAACAGTTTGGTAGAGATCCGGTGTTTAAGCTGAATATTTCAAATGCGCACTGGAGCACAATGAGGGCTATTTTAAGTAAAAGCGCATCCACTCTGATATTGAATCAGTGTTATTTGTGGCGTAAGAGGTTTAGAGTTGTTGCTCTCATGAACGGATTTTTCCCCAGTTGGAGAAACTACTGAGCCTGTTGGTGCCTTTTATAGGTTGGACCAAGGTTAGGTACGTCATCTACCTCTGCCAGAGCCAGAATCCAAACAAATATAGCGACAAGCGTCAATAAAAAAGGTGGAGCTATCCAGCCTGTGAATAAAAACAGTTTACACCGCCATGCGTTGAAGGCATTTCTTTAAAAAAAAAGGAGTTTGTGCCATTCTCCCCAAGAGAGTTAAGTAAAAGTTTAGTGCTACAAAAGATGTAGTACTTTCAAGCTAAAGGAGCTGACAGGTTTGGCGTGTCATGTAGCTCGGTGTGCAAAGTGGCTGTAAAATAGCAAATAGTTAACGTTGCTCTAAATATCACAAAAGCATCATCTGACATTAATGAACATGACAATGTTGAAGCTAACTGCTCCTATCCAGTACTCACACAGCTTCAGTTTTGACTGAAAATGACATCAAGAGAACGGATACATCAAGCTCAGTGATTAGTGAGAGCAAAATACCCCCCCCCCCCCAAACAGAAAAAGACAAGAAACAAGAAGCGAGTGTCAGACTGAATAATGCCGTATTAACAACGTGGCAGTTCAGTCAGAACATCGTGCTATGTTGGTTGTGCTTGTGCTTTTTTTTGTTTAGCCAGTGCCGGCTGCACCCCATGATAAAAAACAAATTGTGACCTAGATAGTGTAAATTGTATTGGTCTTTGAGAGGTCATTTTAAAAAAGGTAATCAATACAAGTGATTTTTTTTCAGTAGCACTGATTAAATTTGGATTAGAACTATTGGAGCAGAGGGCTAAATGATATATTCAGTAGTGGAACACAGCTGTTAGTAGTGAATCATTGTTATGTTGGCAATGGGAATAAGTCTATACATTTGTATATTGATGCACCGCCTATGACGTTTCCCCACTGAAAGTTGGAATCATACTGTTTACATGTGTTTGTTAAATCTATCCTCTGGCTCAATGTTTCATCTCATAGGTTATTTTCCCTCCCCTGTCGACTAATCTGTTGCTGGCTCTCATCCCATCTCCTCTCTCAATCACAGGCATGCCCTCAAGGTACCGTGACATCCACACTGCCTATTTACTGCAGGGCCATAAAGAACCTTGCCTGCATCAATATTCCCATATCAGCCCTCTCTGTTGTGCTACAAACCACACACTGGTCTGGCAGCCAGAGAAGCATCTGATCAAGGTTGTGTAATCGCTCTGGTTGCCAATAGCCCTGCGCTCTTAGTATCTAAAGGGCTCTTCAATTTTCTTTTACTGTCCCTGAGACAGCAAAGGCGTAATGAGCTCATTCCTGAGATAAACTGTGGCATACAGTGTGCATATGCATTTGTGTGTGTGCTCCTTTATGCGTGCATGTGACTGCACTGCACAGTATATATCCACATCTTAGAGAGAATGTAATACTTGACCCAGGGATTGTAATGAAGTGAGCTGCCAGGCTAGCTGAGCATGGCTTTATATGCTAATGGGTATTGTAACTTTTCATCTAGATTCGGTATTAGAGCGCAGCCTGAATGTAATAAGCTGACAGCTTTTTTTTCTTGTTATTACCACTGACATTTTTCTGCATTTTTCTGAATATATTATTCCTACTTATTTAGGACAAGTTGAGCCGAAAATATCAGGCTGGCTGAATTATAATCTACCCGCAACAGCCACCTGGGAAATACAGTTTCACTATCGTATTCCTTGATAACCAAAGGAGGACACGCACTACTGGTAGACATACAAAGGCAGGGAAGAAGAACTTCATTATCTGTTATTGTGGATTGTAAACAGAATCTTTTATAAGGCTTCAACATTTTTGCAGTAGTTCTTTATTGCAGTTATGGATTTGCTTATTTGGAGAGCATTGTTGTTCGGCTTGTGTTATTAAAAACAGACACTTTGATAATACAACAGTTTTCAACATTTTCCTCTAGTTTGATTAAATAACCTCTTTATGAAAACATAACCTCTGAGGATTCACTCAGGTTTAAAACAATATTTGTCATCATTTTTGTGCACTGTGTTTAGTATGTGCTCTCCCTGTCCCAGCGTAAAGTCATGCTCAATTCATCAAACCAAAATAAGGCAACTGTATATTTTCCACTTGGCTCAAAGACGCGACTGGTAAAGTAAAACAGACTATGCTTTGATTATATCTGTTTTTTGTCAAAGAGGTGATGAGAGCCATGGTCTTCTGTTGTGTCTATGGAATGCGAGTGTTCTTCTTTAACTCTAAAAGCAGTGATTGTGAACAGTACCCCATAGCTTTACGGTTATAGCAACATAACATACATTACTTTTGCGGCTTCCTCTCCATGCCTGTCTCTTTCCATGTTTGACCTGTCTGCCTTCCCTCAGAGGGCTCCCAGGCAATAAGGTCAGTGGTCACTGGGAATTGCAGGTCTGGTTCTCAGAGCAAGTGGCATGGTGATGAATGGTTGTAATCTCACAGTTGTTACAGGAATCGCAAACACTGAACTTGGGGGAAGGTAGAATAGGAAGCTTTTTGCTGCGTTGGGTAGGTGAACACGATATTTATTATAAATATACATAAACATAGTACTTCCTACTTCTTTCTCTCTATTTAAATACCTTGTTTACCCTATACTGTACATGTATTATGTATGTACACAATGCTCTGTATGTTGCTACCATTACAAAAAGCCATGCAATATCTACAGTATATAGTCTATCTATGAAACCTACATTTGTTCTCAATAAATAGTAATAAATTATCCACCTCTTGTCTTTGTACATTCTATTGCACATATTATTTACATTACTGCTTTGGATTAACATGTTCCCTTTTTCATCATGACCTGATGTCAGTTTTAGCTGCTTTTATTGACTGTATACCATAAAGACAATGAGATCCTTCACCCCACGTCCTCAGACGACAGACACTTCTGTCGAGCGTCTTTGTCCTCAAATGTCACCTTTTTGTTCCTCTTTGGGTCGATCCAGGAGTTGTGAATAATGGCATTGTTAGGGGTAGGATCCGCCTCAATGATCGAAACCACTCGCTTCTTCATCTTGCTTTTCAAGACTTTCTGGAACTTCTGCCTAGTGAAGGCATAGAGAAGAGGGTGAAAGATAGTCGTCCCATAAGCCATGACCAGGAAGCCCAGTCTCAACTTGACCATGAGGTCACTGGGGCCCACACTCAGGATGACTGTGTTGAGCACTGTGATGGGCGTCCAGCACAGCATGAAGGTAGACACGATCAGGAGGGACATTCTGAAAACCCTCTTTTGGCGCTCTCGCCTTTCTCTGTGGCGCTTAACGGCCCTGCGCAAGGCGATGATGACAGAGACGGAGGTGCGCATGCCCAGTGTGGGCATGCGGCTGCCACTGCTCTGGGATGCATCTGTGGCCTCATGCTGTGTTGTCATGGCTGTCATGGATGGACTTTTTTTCCTGCGAGCCTTCTTCTTCTGTGAAGCGTGGAAACGTGTGCCAATGCGAATGTTGAGTGCCTGCAGGATCTTTGAGTAGGTGATGAGCATGACAACGGTAGTAAAGAAGAAAATAGGAATCTGAGCAAGTAGGTGGTAATAGAGGCCGAGTTCTGTGTAGTACTGGTTAGTGTGGACCACATTCTCCACCACTGTCTGGTTCAGATCAGCCTGGCCCTGGGCGAAGAAGCCCACCTCGATAAAGGGTACGAGGAAACTAACAAAGGATAGCACCCAAATGGCAGACAGCAGGGTCAGGGCGCGGCCCATGGTCAGCACCCGGTTGGCTGGTTTGACTGAGATGTCGTAGCGATCGAGGGTGATGGCAAGCACGTTCGCAGCAGTAGCAACGCTAGCAAAGGAGACGCAGGCTTCATGGAAGCAGCAGACGAGTGCAGTGTCTCCCTCCAGGGAGAGCAACACCACCACGATTGTGAGGGGGATGCAGCACACACAAATTAGCACATCCAACACATGGAGGTTCATAGTGACGATGTTACTGACAGAGCTAATGAGGTTCGACTTCATGCAGTAAAGGGCAAGGACTGTGAGGTTAGAGCTCATGCCCAGGAGGATTTCCAGCATGAGGAAGCCAGTCAGGGAGACCTGGAAACTAACAGGATAGGGAAACGGGCTAGGGCTTGCCGGACTCATGGTGCGGCTGATGGGCTCAGTGTTGTCGGTGACCGTGACGTTACTCATGGTGGCTTCTTGTTCAGGGCAGGGAAGGATATGCATTATCCTGCGTGTAGAGAGAAGAGAAAAAGAGAATTCATGAAGAGGAAAACGAAGAGGTCCATGTTCATGTGCATCCCTAGAAAGTCGTAATTAACACACATCTGAGAAATCTTGTCAGACGTAATGCTGCCAGTTATCAAATGATAGGAAGCGTAATGAGTTTTGAATAAGAAATGCTGAGATCAGACTCTCAGACACGGTGCTAGAACCTTTTTCCTATCAAGCCCTGCAGATTAGATTGTCTCACTACGTACGTGGCATGACTAACTAGTAACTATCTTGCCTCAATCAGCTTCTGCTTTTGCTATCACCATCCTTGATCAGACAGTTGCATCCACAGTGGAGGCACATAACAGAAACACTTTGGAAGAAATTAAATTCTAATAACCTCATAGCCTTAATGGCTTAGTATGTTGAGGCTTTGTGGTGGCTTAGCTGTGGCTTAGTGTTCTTTTGAGCCTTAGCTGAACAGCACATTCAAGCTGACATAGTTTTTTTGCATTTACCGTATACACACTGAATATAAACCAGAGGCCATGAAGGCCATGATGAAGAAAGCTTATTTTAGCCCCAATTGGCTGTGATTAATATGATAGGGGGGGAGTTAGGAAACAGCATACTTTATATGGTCCTTGCTAACTAAACTCGTCGTTTCTGGCAGCATTTCAGCCATTGCCAAATTAAAGGAGGTGGTTCATAACTGACAAGAATATTCTGCCAGAAGATTATGTTAAGTTTGTCTACAGCACTCGTCCAACTCTAAGAGATGCACTTCAGAATACAAGATGTTTGTTCAGACAGAACTTCAATAATTGGAGGATCAAGTAGTGCACCAAAAAAAGAAATGTATTTGAAGCTGTAATCAATAATTGGTTAGAGGAGATAAATCTATTACACATGCACTCCATAATAATGATACTAATAAAAGCTGACAGGGAGAGAAACAAATGTTTTTTTTTAAACATATTTACCCTTCCCGCCAGCACTATCTGAATACCAGGGCTGTGTAATCAGGCCATAAAGTCCATGTTGCATCCACAGAGACGAGCATCACATCCAAACATAGCCCTTGGAAAAGAGTTTCCGCTCCAGCAGAGCCCCCCAGCGAGGCCTTTCCTTTCACTGCTAGTCCGTCCCAGAGAGGCTGACAGCCAAAAAAACACCTGTCCGTCTCGCCAGTCTTTTCTTCCTGACCTCAGTGACAAGAAAGCTAAGGAATCGGCCACCTGCACCCAGTGTATTTTAGAGTATATAGGCTAATGTCCTCTACAAACTTCTTTTCAGATGTCTGGTCCGTCTTCTTTGGTGATGGTGGGAGCTCTGATGGATGAGTGGAACAGGGATAAGATGTTGGAGCCACCTCCTGTTTATAATGTCATGATATTCCCAGGCAGTAGAGACGCAGCCAACCAAGAAAACATAGACACACAGTCTCTTTCCCCAGCGCAGGGCTGGAATGTACTGCTCATTGTGCGACGATTCAAAGCCTTGCCTTTTTGTCTTCAATGAGAAGATAGTAGTCAAAAACAGTTACATCCATCAGCTTGTACTCCAAGAGGCAGAGTTTGTCAGTCGGCCATGTAGAGTCCCCCGGTGTACACCATAGTATTGTCCAGAATCTGTCCAGGAGAGGTCAGTGTGTCTGGGCAGCATCCAGGCCCATGTCCATCCTGGGACCACTAATGGAACAGACCTTTATTCTCCACCTTTCTCATCAGTCTCTGTACGCCTGGCTCCAGCTGCCATTGACATGTAAATCGAGCACAGGTCTCCAGTTTTCCCTCGACATGCTGAACTCTCAATCACCAGAACTGGCGTGAGTAGAGCAGATTATTAGAGAGCATGTGCGTGTCCAATCACCGTGGCACGTGTGATCACTGAGACATATGTGATCTCCCCTTTTCTTTGTACGTACAGTGTAGTGGGGGGGGGTTGATTCAGGAATTCAGGAGAAGATCATCCTCCTGAGGTAGTGGGAGCGAGTTCATGAATCTTGTGGATTTGCAAAAAGATCCCGGACTAAGAAATGGACTTCAGGTAGAGGGAGCTGCATACATCATCTGTCTGTCCGTCAAGTCCACATCCTTCTCTCACAGCGACCTGAAGAGAGAGAAAGGATAGGGTAATGGAAGAGAGAGAGAGTAGGAGGAGTAGGACAGGGATGTGTGGGGGATGCGTTATTGAAAATAAAGATACCCTCAGCAGCGAGGCGACAAGGAAACTCTCATTAGCATAGCAACAAGCCTCTGATGTCTTATCATGTTCCTGCGTATCGCCTGATTCACTTTACATTTTTGCTATTGCATTAACATAACAGTAGCACGAATCAAGGGCTTGCAATAAAAGCAACTGGTATTAGATAATCCCACCTTCCTGTTTTGGGGATTAACTGTAGTACTTTGTTGCTATTCTTGTTGTTTTTGTGTAAAATATTACAGTAACATGCTTAGTGGTAATTATTTTGTGTCACTTGTACAGCAACAGGGGTGCTAAAAGGGTCAAACGATTTTCATTATAGGCCAGACTTGCTTGGAGCTTTAGTGCCGTGTGATTCCACTGGGAACTTGTCATGAAGACATGGATGCCCTCTCGTGTGTCACTATATATTATCCATGTAATCTCTTCAGAGGAACACGTCGGTCATTTTTCAAGGTTGTCTCAGTGAGGGATGCCATGCTTTACTATGCCACAATGTCAGCAGAAGTGATCACTGAGTACCATGCTTCAGGACTAGATTAAAGGATCATGTATGTCATGAAGATCTTAAAGTGAACAATTGCATATCAAGTTTCTCCTATAGTCAGCCTAGACAGTTTGGAATATTTATATGTGTAGGAATAGGACACAAACAGATCTGCTCCCAGCATGTGAGGTATCGTAGTGCATAAACAAATTATCAAAAGCCTTTTAGAGTGTGATGTTTACATTAACAGCTACATGGAATTGCAAGACAAGCTTTTTGAATCAGTTACAAATCGGTTTCACTTGAACCATAACCAGTGTTTCTCAATAAGTCAACAAAACATTATAACTGAAGTTATTCAGGAATTAATATTGATAGTTTCTAATCCAATGCATTTGTTGTGGTGACAGAGCTGCTTCGCAATGAGTTTTTTGCTGTCATCACACACCATCTACACCACTTATGGCAGAAAATCAAACCAATAAATAAGAGTGCCCCATCAAAACACGGCAGAGCTCACCATGCAGGGTAAACACAGATGCTTCGGAGCTGGTCCACACACCACGCTGTCCCCTCTCGTTGCAGCCCTGCAGCAATCTAGGTCGACCGATTGAAACTGCTGGTTGATCTCCTGCTCCTTCAAGCAGTAATCCACGAATACAGATTGAATATTGATGAACATGCAAGGGTCACACGACTGAAAGATGTTCTGTCCCTCCGGAGTCCCAGGCTGAGGGAAAAAAAAGTCCACAGAGATTAGTCCTGACAGGGTTGTTGGTGAGATTCTTCTCCTCCCTTTAATTCTTAACCATCCATATGGACAGGTTTGTGAACATTCATCTCACCAACTCTCTGTTGCGCTCCCTCTGTGCCTAACTGTCTGGATAGAAGTGCAAACCATCACACTCCTGGTATCTCTCTATCTCCCGCTTTGCACTCCTCTCCTCTCTTTCCCTCACTCCCTCGTTCCCTCTCTCTCTCTCTCTCTTTCTCTCTCTCTCTCTCTCTCTTACTGCGGAGGTTTGCAGTGCTCCCCCAGTCATGATTGGTGTTCTGTAATAGGCTTAACCCTTTCCTCTCCACCGAGGGGAGGTATTTCCTTTTGTTCTCACTCTATCCTCTCTTCCCTGACAGTGACTGTGACATCTCTTGTGGGGCTGTAGTGATTTGGAAAAAAGCTTCTACAGTACTACGCTTTAGCGGAGGGACCTTAGATGACACTGCGCTAAACACACAACCTGCTGCAGAGTCAGATAGGCAGACTGCAGAAAATACAGGAATAATGTATTAATTAGCTCTGTCACTATGTAATGTACAATGTGTTTTTGTATAGTGGGGGGAATGATGAGGATGGAGAGCCAGCAGAGAGAAGCAATATTTTTTGTATTGATTTTGCACACATACATAGCTCTTAATATGCGTGTGCAAGTGAGCATGAGAGACAGCAAAAGTGACAGAGAGAAGATAAAGTCTTGAAGCTGTGACTGGGAGGAATGGATTATGCAGGAAGGAATGAAAGTCAGAAAAGAAGAGTATAGTGGCTCCCTGATTGATAGTTTCAATTAAGATGCTCCATCAGATCAGTAAGAGCTTGACCACCCTCCATTTCTTTGTCGAGGCTCATTTGTCAGGTGCAATTATTGACGGGCATCCTGGTACCTGACAGCGTCCAGTTAAGAAGAGGGGGGCATCTGTCGCGTTGGCATGGCTAACTGATAACTTAACGATTAAAGCCCACAGAAAATACATCAGGTGTAGTTATTCAGGTGGTGACAGTTCAATAATTGCACTTTGCCAGGCAGATGCTTCAGCTTGTTTTCAAGGCATTTAAAGTTGGCTTGCTGCATTGGAACAGTGTTTAAAGCTTTAGAAGGACGTGTGATGTTGTATTACCTTGGTAGTAAGGAAACCATTTGTAAATTAAGTTGTTGATTGACAGAAAAACGAATTGACAGTTTTAAGAATCAATTTATCATTTAAGTAATTCACACAAAAATTGATAATGACAATAATAATTGCAGCCTTATACCTCGTGGCTAAATGTTGACAATTTTATGTCTCCACAGTACCTACATATTATGATGTTGCCTTAAGGTCATACATGTTGTAAGCGGCATGGTAGGCTTTGCAGTTTACGTCCATGATACAGTGCCAATGTAGAACTAATTGGAGGTTATGGGGAAAACTTAAATTACAATATTATTGAGGGCATTGGATGCCCTTGATCATACAGAGATACGTTTTTCCCTTCCACTTGACACAGGAGACCATCACTAATTAGAGGATTAAGAAGAGTAAATACTTTTATTTTGTTAAGCCTGTCATTAATTCTCTCTGGATTACATGATGTGGAGCTTGGCACGTGTCAACAGAAGTTGTATGTGTTGATGGAGTAAAATGAAAAAGCCTTATCCGTGGTTGTTGTTAGTTCATGAGCAAGTCTTTTGGACATATCTATTTGTCAATAAGGTTGGGTGATTATGTGTCCCTTGGATTGCATGTTTGTGTACCTCGATGTCTGCAGCCAACATCACCTGCCTCCTACACGGGATCCATCTGTACGCCTCTGGCTGTCAGACTATAATTACACTGCACATCAGTGCAAAAGCCTGCAACTAAAGCTGCAACTAAAAGCACTGTGCGTTTCATAAGAAGCATCCTGAAGAAAGTAGAAAGTGCAAATGTAAATGAAAAGACTCTACTGACCACATGACAGCTCTTCAGGAATCGTTTAAAGAGGGGTTAACATGCTGCTGCAAAAACACTGCATTCCCAAAACTTCAGAGTTCAATAGAAGAATGACGTGAATATTTCATTCACATTAATATTTCATCCAGCTTTTTCTGTCTGTCCCCAGACTCCTCTGTCTGACATACACTACAGTTTTTCTCCCCTTTCACTCTGAGTGCCTGTAGACGTCCATTGATGCGCCTGTCGATCCTCAAGTGTGTGCATTTTTTGCATATCCTACACTTACTGCATGTGCACGCCATCTTCAGCACTGTGTATGTGGTGTTTCTGTCAAGCGGTCCATCTCATCTGCATGCCAAACATCAGCAGGCAATCTTTCAACAGTAGGATGGCAGCCTGCAGGCCCAGAGGACCCAGCACACAGACTTTTATCTCCTCCCTGCAGCAGGCGCCCTGCACTTCCATTTGGTGCCACTGTGATTTGCTCCAGAACAGAGCTAGCGCTAATGGAGTGGCTGATTTCAAATGTTGTAGTGGACTGCTGTCATCTGATCTATTTAAATTGTCCTTTTCGCAAACCCTCAGGAACTTGTGGGCTAAACTTGCATGGATCTGGGGGGTCATACAGAAATGGAGAAAGACAAATAAGGTGTCTTAAGCTGCCCTGGAAGCTGCTGTTTTTATCCCATATCATTTACATCCACTTCCCAAAGCATAGAGCACCACAGCAAATTTAGCAACCTTAGAGGATGTTGGACAAGAGGGAGACTGAGTAGAAGATGGAGAGAGAAGGGTGGACCACATTCCAAGGTCCTCTGGTTTTGCCTGTAGTTTGACCACAGAGCAGTTGGCTTTGGCCTCAGTCCCAGGGTCCCTTTGGATTCATGCTCATTTGGTAAGAGATGAAAGTGCCAGGATCAAGTATAATAGAAGAAGAAAAGAAGGCTCCTCCTACGTTAAACACTTGAGATGGATGAGCAACAGCTGAAGATAAAATGCAACTTCAGTCCCAGAGGAAATGTTAATGTGCCTCTTCCACTAGTGTGGAATTGGCTTCATCTGTGCATGTCATTTAGTACAGTATATTGTACAAGGGTTTTTGGTATCATCGGTGAATACAGTTTAAACAAAAGACAAAGTTAATTTGGTTACACAATAGATTACAACCCTCAAATGACTGTGTCATTATTTTTTGATTATTCTTTGAATTATTAATTGTAGAAATAATTGTTTGGTACAATTGAATACGTTATGGTGCATTACAGCTACCAACTGGAATGGAGTGTGGATCGGGAAATGTGCATGCGTAGAGCGCAAGACCGACGCGGCCCCTCAATTGTAGCAGGCTTTAGTAGCATATAGTGGCTTAGATAATTTAGGCCGACTGAATTTGTGAAAGTTCAATCTGGGAAATACTCACCTGGGAATAAGAATACATAGTTTAATTAATTTTAAAGATTAATTTAGTTAGTCTTGCCCTGCCAACGAATGGCTACAACATGCCTTTTCCACACTTTGAGTACCAGTGATGTAGCGTAGCACTAACGTACCAAACTGCATCACATTTAGGTCTGGTAACAAGTAGAGTGGAGCACTTAATATGACGCCCAGCTGTGATCAGAAGTGCAACAGACATAGAGGCCGGTGCTGCTGTTAGTGAATTGCTCCCATCAAGTGCACTTTACACGTAGCTCATGATTTGCTGCAATATTCTTTGTCTCTGTCATTCAAGGGTTATTTATTATCTTAGTTCCACAGCTATTACTCATTAGATGCCAAAGTTGTATAATCTCTCTCTCTATCGCACTCTCGCTCTCTCTCTTTCTCTCTCTCTCTCTCGCTCTCTTTTATTTATTCACTTGTCCTTCTTCCTGTTTTGGTTAGATATAATCTCTGTGTTCTGCCATTGATTTACAGTCCTGGTGGTATTGCGGCTCAGTAATGTTAGAGCCATGAAGTGGAACTAGGTGTAGTCATCTGTTTAACCCTGACCACGGGGTTAGAGATTGTAAATGCAGCCTTTTCAATCCCCAACATGAACCAACACACATGCTCGCCTGGGACAGATTCTTTGCCGTTTCCTGCTGTACTGTGACCCCTTCGCTGTCCTCTGTCACGGACAAGAACAGCTCCTTTTCCATCAGCCCCTCAGAAGTCGGCCACTTCCTGTCACAGCGCAACATCTGTTTACGTTTGTCATGTCGAAGAGCATCGACCAAGGCGTGGGAACGCACACTCGCAGGGAGGTGCGAGTGCAGCGGAGGGCTGAATCTTTGTGGAAGCACGTAGAGGACAACCGCTCACACTCTGCAGATAAACACAAATGCACACATGCATGCTCCTCCCTACAGGCACTCAGCCATCAGAGCACTCAGTGTTTGTCATCTCATTTCATCTGGTCATGTTTCTACCCCTGGGAGTTCATGTACATGTTACACCGTTTTCTCTCCTTTAACAACTAGTTTAAGGACTTCAGTAACCTATTTGTTTTCATTGACTAACTTGAGGGTAACTGGGATTTTTAATTGCCTTTGTTTTAAATGCATATCAGGAAAAATTGATTATGCATGCTTTGGGCAAAGGACATTTCCACCCCTGAGGCTGTATATCTGTGTGTGTGTGTGTGTGTGTGTGTGTGTGTGTGTGTGTGTGTGTGTGTGTGTGTGTCTGTGTGTGTGTGTGTGTGTGTGTGTGTGTGTGTGTGTGTGTGTCTGAGTGTGTGTGTGTGTGTGTGTGTGTGCACATGTGTGTGTTTAAGTCTGTCTTAGTTTGTTTGTGTTATTAAGAGCTGAGACCACCATGCTGTCTGTGATTTAAGCGTGTCGGCCCCGTCGGTGTTCCTGTCTATCTGCTAATAGAATGCCTTATCCATGTGTTCAGTGCTCACAAGGGATCCGACAGAGAGAGAATTCCCTTCTCTAAAGAAATTACTTTTGGACCACAAAGACCATTAGCCTCTGAAGACCACGCCACAACGGCAACATAGACAAAGGACTTCTTAATGGAGCACAGTGACATTTACTCTCATTGTATGCTGTTGTCACAGAGTAGCACGCCAATATGGAGACAGGGTTGGCATTTCCATCAAGGAAGTTATCCATGTTGGGTTACTTCACCATTAAAAAGGTAGAAATAGCACTTACTTTGAAGTTAGTTCTGCTGTATTTAGTTAAGGAACTAGTTGTTATCTCTTATTCTGGTGTTGGTTTCATTCTGTCATCTGTTTCTGAAAAGCAGCACTATTGTCATGTAGCAGTGACTTTAAAGGTCCTATAAGGCTCCATTGATGGTGAGATATGTGTAACTCGTTTGATGTGGCACTTATCGGCACATGTACTGTGTGTAATGTGCTGATCAGTAATGTAAAAAAGGCTTTGTAGTTGGAACACTGTGGCCTTGTGGTTGCTGGCGCCAAACAAAGCTTGTTTTTCTCTTCTGTATGTCCTTTTGAGTTGTAGTCTTTAGGGAGATGACTGGATCAACCTCAAATAGATGGCCAGTGAACACCAACAGGAGGCCCACTAATAGAGTTACTCTTCATTGTACACGTACGTGTGTATTCACACACAGGCCGACAGACAAACAAACACAAAAATGAGTATACTTTGTACATTTGCATTAATAGTCACAAGTTATCCTTATCGAGACATACAGTAAGCTATGCTGTTAAGGAAGCTAAACTCTTCCACAAAAATGAAAAACGCCAACTTGGTGATTCCTTATTCCTAATTCTTATTTTTACACTAGAGCAGATTCCCTGTACAGTAATTTATTTGGCTCTTGACAACTGGCCTATTTTAAATACAATCTAATGCCTCCAGGGAAACGTTTCAGTATTACACCTTGTAAATATAGATGACATGACACAAACCTTTTGCTGTAGTTCCCACCCTTAAATTGCCAATTTTTTTTTTTTTGCCTTCGCCTGGTTCTCTTTCTTTTCACTACCCTTCCTAGCACCTAACAATAGTTAGCCACTGTTAGCTGTCGACTAGTGCCTGTCCCTAGTCACACCTTGTCAGCGAGGCCTCTCCTGTCTGCGGCCGACCACTAATGGGCCGTTGCCTTGGCTCTGACAGCCAGGATGAATCTTTTTTCTTTCTTTTTTTCTCAGCTGCTACCTTTATTAAGACCTGCCTCAAGCTACTGCGGCACAAAGATCAGCACCTTTTGTCTGTCACACCAGATGGGGATCTTCACTGCACCTCAGATCCTCCTCCCACCCAGGTCAATATCCAAGTGCCGATTAGAGAGGCACTTTTTCAGTCCTGATACTGATACCTGGGCTTTGGGGTACCGGCTGATACCGAGTAGTACTGATCCAATACCTGTTTTAAATGAATAATCTGAATGCCTTATGGTGTGGAACTGACATGGATCAACAAACAAATGGAACAAATAATACACAGATATAAATTTACTGAATTACTATTTCTTAAAATAGTGGTTTCCGATACCAGATCGGCCTATTGTTAACGTTATCCAGTCCGGCAATTTGAGTCAGTAGGATGGCGGGAGCATGGATGCATGTCTCCCCACTCATTCAAAGTGTGAACTGAATGGATCTGATGCCAATTCTTCTCAATCATATAAAAGCCAAACCTTGATATCAGCCTAACTTTTAATCCACACTGCAGGATGTTAAGAGTCTTGGTGTGTGCCGCAAAATGTTAGGCCAGTATCTTTTCCTGTAACTTCTCCACTGTTTCAATGGCAGGAAATAGGCAATTATATGTAATTAAGAGTTGAATTCAGCAATAAGCTGCTCATTCTTGTTCTGTATACTGTAGTGAGGATGTGTAGCGGTGAATTGAGCTTTTTATTGTACCTAAGGGCACATAACGTAACCGTTGACAGGTGTGGAATGAATGATAATTTATCTTGCCATTTTCAGAATTAGTCTGCTGTCTTTAGATCACTGCAGAATATTTAGCCTTTTAGAGCTTCAGAGACACCAGGTCCAGTATAGTCCAGGCTCCCGTGCAGCAGTGGGATGACTGTAACAGCCTGTGTGGGTGGAAGCAGTAGGGTGTTGGCCCTGCCCCTCATGTAACAGGCTGTTGCCCTTGATTGTCTGCCACAGGGTCAAGGTAACACAGGGCTGGTCACTACCATCAGCATTTATCACTGCCGAGGCACACACTCTTAACACCACTGCGTGGCTGAAAGTGTGTGTATTTCTGCGTGGATGCATGTACAACTAAAATTGCTATTAGAATGTTGCTATGCTATTCGTGCCTTTCTGTGTATCACTATATGAGTCATGTTAAAGGAGGCAAACTATTTCTATATAATCAGTGCGTCCTTGCTGATGACACTGACTCATGCACTGCACTGTTACATGTACATCCTGTGCTGTGTACTTAGTTGCACCAAATACTTCTATCAACGACAGGAAATCAAGCACTAGTTCATTCGAAAGTAGGAAGAACCAAGAATATTATTTAGTCTCTGTGGTATTTAGTGATCATTTTCCATTAAGAAATGTGAATTAGTCTCTCTATCAGCATGGAGGATGCTGAGGCTCTCAGGCTGTTACTCATCTCAGCAGAATATGAATTGATCGTACTTCATCCAGGCAGAAATCCAGGCAGAGTGACTTGGAAATTGAATTAAAAGGGGAATGACGTAAAATAGTGCTGAAGTGTTGGAAAAGTGTTGAAATTCTAACTAATATTCAAACATGTAAATGATTTAATCTGATCTATATCAGGTTGATCTGATTGAATATATAGTTTGAATGGGCCGCGTCTTGTACTGGAGTAATGGGGTAATCTTTTTCCCAATCAGTTAACTATGCTGCTATTATTGTTCAGTTTGTGAACGCTATATGGAGGAAACTAACATGCCAGATAATAGTTACACTAAACTAACTGAAGAGCAATGTGGGGAAGATTTAGAATTTGACACCAAGCTCTTGGTTTACATTGTAAAATGCAACTGACTTATAGTAACGTTGGTACTCGTTGAAACGAAGCAGCGAAGGTACGGCCAGTAAACGTGACAAAGTTAATTCTACAACTTAGTTTTGGGATCAGGCTACACGGGTTTCATTCAAATTAACACACAAATACCAAATTACGTTAGTTCTCATTAATCCAGTGCATGAAGTGGCAGTACTCCCCTAATTTACAAACTCTACTTATTCCCATTTATTTATTGTTTCTTATTAGACGTGTGCAATATCATGATCAAATATATATTGTATTTCCCTTTTATTTTCAGTGCATGGCTAAATCAATGTCCATTTATTTAATTTATTTTTAACTGTAGTTAAATAGCATTGTACAAGAAGATGAATAGTAGATAATAGATTAAAAGTTTTTTAATAAAATGCTGGAAATAATATAATTTTTCTTTTGTTTTTTAATCTAATTAACGAGATTTAATCAACAGATTTATTGATTATCAAAGTAGTCCAACCAACCAAATATATTAAACGATAATTTGTACGGTATATAAACGATATAGAGAAATCTATGATGGTTGACATATTCACATCTTCATATTGCCCTCTGCTAATGTGAAATCATGTAGGACACCTTGAATAACTACTCAGCATTTTATCTGCTTGTAATATATGTAATATATACCGAAGCTATGACTATAATATACCAAGACCATGACAGTTTTGAGACTGATGGATGTGTTTTGGGGACTATTTAAACGTTGTTTGTGATAAGCAATGAAGGCACTGGGACTTAAAAACAGGCTGTTTAGTGGGCCTTGTAGATAGGAGCCTCGTATCATTAAACAAACAGATTAGATTTTGGTTCCACTTGACAAATTGACTGTAATTTCTTTTGCTGGCTGGATGATCGGTAGAGATTGGATTTCTGCTGGGCTCTGTAAGAAATTCACAGGGAGGCATTAGCAAAACAAACATCTAACAACTGCTCAGTCTTGATTCAAATGCTCTTTTTGCATTACCCAGAGACTGAGAATCACTTGTGCATGAAGTAACACAGTTTTGGGGAAACTCCCAATAGAAAAGATTAAGCAAAAAAGTTGTTTTCTTTGCAATTTCAAATGTCAATACTGATTAACTCTATAGGTAACAATATATACCTGACAGGAGATGTGACTAAGATGTTGAACTGCCTGATAAAGCTGTCTTTATGACAGGGTTGTCAAATTGAGTAGTCAATAGTGTCCCCAATAGAAGAGAACAGGAAATGCATGCTCTAGTGCCAAACATGGGAAGCAGATGGCAAGCAACAGGGCCCTGCAGTCCAGTGTAGGGTTGTGCGTTTGGAAGAACTCATAGGGAAAAAAAATGGCCTGGATGGATGATATCAGGCCATCTGTCTGCATTACAACTAGGTGTCATTTTTAAGCGGGTGGAAAACTCGCTCACGCTCTGTCTTCAGATCTGATCTTTACAGCAGATAGCACAACAACTGTGCCATTGCCTCCTCTGTCTTTGACTTTTTATGCAACCAAATCCCACAGTGTCCGTTGCATAATGATGTTTGTTTTAACATTTCTCAATTTGTTTAAGGATACAGCGTAGCGGCACGGATGAATCTCCTCGTTGTACCTTTACAGTACTCTGCCCTTCCTTTAGATCTCTGTTTTTCTTTGCCCCCCCCCCCACTGTCTGTCTCCCCCTCCGTCTCTGATCTTGCACTGTATCAGGTTGCATTGTGGTTCATGGGGGGGAGGCCAGAAACGATGCTGTTAAATTCCCCCCTCTCTCTCTCTCAAAAGACTACAGTGACATACATATGAAGAAGCTGCCTGCTGAAGGAGGCACTGAAGTTCACACACATGTACTGGGGAGACATTCCGGCTGTTACCAAGTGAAAGGGAGTTTGTCCGCCTACACACTCAGAAGACCAGGAGATGTGTGTCTGGGCCTGGCTTAGAGGCTGCTGGCTTGCTCTACTGTAGCAGGTGGTGCACATTTTCCATTTACAAGAAAACACTACGTGTAGGCAGCAAAGAGGAGGCGCTGTCATCTATTCCTGCATCGAACACAGCAGATCCAAACCACTTTGTGGCGGCAAGGATGGTCATGTTGTATTGATGTTTATTCTGGCACAATATTTTAGCTCGGTGATGTTTCCAAAAATTACACAATATAAAGTGGCGAAAAGCGTTGATTCACACTAAATCACATTTATCATTTTCTAAGATTCTGAGTCGATTCACAACTTTCAAAAAAGGATTTTGTACATTAATAAAATGACTGAACAAGGCACCACTTAGACTTAATAATTAGATTTTCAAGACAAAGGTGAAATCTTTGGGGAATACTAAGAACACCATCACCTAAAGACTAACCTTAGCAAAGTGGAGCCCCGATCTTCAGCACTCGTGAGTTGACCAATGATCAGACGAAGCAAATCATTTGATGTACAATCTGTTTCATTTTGTTCTCCATTGCTGGAGACATAACATTAGTAGCAAACCCAGTGGAGCTCTGCCAAAAGGGAAGGGTTTGGCACACAGATACTGAATCTAATTGTGACCAAGAATCAGAATTGAATCAAGAGATTTTCAAAGATTCCCACCCCTAAAATCAAGAATATTCATCAGTGTCCAGACACTTGCGAGTAGAATCATTTCATAATTGATCGTCTGAGTTATTCCAAGTACCCTTTATCTTGTCGTCAATGGAAGACCTTTTTGTTAATGATGTTGTCATGGGATAATAAACTTGGCTGAGTAGCAAATAGACCCATTCTTTGTAATCATTGCAAAGGCAGTTTTATTCCTGCTGAATGAAAAGCAACAGCTGTATTCCACCTGGAGCCACGTGGATCATTGTTATACGTGAATGTTTTCAGGCCGGTGTAAGATGACTTTCTTTGTAGGATCTATTTTGATTGATAACAGTCTGAGACCTTTTAATGCATATTTGCACCTTTTTTTCTTTCTTCTTTTCTTTCTCGAGTGACAGTCAATAGAAGCCAAAATGTCATGCAAGATGTTTTCAACTCTAGATAAGAAACACCGGCTCAGTCTCTTATCATCGTGACCCAGAAAAGTCAAGGAGAACTCAGGGGGCATTTCCCTGATTTATATGTATTCCACATGCGGGACCAATGGAAGGATGAACAGCGAGTGAAAATGAGGAAGTAAAAAATGCATTGAGATGATCCCTGCATTCATCCAGCAACTACAGAATTTGTAGGAATTTCAGTTCCAGAGGTATGCAACATGTTCTATCACATGAGCTGCATCATTCTCTCTTAATACACAATACAAAGCCTGTACCATCCAACCAGAGCCATGTGCACAAGTGTTCTTAGGACTGCATGATATTGCAAGTTAGTGACTTAGCTCCAGGTTAGAGTTGTATTTATCTTGGGTTAAGTTCTACACTTGCCTAGAAACTTCCATTACTCAGTCTACAACCAATTTCACCACCATCACGACTGTCACACAATAATATGTCAGTGTTTCATTGTATAAATGCAAATGAGGCAACACTAGAAGGATGGCACAGGCTTTTCTGTGTGCCCCCGCGGTTGATATTTACACTAAACTGAACACTGATGCTGAGTAATGTTTGATGATGGGCCAAGCTTGTCCAATTCCCAAAATGCGATACGCTCCAGTGGCTTTAGTTATTATACTCAGAGCCAGCATGCTTTAGAAAGCACTTTTAATGACAGGAGTTCTGTAATAAACAGCTAGACACTGCATTACAGTCACGTAGAGTTGAAACCATCAGTTTTAAAATATGATTTAGTTAAGTACACAACCATATAACTTTGCTGAATTGTTGCCAAAGGCGTACTGCTTGTACTTTTTTTGACATCATTTAAATACTTCTGCTTTTGAAACTGTGACTGTGTGTTGTAGAGCTGAAATCTCTTTATTCTCATTAGCTGTTGAATAGTGATATTCTCTGTGTTTTACAGAGTGAGGCAGGGAACGGAGATGCATCTTTGATCCAGAAATACTTTCACCTCACAATTTCCTCTGACCCTGAAACACTGTTTGATGAAGACATTTGATTTCTTGCTATTTCTGGAGCCTCTCCTTCCGGTTGATGTGTTAAGCGTCAGTGTGGTTTACCCAGGCAGGCATTCACCTTCGCGCATTGCTCAAAATCACAGATTTTTCTGTTTGGCATCTCTCTTTTTTTTCCTTTCACCCCCACTCCCACCACATCCCCTTGGGCAATGAGAGCTAGGAAGGAGAGGGAGAGGGAGAGATGGATGATGTTGTGTTGAACTGTGACGTGTCTCCATGCAAGTCATTCCATTATTATTCATAAATAATTGGCCAGAACCGTCTGCAGAATCTATTTATAGAGCTGATTGCCGTTTTGCCAAGGAGCACAAACTCTTAGAGCTTTATTTCTTCCCCCTTTCTAGTTTAGCCAACTGAAAACCTAACAGAGGGTTTAGTTCCCATGAGGCTCCATATGAAGCACTTGACCTCTGGTGGATTTTGTTTGCCCCAAAACGCTGGTCGGATGCTACAGTTTGCTTGTGTGGTCAATACAGATAAATGTGTAGTGTATTGATACAAACTCTGTCATCTCACCTCTTCCATCTAAAGTCACTCCAACAGTTTAGAAGCAACGTATAAATATGTGCAATTCCCTTTCCCTGGCAGCCAGAGTTATTCACTCCATCTTTCTTCTGAGGATCTATCTTCCACTTAAGTTGGAAATCAATACGGACCGGTGAGGCCGGTCAGTTATACTGGATTAGACAGGAGCACTGATCCTGCTCCGACAAATAGCTTGCAAACACATGAACCACTGTTCTTTTGTTTTTCCTGACCACAACATTACAAGCTCCATTATTTATATCTGTGTGTGTGTGTGTGTGTGTGTGCGCGCGTGTGTGTGTGTGTGTGTGTGTGTCTGCTAAGCATGCACTGTTAAACCTTGGAACAGTGTCCTTGAAGGTTGAAAGTGTGAATGACAAAAAGAGAGAGCAGGAAGTCTAAGCGGAGAGAAAAAAATGAAGTAATCAGATTGGGAACAAAAGAGTGGATTATTTAGCTCTCATGGTTCATTATGATAAGCCCAGAGCCTTCTGGTGAATATTACATGAGAGTGTTAGATTAGAACAGATGAAAGGGAGAACTCTAGTCCAGCCAAGTTGTGCATAAACATATTGAAGATTTAATTGCACTTTGTTTGCTGGATTTTTAAATCAGAATATGCAGTTGGGCGGGGAGTAGAGGGTGAAATGAGATTTCTGCAGAGCAAGTTGTGTTAATGCACCTTGCACATGCATGTGGGATTAAGCAGGTGGACGAGCTGGCAGAACGCTTTCACAGCCTCTGTCAGGAAGTGCTGAATAAGGATATTGAGGTGTGTGGTATGTTGAACTTGCAGAAAAATACAATAAAAATATGACGGCATGACGCAGGTTGGGTCTGGGCCTATCTGCATGACAATAAGGAATTCAATTTCAAACACAAGTCGGAGCTAGCACGTGCTGTAGCAACGCATTGCCTCATAAAGCGCTCCATCTCCACCGCAGCGTGACAGCATGAGAACATGCCTCGAATGCATGATGTGACAAGGCTGTGTGGTAGAAACAGTCTGCTGTCATTAGTATGCAGCACAGACCCGTCTCGTCTAGCTGGACCTTTGCAGAAACTCTCTCTCCCAGAACAGCAGATAAATTGTCTAAAGTGAATAGAGCAGCTGAGGCAAAGCTGTGCCCTTTTCTGCACAAGGAGATTTCTCTTGTGTCGTTGGATTTGCTCCTCACGGCAGTCACAATAGTCTAAAATACAGGAGTTGTATGAACAAAAGGGTCACAGTTTGACTTCACTGTAATATTGCAGTGAGAAAGAGAAGCAGAGAGACGGAGAAAGAGCCGTATTAAGACCTGTGCTCCAGCAGCTTAATTCTCAACTCCTGAGTGGGTTTTATCAGAGAAGGCCCTTCAAGCATGACCACAGTAATGAACCTATTAGCCATGAAATTGACTTTTCTGATAAATAAAGAACAGATGAGAGTTTAGGGGACCAATTCCGCATTCCAACCCTTTTGTTTGAAATTCATAATTACATTTGAAAATGTTTATTTGCACATGTGCACAGGAGTTCTTCTTTATCGAGTTTTCGACTTCGTGACTTTTTTAAAGTGTGCTGCAGAATATTAATTGGACCAATTTTCTGGGTTAAAAGCATTAACCCCCACGCCACAGCCAACGTTTAGAAAGTGTCCAAACTGCATAAATAATGGAATGCTAATATTCAAGGCAGTGTATCAACAAATGACTCAATCAGCAAATGCAAACTTCCCTGCTGCCTGAAATGGCGTTTTAATCAACTGCTCTGATGACACTTTGCAAACTTTAGGACCTCCTAGTGCAAATGTCTTCTGTCTGCCTTTAATTACTGCTTGACAATGAACATGATTTGTCTTCCAACACGGGGGGTATACTTAAAAGTCAGACAGGAAGCAACAATGGGCCTCATCATGCAATAACCTCTTGTAACAAAAGATTAGTTCTTACAGATAATTCAAAAGATTCACCTTCTTCAATTTACCTGTTTATGTACCAACATTGCAAACAGAACTCTAGAGTTGTCCAAGCTTGTAGAAGTTGACCTCTTCCCATCCTAAGTCATGGTTTGTGTTGCTTTAGCAGGACTATTTTCTTTATAGCATTTATCGTTCTATCAATCTTTTCCCTTCTTATTCTGTTGCAGTTCATAAATCTGATGACATGTCGTTGGCAACTGTATCAATTACTTTGTAATTGTTTCAGGACCTCTAACACGACTACTTACACTGCTAAGTGTTTTCTGTTTCCATCAGCTGCGTTACAACATCAGGACTTCATATTCTGCTCTTCAGCAACGTTTCTGTGAATGAGAAAATGGGTGTTCCCTTATGTAAACATTTATGGGAATCAATTATGCGAAACATCACATCTCTTGAATTCATTCCTACTCATGAACAGGTGGTGTTCATCTAGTTGAAATTAGCAATTTATGACAACTTTACGCAGTAAAGAGAGATTACTGAGTCAGATGTTTAGGATGCTATGGAAAAATGTTCTTGCATGACATACGTTGACTTTTCTTCATTTGCATTTATATCACTATTAACACTTCGAGCACCCCACAAAGTAACCGTATTCATATCCAGGCCATCACTGTGGCGAGCAGTTGGGTCTTTTCTGAAACAGGTGGTTTGAGTATTTCGTCGGCTGAGGAGTAGAATACCAATGAACTTCAACTATTGCTGGTGTGAAAAGGGCCCAGACAATCTCCGTGTGTACAGAATGGACTCACAACACTTCTCTATTTGCATGGATATCTTGTGACATCCAATCAACATATCCCATTGTGTCGAGTGTCAGACCCTGGTTGATTGATTGTAGTCCTGCTCCGCAACCCTCTGCTCAGAGCTCAGCTCAGCAATGACAGAAAGGACACAAGGATGAATAATGCATGTCTATATCAGCCCATCTTGCAAGCACAATGCAACAAGAGAAAGAGATGGATAGATAGAGAGGGGGACAGATGGACAGAGAAAGTGATAGATTTATTCCAGTGCTGATCAAGGTGGACATGAAATTAGAAGTCTTGACACAATTTAAAATAAAATGTCCAACACAGCTTGTGCAATAAAGTCATGGCACCCAATGGCTTTCATTAAGTTAGCTGCACTAATATGAGATGACTGATCTTGTTTTGAAATTCACTGAGACTTTAAAATTAAAAAAGCTTTCAGAGGGTGAAGTCACCTCACTAGCTCATCCAATTAAAGGTCTATTTTGTTCTTTGAAGTTCTATTGCTCTCAGAATTTACAAATTGTTGGCCAAAGCCATTTCATGCCATTCGCTCTTCCTGGAAGGAAACTGAATCACTCAAACCTGCTACAATAAAGTAAATTTAATTCTTGGAACAGAACTCAACATCGCCTTGGAGTGGGTTGTACTGTAGAAAGGGTACCATAGTTACAGTAGAAAAATATCTTATTTATTAACTTTGGTGAGGGTGTGAGGCCAACATATTGAATTTGTACCAGTGGCTCTTTTTTTTGGAAAGTGCTTAATCACTCTGCAGCAAAATTGTATTACCCTCATACAGACTAGAACAACAAGACCTTATCAGCCTGCTTCCTTCTGTTACACACCATTAGACAATACTGTTATTTTTGACCATTATTGCTCTCCAATGACATCAAAGTGATTCAATACGATGCAAAAGTGGTTTCATGTGAAGAGGATGAGAGGGAAACAGAAAGAATAATCAGGAGAGTGGGTTGACACTTAATCATGTCATCTGTCTTGTGTGAGTGTTCCTAGTAATTAAGACTAATTAAGATGCATGACTCTCAATAAATTGAATGTCAAATTAGGTATGCACATTTACAAGCAGACTAGTGATTAACAATTGGGCAATTTTGAAATATGTTCCATCAAAATAACAATAACACATTTGCATTTTGCGCTTTTGTCTAGAAAAATGTACAGATGACACACAAACAAGCCACAGTAGATCAAGGAGAAGCCTTCAAGAAGAAGTACCTCAACACATTTTGCAAAAACAATGTGTTGGATGTGAAAATGAATTTAAAAAATCTTTTATATTTTCCAAAGGTAAGACGAATCCAAACATCCAGTCCCAACACTGCACATACAATAAACATACAAAACAAAAATGTGTTTTTGATCCAGTTTTGTTGGCAAGTGAGAGCGTCTGCTTTTGAGATAATCTGTGAAAGTTGTTTGATTTGAGGTTATTTACATTTGCTCTTCAAGACTTTATCTTGTCAGTAAGCTTTTAGAGAGAGTTTTATAATGCAGTGGGTATTTTCCTCTAGTGCTAACAAACACTACCAACATGAAAAGGAATCCTTTATAGTTCCTAAACACATAAATCCTTTACGGTGCCCATACGGTATATGAATGCTGTGTTTAGCTGAAACGGATGACTACTTAAAAAGCCCAGACAACGATTACTTTGAATCCAGAAATTGTTGCCAATTGCAGAGAAAGATTTGCATATGACCCAGTTTTAGGAGATTTACTTGCGTTTTACTGACGTCACTGTCTGAAACGCTGGAGGCCTGAGAACTTCAGCATGAAGCCAAGACGTCTGTTAAAATTTTAGGAACCCTATGCGGAATGCAGCGCTGTGGGAACATTCTCTTTGAAGTCTTAAGCCTCTTCGACCTCAACAGCATAATCATTTTAAAGCTGCTTATTTGAATGGACTCAGGACTAGTTATGTTTTCCAAAATCCTTCAGTCTAAATATCTTTAATATCGTGTGAAAGAGAATAGTAAGGTTGCTACATCATATGTAATCTGATTCTACATAAGTCAGTCAGTCACAGCCAATAAGCATCTAAATAGGTTATTGAGATATCAACTGATCTACTGACAGCAGCAGCCCAGTAACATGCTCTAATAAACCTAATTTTCCAATTCATGCTCTCAAGCCATTAACCCGGTTGTTTTATTTTATTACAATGTGGAGATTCTCTTTGTTTACACACCTAATCTAATAACCTTCCTTTAATGGACTGTTTAATAGGAACACACTATTCAGTCTCTTCGTGATCTCGCAGAGTTTTGTTGTAATTATTCTGGCCAACAATGGCTGAATCAGTCAAACGGCTTTCCAAAACGAGCTTGTTGGTATTATAGCTTATTAGGCGAACGCTTCCTTATGGTCCTCGAGTGTTGCGTCTATGAACACATGGAAAATGCCAGCCAGTGATGTTAAGAGACCTCTGTATCCTGCTCCTCAGCTCTGCTTGAGGCTAGCAGCTCGCGGCTCGAGGTTTCATTAGCCACTAGCATAACGCATCCAAATCTCCCATCAAATTGTAGCGCTGTCTGGTTATGTCGACATCCGGCTTTCCATTATCTGTTCAATTATCCTATTCAGGGTCGTGGGTGGGCTGGAGATGATCTCAGCTGACATTGGGCGAAGGCAGGGCAGGGCCAGGCTATCACAGGGCTGACACACAAAGACAGACAATCAATCACACTCACTTTCAAACCAAGGGGCAATCTTAGGGTTAATTAACCTTAAGTTTTAGACTGCGAGGAAGCAGGAGAAAGCGGAGAAAGCCCACGCTGACACGGAGAACAAACTCCACACAGAAGAGCCTGCTTGCTGTAAGGCAACAGTGCTAGCTACTACACCACTGTTTGTCCGTTGGGAGTCTGACAATTGTATTGACAAATATGTATAGGTGAAGTACTCTTTTCAAAGCATCAGTTGCGTCTGTTAAGTAGCCCTGCTTTTTGTTTCAGAGTTGCCGGGCTTGGAATATGGAGCACAATTGTAGTGATTGTATTGATTCTCCACTGCTCATAGGAATATAGAAATCTCAAACATTGCTGTTGTTCTGTGAAAGCCTCTGGACTACGATTTGAGTGATTTGCATTACTAATAATAGATGATTACATACATCGGGCAGATTTGTTTGTTTGCCTCAATGCCATTCTGTCTGCCAGAAAAATAAATCAAACTTCAGTAATGTCTGCTCAGTGAAAGAGGCTTCCTGTCCTTGTGAAATATGTTGCTGGTTGATGGATTTCATGGTGTGTTCGTGTCCTTGTACATGGAATCCTCCCATTTCTGAATTCCCCTAAGGTAGTAATTATCCCTCAGTCTGTCATCGGCTAATGGATTTCTAATTGAGTCTCCACAGGTAGTGTACCTGTCGTGGGGGTTAAATGGAAACAATGTGAGCAGGATGCTATTTTTTTGTTGTTTTTTTTATTATAATTTCATATTTCACAGTGACCAGCAGGAAGCAATGTCCTCAGTCTATAAGCATCATCCTGTCTCTCGATCTGATTTTCACCCCACTGCTTAACGTGCAGCATGCTGTCATGTCATGCTGTTCAGCTTTGATGTCTATCTGACTCAATTTGTCTGCCAAAAGTGTCAAAAAATGCATCAACACACCAAATACACATCTGCTTTTGTACAATATTTATATTTCAAGTGGCAGAATACAGTATTTAGGACTTTGTAAGCACATTCCTGGCTTCACCCTTTAACTAACAACACATAGGTTTGTAAAGCACACAGTGAAGAAACAATATGTTTGATTCAAAACCCATGCACATGTGACACTTTTCTGAATTGCTAACAGAGACATAGAACAAAACTAAATTTAAATTTACAGTATCAACTTTGCTAATTTTCTGGGTATATTGGGTACATTTTATGTGGCACAGTTGCATCAGTGCTTTAAAACTCCCTATGCTATTGCACCACCACACATCCTTCTTTCATTTTTCTTAAAGCCTCTCATTCCTCCACACAACACATTTCTCGGCACCCTGCATTTTGTCTAGCCTCTTACCAACTTCAATCTTCTTTCCAATATCCCTCTCCTAAGGTCCATTTTACACTTTCCATTATCTTTGCCTCGCAGTGCTCTCTTTTTGGAGCCGACTTGTCATCTCAAAGTCCATCTCTATGTGCCTATTTCAAAGCCTTTCTTTTTTTTCTGACCTGGCTGAAGGACACCGGCAACATCACCAATTCCATCTGCTATATTTTCCTAATGATTCTCATATTTTTGTCTAATCTTTTAGATTTGTCTGGCAATACTGATGTCCTGACAGTGTTAACTTAAGGCAAAGTCACATTGCTGCATAAGACCTAAAATAAAAGTATCATATCTCGTCCCTCCCCTTTATTCAAATCAGCAGCTCTCGTTATTGATCAGAGTGGGAAGTGCATTAGTGCCTAAACATGGACTCTCGCTCTCAGGCTGGTAAAGCAATAAAGGGGTTATTGATCATGCTGCTCCTCTGACAGCTGCCTATTTTGTATGTGTATGGGTAGCTTGTAATTGACCGGTATCAGATGACGTGTTGCTTCAATTGTAACTTCAACAGCTGGTGCACTAGATTGCTTACTGAACTGAAACTTGATTATTATTTAATCGTTTCTTTACAAATAAATTCCGTTGGGTAGCAGAGTGGTGAAGCAGGCGTGGAGTCCATCCTTGAACCAAGCTCTGGTAGAAGCCATTATGACAGAAAGCAAAGCTCTGCTGAAGTGTCCCAGCCACAAGAGTGATGTTGTGCACCTGATCTTGTTCTTTGACCTTTTTGAGGAGCTCAAAAACAGGGTGGGTAAAGTTTCCCAAAACCGCCCTGTGTAATTGTTTGACATGCAACATTTATGATAATCAGTTTCAGAGTAATTCTTTGTGTGTGTAACAGCCAAAGCAAATGACTATGAGAAGGCCTTTATATGAGAAACAAGGGATGTCTCGATCGGAACTACTAAAACACTCCACATGTGATTGAACACAGAGATACCGACTTTAATATTCACACTGTACATTTTACTGGCCTATGCAGCAAAATGCAAAACCCATAGTAAAGGATTGATATTTGATTGGCTTTATTTTAGCTCAATCTGGTTCCTTTTTAAAATACCCCCGGATCTGCACCGATACCGATCCTCAGCATTGGCTCGGGACATCTCCAATCATTTATGCCGCACGTTAGCTTACTCCTCACCTATTGTTACAAATGAGTCTGAACACATTTCCAGGGATAGTACTAAGTAATATTAAGGTTCAATTACATTCCTGTCCTGAGTTGTTGCGTCTGCTGTACACAATGTCCTCATGGTGTCACTTAATCACAGGGTTAACACAGCTAATTGCCCACTTTCTTGTCTGGCACAGGGCAATCTGCCTTCCTCTGTAACATCTATTAATTATGAATAAAATGAAATCTCATAATGTCATTGCACATATTTCACCTCCTCTTCAAACCACTCCATCCTTTGGGCAGCTGGCACCATCTTGTTACATAGTTTGAAACTAACATGCAGAACCTGCACCTCTCCATGAAGAAAAAGGTTTTGAATATCTGAACACTTGCATTTTCTGCACAGGTCTTTGACCATTATGTGCGTCTGATCCTTTTGTTTCTCTCAAAGTGGGTTTTGAAATGGAATTCACAGATACAACTGTGTGCTTCTGTATCTCTTTCCCACTCATTTTGCCCAGAGAAGTGAAGCAAAGAATGGGAGTTTGTTTATATGTGTGTGTGTGTGTGTGCGTGTGTGGGCGCACGTACTCATGCATGTTAGGAGTGGGTGTTGTTTTAGAGATATGTGAGATTATGTTGTGCATGTGAATTATGTTGTATTTTCTGTTGTGCTTCAGGGACATCTAGATTATTTTGTGGACAATCTGATTACATTAATTTGAAAGGCTCATGCCTCCCAGGTTAAGTGTCATTTAGATTTTGCAGTCTGTGTTAGGTCTCTTTTAATGATGTTGCACATGATGGAAGGCTGTGTGTGTGTGTGTGTGTGTGTGTGTGTGTGTGTATCTGTGATCGTGACAGAGAGAAACAGGAAGGCAGAGTGTGTGTGTTTGGAGGGAGGTGAGAGTGAAGGAGGAGGGTTGTGAATCCATGATTAATGCAGCATTGCCCTTGTATGTTTCAGAGAAGAGAGAGGACGGAGGTGAGCATTACAGCATTAGCATTCTGCCTGTGCTCCTGGAGGAGTCTGCTATGCCCCTGTACAGATGCTCCACTGCCTTTCAGATTACTGAACAGACACTTCAGTCTGGATGCACACCAACCAGCTGTTTTCCTAAACAGCTTTATGTCCACTGCATCGTTAATACGCTTTAATATAGTAGTTTGTGATGGTGCTTATGTTCATCTGATCTCAGCTGTGTCGTCTCTTCAGCTTCCGTTTTAACTCACTCAGTGAATACAGGACATTTGTTTTGCCACCACATTTTTTTTCATTACCATTGCTAATTTGGGTAGTTTAAAGGTGCAGGAGATGTGAAACAGTTATGCCTTCAGGTGGCATGGTTGTACATGGGCCTGACTTTGAGCTCATTTGAAAACTCATCACATATTTAAATCCTTGCCATGCTGTGCTGCCAAAACCCGTTGGGGATGTTATGTGGAGTAGTGACAGCAGTTACTGTTGGGTTTCTGGTGTGCAGAGCAAGGCGCTCCAGCACATAGAGGAGCCGCTGGCATGACGGTGCACATTTTGACGTTTCTAGTACTGTGCTGCATTATAATAAGAATATGAGCTTGATGGAAAACTAAACTTTTGTTCTGTGCATCTCTTAGCAGCACTATGTTCACACTACAGACTAAGGTGTCCCAGTTTACATTATGTTGCCCTCATAAGTGACACAGATCTGAATGTGAGCAACAAAAGAGCATTTTTCCCTTTGAATTGGGACAGGTTTTGTTATAACCTCAATACAGAGAGCATTAATCTGTTTTAACAGTTTGGATTATGGAGGTATCCTACATTTTAAAGCATTATTCCGCATTGCTAATATTCAAAGCAAATGTGTTCTGTTTTTGTATTGTTTGTATTCAGAAGACTATTATGAAAATCCCTTTTGTCACTTTGAAAAATTGCTTTCATGGGGTTTCTATTTAACATATTCTTAATGCGTGTGCTGAGCATTTTGCAGAGCAGCAGTTTAGTATGTTGGATTCTGAGTGTGTTTTCCAACCTTTCGGGCAATGATTTGTTTACATCTATATTGTGAACGTTTTAAAGCTGGCTATCTCCGTGAATCTATATTTAGTGAAGCAATGTTAACTTACAGCTGGCTGCTTGCTTCTACTGAATGCTGGTAAGAGGCTGCATCTGAAATCTCAGAAATGAAAGTAGGCTGTTGATCAGCATGACATTCATAGATTACTTTGTTGGAGAATAAAAACCCAAAAGACACTCAATAAGCAGACACGGACATTATGAAAAAACAATTTGACAGCTCATTGCGTTGAATTGGAATTTAAAATGAATCGTTATGTACTGAGTCAGTACCTCTTAATAATCAATCAAACTTAATTAATAAATTGTTCCAGAAGTGAATTCCTACTCTGAAATATACTTTGGACAAATGATTGTGTTTGTGGTTTGAAAGACTGTGATTTATATTGACTAATAAGAAGTTAGAAAGATAGGTGTAGGTATAAAAATGGATTTAAGTCTCAGGGTATAGTGGCTCAGTGCGAGCTCGCAGAGTGTGAACATCTCCCAGAAGTGTCGTTTGTGTCAAACGGAAGGGATTGTTGTTGTGTGCTAGCAGTGGAGGAGCCGTTTAAGCATGCCTTTTTGATCCATAGAGCTCAGATGATCACAGCTACCATCGCACCAATCGATTCCCGCGTTTGTCCTCCAGTGCTTGTTGTTCTCCTCCCGTCTCGCCTCCACTGGGCTAAGGAAATGTTTGCACACACAGCTTGTTTGTGTAGTTATTTCTGCTCCCGCCTCAGGTCACATATTGAGCTGAACCTGGCAGTAAAAACTATTTCTGCGGTGTCTCAGACAGGTACTGCTGATTGTCTCTGGCTTACTTTTGTGGTGCTGCTGGGTGTTTTTGGCAGTTTACAGTAGCTATCATTCATAAATTATCAATATGATGAAGCTATTTTATGTACATATATAGGTTTAAATGATTAGTTAAGTAACACCTGAGATCACTTTTAATCAGTTTCTAAAGTAGTCTACTGGTCTTATATAATAGTCTTGAATCAGCTGGTTGATATTATCTGCTGATATTACATAACTTATTGCAGATACATCAGTATTGTCGTGTATGTATGCTTATGATTAACAAAAACTTGCAGTACAGAATTTTCAAAGATATGTTTGAGATAATATAAAGTAGTCACCATTACATATAGTTACTGTAGTCATCATAACTCTTTATTAATCAAATAGAAAGGATCTTTGTCTAAAATGATGTCACCTACTTATGTGAAACTAATTATATGGCTCTCGCATTTGTTTTCACTTTTAAGTATTAAAATTGGTATTGGCCTTACAAATCCAATGTTGGTAGGGTTTTATTACCAGATTAAATCAATAAATAATTATATGTTAATGAACCAATTCATCTATGATTAATCTTAACTGTGCTTTTAGTGAATGTGCGATGAAAAATGAGTGATGAATTTTTTTCAAAAGGTCATTATGACGAGAGCTCATAACCATTTTTGAACGTGAAATTCGATTTAAAATTGAGTTATTATTTTATAGGTCAGGAAAAGTATTTATCTGTATATGATGCTCAAATGAACTATTTATAGTCAAAACATTTCAAATCTACTGTGGTGGGATTTCACCTCTCCGAGTTGACTATAAAGATGATAATTTGAAAATTCACTGCAATGCATTCCACTCTATTTTTATATTATCCGACAAATCAGAATAAACCCAATTTGGATCACAGTTTACTGATTAAAACTAGCTGCAGGCTTCCTCAAAATCTCCCACAACTCCACCTTTTTTTGCTGTAGATCTGTCGCTTCTGACGAGGGTGACGTCATGCAGAAATTCAGCTTTAAAGGTAGTGTTGAACCTTCATAAATGTAATGCAAACATTAGTTGCTTTTATACTTTTTGAATGGTCTTCTAATAAAATCAGTGTACCCTGCGTCAGCAGCAGCGATCGTCATGTATTCTTTGTATAGTGATTCAATATTGTTATGCAGGAATCTTGTCTTCAGCCGCATGTAAATCAGTTTCTGCATTCAGTTATCAACCCACATTCATCTTCTACCTTTGCCACTGTCATCCATATTTATCGAGCATATTTTATATCTGCATAATACTGTGGATGGTTTGTGTCTGTTTTGTGGGATTTATAAACATTGTTAGCCCAAACAATGCATCAGCTTCCTGAAGACATAACCGTATGTTAAGCTGTGTCATTTTCACAAGTCATTTACCAAAACTAAATACAATGACCGTTATCGAAAATAGGTGTTGAAGTGGCATAGCACATCATTGTGCAGTGAGGAAAATATAGAACTTTAGAAATGTAAGTGTTGAAGTGTCTTCAAAAGCCCTGAATTTCTGCCTATTCATGTGTTGGACTGCCTGTCTGAACAGAGACTGTTGGCTTCTTTTACACGCAGACCAAGTCTTTTTGTTGCCCTCTGCTTCAGTGAACTGTGGAAATGGATGACAGTGTCTCTATAAACAACACAGTGGAGTTATGCACCACAGACTCTAGAAAGCTTCGCCTTGTACTTAAAATAACTTTTTTTTTGCAGTATCTTTAGCACTGAGGCTCTTTGATCATAATACCCATTACTTTTGATTTCCCTTATTGCACTGATAGAACAACAGAACTTTCATTCGTTTTGTAGCTAAAAAAAAAAAACCTCATGAGAAGTTTTTTCTTGTGTATTATGATTGTGGAGGAAAAGCAGGCCTCTTTATTCTTTATACAAGAGGGGGAGCCTGTCTTGGTCGCGAATGTAAAGACATCAGCAAGTGGAAATGTCACACGGGTCAGCCATTAGTGAATGAGATTCTCTGGAAGCAAGACCTGTTATTGGTCCTTGCCATGACTCCCAGCACCTGGATCCCAAAGTAGAGGTTGTGTTTGATGCAGGGATTTGATGCTTTTGTAGCATTAATTGCGTTACTTGTGGTGTAGAAGTCGGGTCCTCCACCTGTCTTTGGTATATGACATGTTGCTCTTTAGATAACATTTCCATTTCATCCCCTTCCTGTCAGGCTTATAGTGAGCGTTTGTTTTCACTGACTTCCTTCCTGTCACCTTCAGACACAGGACTATTACTTGCTCTGCACACCTGTGCTCCTTTTATTTATCCAGCTGTATTTTAGATGCACTGCTAGGCAACATTCTCTGCAGAGTCTTTTGGAGTGAATTAGAAATATGTGTTGTAATTAAGCCTATGCGAAAGCTGCAACGATGATTTATCTTTTCAAAAAAGGATGCATGCATTAATCAAAAAGGCAATGATCTCAATCCCACAGAGAGTCATTTTGTCTCATCATACTTACAGCAAGAGCCAGACGGAGACTGACAGTTTGCAGCTAATACAGATATCTAGGTTTTGGGAGTAAAACGTCTGGTAATAATATATCGGCATATTTAGTTTGTGAACATAAGCGCGTAACATAAATAAAGAATTTTGATGAGGTCCTCTTAACTGTTCTATTTTAGCCACTTGGCGGCAACAATGGCGGTCCAGTTAATTTAACAAACAGTTCCCGTCTGACTTCTTGAAGTGGAATAAGTTGAATTGGTGTGAGAGGATGGATAGTGAAGGCCATGCAGTCTGTAGACCTTTACCAATGCATATCCTGTGCATTGATTCATCATGATACATTTTAGAAGCCATATGTTGTCAGACTGGGTATCATATAAAATGTATTTTCAAGATGTCACTGTCAGAATCCTGTTGGCCAAAGCCATGTGTAGGTTATTATTTGCTCCTGCGTCTCGGACTCTAAATGATTTAGTCTCCTGTCAAAGAGAAAGATTATTGTATGTTGCAAATTCAAAATTGATAGTGCGCCATCCATCTTAACACGTGCAAATGTGTGCACAGATCCTCTGCTAAGCTGCAGCTTCAAGTATGGAAGTAAATACACCTTAATTAGCTGTGTTTAGGTTGTCTGCTGAGCTGTTTATGCTGAGCTCAATGATGTACGTATCCTTCTGTTGGCAATTGGTGTGTCCCCACCTCAGGGTGTTACACTGCACTTCCTGGTTATCTGATTAACCCCAGTCATTTTGACATCTGTGTAAACGCTAATCAGGGCTACGGGTGTTCTTAATGATGTCTGTATTTCTTTGGGCTCAGGGCTATAAAACTGCCATCTGTATTAATGTAAATACATTACGGTCTTCCCAATGAGATTTCATTTCTCCAGGATTCACAGCGTGTTGGTCTAGGACCCAGATCTACTCAGAGGCGGCCTTTCCATGCCTTACTTTTCATGGGGCAAAAGGTGTATATGGTCCTCCTACTGTGCTCCAGGTTTGAGGCTGTGGTCGTCATTAATTCTGGGCTTAGTGTAGTGTTGCTGCAACCCATTACAAACCCACACCTCCATCCTGGCTCTGTGGTGATGCATTGCTTCACACTTCTCATTAATAACCCTGCATATAGCTTGGTGGGGGAAGAGAGGCTGAAAGACTATACGGCCATTTAATGTTAGTCCACACAGACAGGGAAGCAAACACAATTGATGGCACAACATTATCGAGAGAGTTAGACCACCTGCATAGGCTAATCATTGTGATAATCCAATAGTTGGGCTCAAACAACATCCATCTCAAAGTAGCTATTTCTACTGATGTTGAGATATGGTTTTCTAGTATTTTACGGCAGCATGTCGGGTATAAAGAGGTGCAGAGGTATGGCGCTACATTCACCTATTCAGGAGATAAAAGTACTAAAGAGGTTGAAAGGCTATAGCTCAAGACGTAGCCCATATTGACTTTGCAGGAGCAGAAATGCGTGTATTTACTGTTGGGATACTGTATGGAGAGAGAACTCGTTGTTTTTCTCCGGTCTGCTTTCCCAGTTTGGGTGGGAGTTTTTTTAATCATCACAAAAGCATAAATTTACCCCAAAACATACATCTTACTAGGTCTAGCTTAGTGTGGAGTTAGTCTAATGTCCAATTGTGAGTAAAACCTAAAGAATCAATTTTGAAACCTTGGAATTACTTAAAATTGGTGACAGTGGAAAGACAATGACCATTTAGTTTCTGAGTAATGGCCCCACAGCTGTACGACTATAGCAATACAATCATTTAAAACAGTTAATAATAGTCTATCAGACACACATTAGAGGATATCATAGCTTTATTTTGTAAATGATTGTTCAGCAAAGAAATCTCTGATCTGATCCTCAGGCTATTCCCCAACACCTGCAATCAAATGTTGCCTTTAAACTTTTTTATAAAGCTAGGAGCAGCTCTTCATGACCTCAACAGCTGCAGTATCACTGCTCTTAACATTGTGTTGAGGGAAAAAACGATGACTCGTTCACAAATCTTTCGCTCAGCCAGGTCCCAGAGTTTTGACATGTTCCAGTTTGATATGCAGGTTTCTGTAACACTTGAATGTTTTTTAGCACGTTTTTGAAATTGTTCTGGTGTTTTTCAAGAGGAAATGTAATGCTTTACCAAAAAGTCCTCTCTGGATGGTTGCGAAACAGAACATGTTTTACTGCATACCATTAAAATGTTTTATGTGTGTTGCAGCGGGAAAGCAGAGCAGTTGAATACAAAAAACTAGTTTCCCTTGACTTTAGTATGCATGTGCTTTGCTGCACTGTGTACGGGTACAGGTCATGTCATTGTGTCTGCTGGCTGCTAAGTTCTGCTATTGTTAGACTGCTGCATCTATAAGACTCTATGTGAAGTTATTAGCTGTTGTGATTAGTTTCATGTAGTGGCTGAGCTGATTTTTTTCTTTTTGGTTGTTGTTGGCACACACACAACGATGCTTTATGCTGTTGATATAATTATGATACTCTTCATATCATAATTAGATCCAAACAGCGGAACTGGGTCATTGCCCAGAGGCAGAACCTAGACGCCAAATATCAAAGCTGTACATATTCTGTAGCGTTCTAATACGTAACAGGCAGTTCAGGCACACAACTGGTGTTGTACTACTTTACTCTCATATTACATATTCTTCTCACGGCAACATTTGGTGCTGTCAGAAAGTGTTAGGACAGTGATGTGTTTCATCTACCATTCAAACTAAAAAGCTAAATCAACTCCTGCAGTCCAAAACCTTGTCTGCAGCAAAATATTCAGCCCAAATCACAAATTTTGTCCTTGGCACTGATTTTCAATACTGTTTAAATTTGCAGTGAATAAATAGTGCACCCCGCACATGCCATAGTCGGTTACACTCACACGTATCAGTGATGAAATGAGATTTTGAAGATATAAGAATTTTGTGGCGGGCAAAGAAGGTCTGTGATCAGCTTTGTCCACACAGTTTTTGAGGTTTTTGAGGCCCCTTCCCAGAGAAAAAGCACGTATATCATATGATGAAGACAACAAAAAGCTCACAGGACGAGCGGCAGAGTGTGCACAGCTGCTTATTGGAAAAAAAGAATAAAGCATTAAACTTTCCTTCACATCCCAGTTGTTTTGGATGGTAATCTCTCATCATATTGTGTTCATTTTCTTTTCCAATTACATTTATCTCTGCCTGGATCATTTGGGAAGGCTTACCTGTTTCAGTCTATTCTGTATTTGTTCAAATGCAGTCATGTCAGTAATTCCAATGGAAGCTGAGAGTTTCCCTTGTGGCAAGTGACACATGTGTGTGCATGTGTCACTTGCCACCAGACCCGACTGGGAACCTCCATGGCAAGTCAATTTGGCACACCACAGCCCCCCAGAATGAACAGTGTGTTGAGTGGCAACGCAGGACTTCTCTGTGGCGTCATCACATAGAGACTTCCTCAACAGATTTCCATCATATCAGGTATCAAATAAAATAATTTCAGAAAGTCTCAAAAGATTCAAAAGACTGTTAACTAGGTACTTCATTACCCACACACATTGTGTGTAATTGACTGTTTGCTGTTATAAGAAGTAAGCTAGTTAGGCCGACATGCTAACATTTGCAGCATTTGTTAGAGAAGATAAACAAAAAGTTGTATCTATTCCTTAGGCTTTTGCTGTTGTCTGTCTGCTTCTGGAAAGGCTAAAATAAGACAAAACCCTTTTAAATGTGTCACTCTTAAGCCTCATTTCAACATATCTCTGTGTACGTGTGCGAATCAACCGCAAGTCCATTCAAATGAGAATCTCCATGATCTCTGATGTGTTTGCGAAACTCCTCCTTCTGTTTGTTTGTTTTTTTTCCGGTCCAGAATTCGCCTTAAGTATGTAAAAGAAAAAAAAATATTTTGTAGCACAATTAGGAAGAGTGTATGCACTGTGTTAGCGAGTTAATGATAATCATTTCTACTATCTGGAAAGGGATGCATTTCCTTGCGTTGAACACTAGGGGACATACTTCATATACTATGCAAAATTATGGACACAAAACAAAACTGTGTGGAAACGAGGTGTTAGACAAGCTCCATTCACACCATTTCAGCAAGGAATCAAAACTTAGACCTGCTGTGCTTAGTTCTTGTTTTTGCCAAGCTGCGATTGGATAAGTGCTGTTTGGTGGAGTTTATTTATGTTTAAATAGAAAAGAAAGCAGACAGAAATATAATTATTTCCAGCTGATCATAATGGTATTCAGAGACTGTCCCACAAGACCTGTTTCTTGTGTACATTTGAATGTGTTACAGTTTGAGAGGATCTTGAGTCTATGATGGGGAACTTGCTGCTAGACATTAAAGCTCCTGAAAAAAGGGAGTGACGAATTTGTGAGTTTTTTTGCCTTGGAGATTTAAAGAGTGTGGATTTGCAGAGATGGAAATAAACTTTTTGCCCTCCTTTTACCTCCAGCTTTTACATTTTAAACTCTTATGAGGATGCTACACCAGTTGTCTATAAAGATTAACTTCTGAAGTAGATACATCTGGGGAGACTTCCTCAGCAATGCTGGTGAGAGCTGTTCGCGTTTGACTCTGTCCGTATGCAGCAAATGCTTAACGGTCTTAAACTGGAGAGTTTCTGAAGTGCCACCACTTATCGCTGCTAGTTAGATCACCACCTATTGTAAGTGTGAAAGTCCAGACATTTTTCTCCATCTGTTTGGAGGAAACCGTGATTATTAGCTTGTCTTAGGGTTCTTATCGCTGCTTTAGCTGGCCAAAAAGCCATCTGTTCAAAGATGAACCGTCAAGCTGGAAGGATGTATGTGCCTGTGTGAGGTGAGAAGAGGTCAGAGTATTGTATGTACCTTTCAAAAACAGCAGTGATATCATCATCCCAAAATAAGCGATCGCTGACCTCTTGAAATCCATTTTCTTCACACCAAACCCAGTTGCTCTAGAAATAACAATGGTCCTGTTTGTTTGATCGTAATAATAGCAGCAGTAAGAATTCGATAACAAGCAATACGATACAGTCTCCTCATTCCCGTCTTTCTCATCCCCAGAGTGCAGTGGTCAGCCGTGGCCTTGGCTCGGTTTCTTTGCTTTGAAGATCTTGTTTCCCCAAGTGCAGGCTACGCTGGTGTTTCATCTTTCATCCTCCCTCTGCGCCGCTCTGATCTGGACAACCTCTAAGAGAAATGGCGGTAAGTGAGAAGTAGTCAGATTTGACCTCGGCCTTTATGTTAAGTGGGTACAATTGTGTGGAGGTTTCTCAATAAGTAACAATGGCCTTGTATTTCATTGTTCCCCTTGTTGCTGTCTGTGCCCCGTAAAATCGAAAACATTCATCCTTAGTGGCGGGGGTGTCGTAGGGGGGAGCGCGGGGGGGGGGGGGACTATTAAGGCCCCAATTGTGGGAGGGCCCTCAGAAAGCCTGGAATTGAAAGTTTGTTTTTGCTTGCCATTTTTAAGATATTAGTGTCATAACTGCATTGAAATTGGCTGAATACATTGTTTAAGTGACTGAACTTTTAGTCGAGCAAAGAGATAAAATAGTGGAGGCTCTCTTACCCCTTACAAAAAGCATGAACGGGCTCAGTCGGCCCCTGCACTAGGAATCAGGACAGAAAGCAAACTGAGGGAAAACTGCTTTTGACGGATTTCTTACAAAATAAAGGTGAACACAACCCTGTTTAAGGATGGTTTAAGCGGCTGTCAGCCAACAATCTAGCTTGGAGCATATTGGCAATTTATAACATAAATGAATTATAATCATAAACTTATCAACATCATAGCTACAATGTCATATGACAAAATGATCAACATTACCTAGCAAACACATGGAGCAGCGACAGGTCCCTTATCGTCCCATAATGTTACCGAGGACATGGGACAAGGTGAGCTCATGATGTGGCTACTCTCTCGAATTGAAATATATGCTATGGTTCCATTTTCCACTTTTAGGTGGTTAAACTATGTTAGAAATTGGCCCACCAGTTGACTGCAGTTTAATTTTTACCTTATCCATGAGACATACATTAGCTTACCTTTTCAGTGTGTTCCTGGCACTGGTGCATTCTGGTTGGCTTTAATTATTTTCTTTATAAAGAAACAGATTTGATCTTTAAAAACAATCTTCTTCAAAGAAGTAGTCTTGAAAAAAGGGGTGTGTCTCCTGTTATACACAAGTTAAGAGTTTAAGTCAATCCTGTATGCATAGCTTAGTATGCTTGGAGCCCAAAAGTTTGTGCTGCACCCCTGCTTAGTGAGCACAAATGAATGTAAGAGTAGACACTAATTACACTACAAAAATGTAGTGTAGGAAACAAGCCAACAATGCTGTTGTTTAGCTTATAACTGCTGAATGCTATCAATGTTTTATGGTGATTTTTTTTTTGTTGCTTTTGTTGCTTCATCGTAAGAAATCTTTACCAAATGAGATATCCAGCAACACGAGCGATCAGAAGCCTCTGTGGTGTGAGGACAGATCATAGCATAACACATAGCCCTTATTTACATATGTAAAATGCACCAGAGAAGAGAAAGTATGAGACAGTGGCGGAGGTTGATCAAAGAAGCACCTCATTTAGCTGCACATTGATGGAAGTGTGGAAAACCTTCTTAATATAAAATACAGCTTGCAGCCACCGGTCATATTCAACCCTGGGAGCAAAGAGAAAGATAAAGATGGGTGTTCTGAGTCGGCACTGATGGAAACATTATCTCATGCTCAGCACCATTACTTACAGAGTAACCTTGTATTATTAAAAATAATGCACCGTACAATTGTCTTTCCCAGGCCTGGTGCTGATGAGGGGCTTTACTTTACTTCAAATTTGACCTCAATTGTCTTCAGAGGTTTGTCACACAGTTCATCACATTCCATCTCCGAAATTAAAGTGAGTGAGCCACTTACAAATGTGACAAGTGTGTAAGACCTGTCTTTTTACATTTCCTCCTCTTATACTGGGTGAGTTGTGTGTCTGTGACCATAATGCACATTCAGAAGATTTAGAAGCATACAGCAGTATATGGCTGCACAGAGAGGTTGTAGGAACAACAAAGGTCACTGAGGTAATTGCTTTAGGATTAGCAGGTGGCAGAAGTACGATTACATGTTGCTGCTCTGAGACCAAAAAAAGTGCGTAATGTAGTTGTATCTTTAATTTCATGGCCATTCAGGCTGATTTCTTTGTGTAGTGTCTGGCAGTCATTTTATCAGAGATGTGGGAATCTTCCTGTTTGAGCCTGTAGCTCATTTTGCAGTTGCTTTTTCTGTATTTCGCCAGCTTAAGGTCGAGTCTGGTCAATTGCCGTTTTATCCCTGCTGTTGTAATGATACCAGAGCTCTCAAACATCTTATGTTATGAACTTGCAGTTTGTCTGAGTAGTGACTGGTTTGCGTCTGAAGTCTGACATATAACAGAAGGACTAGACTGAATAACTAAGTGCCTCAGTGAGTGGATGACAGCACACCTGGGCTTGAAACAACATCGTAGCGATGCGGCAGTGTGATAATGATACATACTTAAGCTACGATTATAGCTGATATTTACTGGGAAGTCTTCACCACTTTATTAGTAATCATCTTTAGGGGTACACTGCATTTATATCCTGCATGTAGTAACCACCCAGAAACGGTTGATAGAACTAGCAACCTCTTAAGTTGTCTCTTGCAAAACCTGCAGGGACCACGTGTCAAGCTGTATCTCTGGCAGCAGCAAATCTCTTGGTATTTCCCCTCACACTTTCACATCTTCCTAATGTACTCTGTAAAAAAGAAGAAAAAAAAATCTAACTGGGCTAGTCTCCCGGCACATGGCGCTCCAGAAATACCTGCAGGTGATAACTAGCTGAGGTTTTGTAGCAGGTGTCCTGTCACCTTCTCCATTATGTATGCATCATACCTGTGGGTGGAGGTGGTAATTAACTGTTGCTTTCTCATTTTTAGAACGTTACCATGACAGCTCTCTCTTTCTTCTCATTAAGTGTCACCTACTTCCAGTGTCTCTGTCTGTTCCCTTTTCCCTGTGTGTTATTACATTTTGATTCTCTTTTTATTGTCTTTTTCATCTATATTTAGAGTGTAGTGTTTCCATAACATATAATGCAAATACACACCAAAATTGTCTGTAGTGGGAGAACTGGGACGGGAATCATGTGATGTGTTTTTATGGGACCGGTTAGTCGATATGGACGAAAGTAGGTTGATGAGGCAAATATTAATGTGGGATAGACAAGATATTGTTTCTTGGTCTAAAGATATGCCCATTGTTTTGAGGCATTTTTTAATAATGAAATACTCATCATTGGTTTGTTAGAGAATCTATATTTGCCAAGGATGAAGGGCAATGGGCTGATAATATAAGGCCGAAACCTAAATTGCAGAATTTTATGATGATAAAAACTGAATATGGTACGGAAAATTAGGTTGAATAAAATGAGTCACAAAAGCAAAGATCTCTATGTGCTCAGTTATGATCTGGTGTTTTACCTTTGACTTTTGAAACTGTGCGGCATGTTAATCTAGAAGAAGAACAGTTCTGTCTGATGGGTTGTTTCAACAATATAGAAAATGAGTTGCATTTTATTTCCTACTGTCCTTTTTACTGCAAACATTGTGATGCTTTGTTCAGTAAGATAGAAATAGATATTGATTTAATAAAGATGACATGGCTGTTTACATGTGAAACATATACATTTTGCCAGTTATTTGGAGAAAGCCTGGGACAAAGGGGAAAAAAGCTCTTTACCGTGATAATCTGTAGATATGTAATGGTTTTCGTTTTTTTCCCCACATGCTTTGTTTATGAAAGAGCAGAAGATGTATGAAAATAAATAAATATAATTAGGAGGAAAAGCAGTCAAAACAGAATCCTCTCACCTTACATACCTGGAACGTGTGTGTGTTTGTGTGCATATTCATGAGTTTGGGGTGGTCCTGATGGGCTGACATTACCATCCATCATGATCAGATCAGGTCGTAGACTCTGCCCGATGGGCTGTGGCCTGCAGGTAGAAGCAGCCGCAACACAGTGTCTCCACTGTAATCAATCTAAAGAATGTCAGTGTGACAAGCCCTGTCCACTTCAGTCGGCTGCAGTTCACAGGACTTCACTGTAAATAAAGCAACTGGTGTTTTTGTGCTCCAAGAATGCAAATAAAAACAAATGTGTAGCCTTATTGGCACTGATATTCAGGTCTGTGGCTGATGATTTACATTCTTGTCAGACAGCATTTTTTTAGGGAAGGGCAATATGACCTAAATCTTTTTACAGTATTTTGTTGTTTTTTTTGCGGTGATGGTAATATAATACAGTATTAAAAAATCAAAAGCGATACTCCACTCGAAACATGATTCTACCTCTGTTCATTATATTCTGCAATATAAGACAACATATCTTAATAAGGAAAAAATATATTATTTATTATTATTATTATATTATTTATATTTTCAAAACAATGTGTTCATTGGCGCCAAATAAGAATGAAAATGACGTATAGACATCGATTGTTTTGGGAGCAGTATGCCCATAATGTAAATGGTTTGTGATTCAGATTCATTCTTTTCACATTAACTTTTTTTTTATTTCAAAGTTTATTTCATCTTTTTTCACCCCAGCCAAATTTACATGAAACTTAAAATAATTTACATCTTTGAAGAAATCGAAAGCTGACATAACCTTTTACATCTTAACCAGCATGAAGAAAGAGACACATGGACTGTGAGCAGCTCGGCTGAGGGCGGCTCATCTAAAGACTTGCAGCAATGCTGTCTGTGTGTACACCACATGCGTACAAGCACGGTTCTAATGACCTTCCTTTTTGCCTCCCCAGTGATGCTCGGAAGCGTAACAATTTGCAGGGTGAACACCCTGCAAATCCTCGGCAGCCCATTTCCACCGACTCACAGCGAGTTCGCCGGCCTTGCCTTCTGCACTCTTCCACAAGCTCCTAGTACTTGGTGAGATTCCTCTCATTGGCCTCCAGCATGATCTGTTGTTTGGTGGACTCTGAAACGATGATCATGTCTGGATGAAGCCGTGTTGATGTCATCGAGGCCGGGAACTTCAGCTGCTTGCCCAGGTCCACTTCCAGTTTACCATCTAGACTTTGCTCTAGATGGTAAACTTCTCTCTGCTGTGCCATCCCTTCTATCCTGCTGGCTCGTACCTCCTAAACGTCTGGTCACTTTCTCCTGAACGGGATGTTTGCCGCTCTTTGTTCTGGACGTTGTCGCCCCTGGTCACAGGAAAGTAGCCCATGCCTGCACGTCCTGTTGCGAAGAATCTCAAAGATCTTCCAGAGGTAGTACTTGTATTCAATTTCTATTAGTCAAATAAACATGCTGAAATGAAGACTTATTCTGTCTATGTAAATGTGGCAAACACTATAAAAGCTACACATTTAGAATAAATATGAACAACTTGTAGCCCTACTTTAAACTTCTTTTAAAAGCCGGTTTTCTTTACTAAGACTGTATGAAATAGTTTAATTCAACTCGTATTTAATTCAACTCGTATTTGAGACCATAGTTATGTGTCCCTATTATATTATTAAGCTCCTTATTATACGATACAATCGGGCAATACTTGTCTGACATAGTCTGAAAAAACATAATAGTCTTGACATAATAGTATTTTTTTCAGTCCCCCTTAATGTATCAAGTACAATTTGTCACATTTAAATGAGTCCCCTCCCTAGTCCACTAACATCATTTCCTAACAAATGAAGTAATAAAATGAAATGGCTGCACGTGGTGAAATATTTAATAACCTGGAGAGGAATTATTCATGTTTGAAGGTAGAAGTGAGATTTCATCAAAAGGTGAGCCTTAGTTTAAGAGGGAGGTGATGTTTGATTGATGATATCTGAGGTCTATGAAAGCTCTTCTCTGTGTCTGTTGTTGCACTGGAGATGGAGAACCGAAGATAGGTAGACCAGACATGCCAACATTAACATGCAAGTAAATCAGTCATGCTTCTCAATTTTTGGGGCTCATTTTGATGATTGCCTCCAAGGCTTAATTACTTGCTATCTTAAAAGATGTTCTATACTGTACAATAGCCGATTGGTTCTTCTATATTCAACCCTCCACACATCGAGTTTCACGTGGCGCTAAAACAGTTTGGCCGATCGATAGAAAGTTAGTTGCTATTATTGATAATACTATAAACATATTTACAGTAGTCAGTCACCTGGGGCTTGTGGAAATTGAGATGGACATTTCTACTATTTCTGTCATTGAATCAATTAATTAAGAAAAAATCTACAGGTATGTTTCTAAATAATTGTCAGTTTCAGCATTTTCTAAACAAAAAATGTATTTGAAGAACAATGTTATTAGATTGGTTGACTTAAGTAATCCCCAGAGAGGAAACTAGTGTGGTCATCTATGCACAGTAACAAATAGCAAAAGATATAGAAATACAGAAATACATATGGCAAATATATGATAGAAAAAAGTCTGTTGATGAGCTATATGATCCCCTCCAACTAGGAAGCATAACAGAAAAAAGCTGTTGTGAGCTCTGTGAAATATATGTATATATATATGCATTCGCTTCCGTGCTACATATATAAAATATAGAATAGTTATAAGAAACACTAACAAAAAGTAAACACTTCTCAGAGAAGAAGTCTGAGTTTTAGAGAATTAGCCCCCAAAATCACAGCTCGTCTCTTGCAAGATCATGTAGCTTTTTTGTTTAACAGTCTGAAATTGCAAATGGAAAAACCCTTATTGGAGAACAGAGTTGTGCCGGTGTTTTTGAGTACCAATGTTGGTTGTGATATACACACGCGAGGGGCAGACCAGTGATCGGGGATCTGCCCGTACAGTACCACAGGCGAGCTAAGAGCAGCAGAACTATCTGGTTTTCATTGACGTCTCCAAAGATTCAATTAAAGATAAGGCGCCCAGATCCAAAGCAGTGCTTGCTTACCTTCTTCTGTGCCCTTGGCGTGGGCTAATTCTCACTCATGCTGGCATGTTTATGGTGTGAAGCACAAGTTGACTCTCAGGATAAGGAATTCATCTTTTATTTTGGAATTATGTGTGTGAGGGGGCACTTTGAACTAGAGTTGGGTGATTTAGGACAATAGATATTGTGAGGACATGAACATTTGTCATTACAAATTTGACTTTATTGGTTATACTGTTGCATCTTTTCTGATAATGTATTAGGTTGTTGTGGGCAATGTTGCAAATCGAAAGAAAAAAAATGCTTCATGACTGTATTGGATGTGTTGCCCAGCTAGCAGCGTGGTTTTATGAATGGTTCTTTGGCTCAGCGTAGGACATCTCAATGATGGATGATATTTGATGGATTGCCATGTGGTACAAATATGCATAGTTTTAGACCAAATACCCGCAAAACGAATTACTTACCCATCCGCCTTTAGCAAACTAAGATGGTGGACATGGTAAACATTATACCTGCCAAACATCAGCATGTTAGTATTGTCATTTAAAGCATGCCACATTCAGCTCAAAACTCTGCTTTACCTATTTGCAGCCTCATAGAGCTAGAGACTCTCAGTTTTGTTATATGATATTTTAGCGTCAATGTGCATTGATTTGTATTGAATATACTCGATTAGCCAACAGATATTTCTTTCTGGTTATCGTACATCAACAGTTTTGAATTGATGTTAAAGATTATCCACTAATATGCATCTCAGCATACTGTTTTTGTTATTTAAAATAGTATATGTTGTAATAGAGGATTTAGCACATTTAAAAAAGATACAGTCACAGTCTCAACCACTGGCATTCTCTTTTTAATTAATATGTTAATATAAATTTGAGTTAGTGTTGTCACTTTTAATGTCATGGTCTGTTAAAGTAACAGTTTTTTTGTTTTAGTCATTTAACATTGTTATGCACATACGCATAAGGGCTTTGAAACTAAAATGATTTCCCACTGCGCAGTCACAGCTTAATTACAAACTCATGGAGATCTGTCGTACATTCAGTCTGTAGCTTGTGAACCAGTCCATGACCCATTGTCATTTTTGTACTTGTGCGTAACTCTAAAATACAAGGACGCCTGCATCACAAAATGATCACAACAGCATGTCATACCCCCGACAGTTGTTCTGCTGCTTGCATGTCATGTTAGATCTGGTAGCTTCTCTCTTGTGATGAATTGTGCGGCTGCATGATTTCAAATATCTTTATTGGTCTCCTAATACTGCAGCTCACTTCAAGCAAACAGCTTAGACTACTCACAAGGGCTCCTGAGCAAATAAGAAGGCAATAACATTGGATGATCACATTAGATTTTAATTTACCCTATAATATGTCAACAATAAATTCATAATTTCCTGTTGAGATCTCACTAACTAGAATTTTATGGTGCCCAATAGAACAAAATATATTTATTAAGCTCCCATTCATTCACTCTCAGTACATCATTAGAGCATAATGTTTGTCGAGCCAGGTGTCTGTCTCTCTCTCTCTCTCTCTCTGTCTCTGTCTCTGTGTCTCTGTGTCTCTCTCTGTCTCTCTCTCTCTCTCTCTCTGTGTCTCTCTGTCATGTCTTGATGTCTCATTAGCGGTGTTCTCTAGGGTTATTGATCCCTGTGAGCGGTTAATTGCATTATCAAAGATTGAGTTGTATCTTTCGATATAGCAAACACAGGAAATGAGGATCTGAGGCTTATTATGTTTACTGTTTTCAGTCATGTACTAGCTTGAGCCTCTGTCTGAACCCTGAGGATAATTTCTCTGAATGGATTAATCGATGAGTGTAGAGGCAGTAATAATTGCTCACTCATCTCATTGTCCATTTTCACAGAAATAATCATTTTTGCCTTCTGACTTCTATTTCATTTCCATTATATTAGGGTTGCAATGAACGGTTATATTCTTTATCAACTAATGATACAATTGTTTTTTTGATGGGCCATTCTAAGGATTCACCAAAAAAGCTCTTTCTTCCCCTAAGGATGCAACAATCAAATTCTTTCTCCCTTAAATTCCTTAGATCCAAAAGTCCAAACTCAGGCTATCTCTATGTAACACACCATATGTACATTATTATAACTCTGTAATTTCACGTCACTTCTTAATTATAATGGGGCGACCACCATGAGTCTTATTAGGCTTGTAGACCGGTAGACTTGCGGTTCATTGTCATACACTATTGGTCTTTTTAGGTCTGTAGAAATTATATTGTACTAGATGATTTTTTCACTGTTAAAATACATCAACCTCCAATTTTTAACAACCAGTGCAGTACCCTTTCAGGGCGTGGCCATTCGGAGTGTGACCCACATGCCCGTTAGGAGTGGGTCAGTTACTTGGCTCCCAGTATTGCTCCTTGCATTGCTTTTTGGGGGTGTGGCCGATTGTGTGTGTGCCCGATTGGACTGCGTCCCTGTGTGGGACAGGCCGATTGCTTGGCCTCCAGCAGTGCTGATGCAGCGTTGTTTGAACCGCTCAGCGCTCATTGACTCCAGGGAAGTTAGGAACAGTTTGGTTTTAATGTCTTCATATCCATCAACAAACGTGAAGTACAGTTAATGAGCTGCGACCTGTAATGCCTCGCTGCCGACGGCATGCTTTGATGCCCCATTCTGCTGCTGCACAGAGCTCTATAGCTTGTTTATTCTTAGTTTATTTATTTTTAAGGTGTCCAAATTACTACAGTGAGTGATTTTTTTGTCATGACATGTTTTATAGCATTTTTATGACTTTCTTTTTTTGTGACATTTGTATGACTATGTTTTTAAAGCGTATTATGCAGTACAAATGTTGTGACTTGTTTACGGGATACTATACTATGACATGTTTTATGGTATTTTTATGACTTTCTTTTTTTGTGACATTTGTATGACTATGTTTTTAAAGCGTATTATGCAGTACAAATGTTGTGACTTGTTTACGGGATACTATACTATGACATGTTTTATAGCATTTTTATGACTTTCTTTTTTTGTGACATTTGTATGACTATGTTTTTAAAGCGTATTATGCAGTACAAATGTCGTGACTTGTTTACGGGATACTATAATATGACATGTTTTATGGTATTTTTATGGCTTTTCCGTCTTTTTTGTGAAATTTGTAAGATATTGCGTTATTATACAGTGACTTTTTTATTGCTTTTTAAATGGTGTATTATATAGTGACTTTTTATGAGATTTTTATTATTTTTATGGAATGCTATACTATGACATTTTGTATGATGTGTGTAAGGTTTCTTATGGCATACTATATATGACTTTTTCATGGAATGCTTTTATATTACATTTTCTATGAGCACAATATATTGTGACATTTTCTTTACATACTATACTATGACATTTTTGATGAAATTGTTATGACAGTTAATGGAACACTACAATGTTTTTTAAATAAGATTTTTGTGACTTTATTACTTTTTATGGAATACTATACTATGACATTTTTTATGACACGTATTTGGCATACTATACTTCGATTTTTCAAATTTCAGTTAATGGCACACAATACAATTTTTATAATTACATTAAAAACTATGTTATGGCATTTGTATGATTTATTTGATGGCGTATTATAATACAACATGTTTGTGACTTTTTTATGGAATACTATACAGATTTTTTTCATTTCATTTTAATGACTTGTTTATGGAATTATATAATGAGACTTTAAACATTTTTATGGCACACTTTTTTAAATGTATGGTATACTATGTTATGACATTGTTATGAATTTTTATTCTGGCATACTATACTATGACTTTTCATGACATTTTATGACTTTTAAGGCAGATTTAGGAAAGAAATGTGTTGCATACATACATGTTCCTCCCCCTGAATAAATTGTAAATAAATTGACTTTTTCATCCAGCGCCATCATTCTAGTAAATATTACAACTGCTTAACATCAGCATGTTTTTACTGTCATATTATTGAAATTATATATTGATTATCAAAATTGGTGCTGATACATTTTCTGTTGCTCAACTGATTAATTGAATAATCCATTCAGCACTACTTTATGGTATTAAGAAGTTATGTCACAGTCGTAACACAACCTACTCTGAACTACAAAAGCAGTCACCTGGAAAGTGACCCGACTTAGCATGTCTGTGCAAACACTATCTAAGTAAACCAAGGCAGCAGCTAGTATGAGCATTAGTGTGGATTAGTATGCCATGCAGCGGTTGCGTCCCCGGCTTCTGTTGTTTTACTGTGCTGTAATTTCTGTCTTGTCTGTTCTGTTGTTCAGCTGTCAGACCAAAGTGCAAATTCTATCAGCAGGGGCTTATTCAATTCAGTTCTCCATTGCCTGAAACCTGTGGACCAAGAAAATGAAATGATTTCCCCCCCTTTGACAGTGTTCACACACCATCCAATTAGAGCTCCGAAACACGAGGGAGAGAGCAGTAGACAGGCAGAGATGTTGGCAGTATAAAAGGACAAAAGACAAATAGTAGCGTGAAAGGTTAGAGAATAAAGTTAGAGAAGCAACGACACAAAAGAGGGAAATACGGTGCACTTGAATACCATCATAGTTGCTTGTATAGTATGTGTTTTCTGTATTATTCAGATATTATTGTTTATAATTTATACATCATATGTACTAGAACCAATAAATCAGCCAATATTAGTTTATTGCGGATATATTTTCTCTGTGTATTTCAGCCAATAACAGGAAATTCACACAAAATGCCAACGTTGTTTTTGAGGTAATTTAGAAACAGCATCTCCATCACATACCAAAGAGCACTGCCAAGTTTTATTAATTTAAAAGGTCCACATCATCAAAAATGTTTGTGTATGTTATTCATTTATATATAATAATTAAAAGTCTGCAAATGCCTCAAATCTTTTATAAATCTATTGGTATTATACTCAAAAATCTTGTATCGGTCAGGTTATAATTTGTACATGTTATACATTCTGTAATGAAGTACAACATCTGTTTTAATGCATGGAGATGTCAAATCCACATTGACCTACTGTCAGTAAATCAGCAGTAGATTTTCAAATGACTCCATTCTGTTAACTGCACGATAGGGTATATGTAATGTAATTTACATATTTCCTAAAGCTCAAGTTTCAAATTCGTGACATGACAAAAAATTGTTGAAGGGAAGGGAAAACACATTCAGCGACAATCAATATAGTCTTGTATGTGTTGGAGAATGTTGAGCGGTAGTGTAAAGGGGGATTTAGGGTTGAGCAGGATTCGATCCCATCAAGAAATCAAAGTGTTTTTACTCACTTCATCAGAACCTTAGCTTCAGCTTAATTTGTGTGATCTGCACTTCAACATCAAACCGATTTCCACCAACACCCTGTCGCTTTGGAGTGCAATCTGTATCAACAGCCCACTCTCGATTGAAGGTTAAATTCAGTGAGCACAGATCTCTGATTCCTGCCCAGTGTTGTCCTCATTTTACAAATTTTCAAATGACTGGGTGACTGAGTAAAAGAGACAAAATAACATCCACTGTTCCTTGCTGACACAAACGCCATGCTCTACAAGAGTCTGCTGTCTCTCAGTGAATTACGACAACTAATTGCCCCTAATTAGGAAGCCTTGATTAAGGTGCTTCTGATTTAAGAGGAAGCCAACAGTGATGATCCCTGTCTCAGTTTCTCTCCATTATAATTGTTCATTTTAGTATTCATTCCCTCTTCAATTGTTCCAGTCAAAAGACCTCATGAATAAATGCAAGACATTTGTGCAAAATGGCCACCCAATGACTTTAAATGAATCAGATGCATTATGTTTGCTGTACTAAAGTCCTCAATATATGATTCTTCAAGAAAAATGTTTGAAATCTAACCTGCTACAGTTAAGATTGACAAAATGATACCCTTATGTTCTCTAGTGATGGGAATGTTGTAATTTGTATTACAAGAAATGTCATCTCCAATTAAAACTCAGCACAGCAGCCATTACAATTCAAATGTGAGAAGACTCAACTGATGCATGTATTTTTTACAGCAGCATGTCCACACAGTAAAGTTCTTCTTCCTATTGTGTAGAAATGACAGTGAAAAATGCTTTTAATTTCTCACCGCAATGACTACTATATTCTTTAGTTCTTCATTTAAACTTGCAATAGTGTTGAGCCAGAAGCATATCCGACACAACTTTCCATTTCCTCAAATACCCCATAAAGTATTCAACTCGGATCATTCTGGAGTGGCCTGTTATGGAAATGCTATAATTAGATTCCTATGCTTGCGAGGCTTGCAGGGTGTTGATCATTGTTTTTTCATGAGGCATACAGTGCTATGAATCTTATCCTTTCAGACAAGCAGGGCCCTCAAGATATTCACAAACATGAGAATATTAACTTCCCAATGTCCATAAATCATTTGAGGGATGTTCTGTTTTTCTGGCGTATAGTAAGGTTAACTGCTGATCATTTACTGCTATTTTCATGCAACTGCAACATGTTAGTTTCCTAAAGCAGAGTGTTATCAATGGTGTCTCGGATCTCTTTGTTGACCTTAAAATATTGTTATCCTTTACAAAGGTAGGTGTTTATATCATGGAGGAAAGAACATTTTTTTAAATGAACAAAAATGGAGTGACAGCGCCCTCTGGCTCTCTAACAATGTAAATTATCTTAAAATTGACAATAACATTGCACATTATTACCATTTGTTATCATAGTCTTTATGTCTACAAGGTAAATAAAGCATCACTAGATGTTTTGTATACGATATGTTCTCTCATTTTTATTTCTTTTCAGATCCCTTTTCATCTAAAGGGGGCGAGACCAGAGTTCCTGTGAGTATACAATTCAATTAAAACCTTTAAAGTTGTCCTAATCTAGCCCAAGAGTGAATCGTCTTGCTTCAGTACAACTGCGCTTTGGGAGGCTTTGTTAGCATATGTGCACTGTGGTTTTAAAGTGGGAGAGAAGCAAAAGAGTAAAACACACTTGAACTGTCCTGTTACCTGGAAACATCAGGCGTTATGGATTTACTACGTTTAGATCGGTGGATATTCGAGAGCTCTTAAAGCTCGAGATAAAACTTGCCTGGTTCAGCGTGTCTCTTAACGCACGTGTTCACAGGAGAAAGATTATTATTATTATTATTAAAGCAAAAGAGCTATTTTTGAGTAGAAAAAAAAAAACACAAAGCCAAGCATAACCACATGTTGTGATTACAGTTTATGAAAAGGACCAAACACTTTGATAAGATGCAAGTTTAAAAAAAATTATTTATAATATGATACAAGGATATTTTGTGCAAGAGGTTGTTGGTGCTGTGAAACCTGTACATTATGAACAAAGCACTTAAAATTTAAGAGCAACCTGAAAGCAGAACACGGCTACTAAGCCATGATTGTGCCAAACGGCTAACTGTCAAGATACTAGCTGTATTATACAAATGGTTTCCACCAGTATACAATAACTGTAAAAGAGATTACATATTTATATAAAGTGCAGAAGAAACAAACACTTAAAGCAAAGGCCTGAAGTGCTTTGTGACCGAGTATGAACCCACCACCACATCATCATATGGCCAGGCGGTTGGGTGAAAATGTAAAAACTTGGCAGGGCGGCATCACAAACTGTTGGCAATAGTTCACCTGCAGAATATATACTGTATTACAAAATGTATGAAAGGGTTACCACTCTGTTAAGCAGTATATTGAATCTTATTGGATCTTATTGAATCTGACCAGTTGTGAAAAAGTTAGCTACAATTCCCCTTTTTACAGTTATAAATAGACACATGTTGTTTTCTGCTGAGGCGTAGCACCACATGCTCTCATTTTTCAACCTTGAATCTGAAATCACCTGAAATAAATGAGGAGTTTCATTCTTATTTCAGGGGAATAAGACGTCTTTGACATTAAGGATATAAGAAAATATATGCACTGTTAGTGACTAGATTACATGTTTTCTTTATAGTTCATAAATCTGGTTTGTCTCTAATAATGTTTCAAGGTTATAAAAAGCAATGAATTCAGCATCACAGTTGAGTCTCAGGAATACAGGCGAGCAAAGAGGCATCAAGCGGTCCGTCAGACTCTGTCCAGCACCTCTCCGTGTCAAAACAAACAACAGCTGGGGTTTCTGGGAGATTATCTAGGTCTGCTGGGAACCCTGTTGAAGGACGACATAAGCTGTTGGTCTACAGTAGGCTGGACACATGATTGAAACCAAAGACTAATTGAACATGCAATGTCAGTGTGCAATTTGGATGTTATAGAACAGTGACTTTGGTCCTTACTGAGTTGGTTCTTTTACGCTTCCAGCAGTCTGGATTGATTCGTTTCTGCTCCTCAGCCAGAGCCTTGGCCTCCATGGTGTACAGCCTCCTCTCCTCATTCTTCATCTTCTTCCACTTGTCACCCAGGATGACACTTATGGCTCTGAGGGCAAGGTGAGAGGCAAAGGATTAAGGACTTGCCCTTTTCAGAATGTTGTTTTAAAAGTCACAATATATCATACAAATTCCAAAAAAGAATGTCATACTATAGTATTTAATTAAATATAATATTAGAATGTCATAAAAAAGGTAGTGTAGCATGCGATCAAAGCGTCTTAAAAATAAATTCATAGCATAGCATGCAATGAAGTCATAAAAATAGTATAGTATGCCATAAAACTGTAATGAAAAATGTTATAGTGTAGTATGTCGTGGAAAATGTCATGAAGAAAGTCATGGTATGCTATTCCATAACAATTTCCCAAAAATGTAAAACTATAGTATATAATAAAAAGTCATAAAAATGACATAGTATAGTGTTATACAAATGTTATAAAAGTCATAGTATAGTATACGATAAAAAGGTAATAAAATGTAATAGTATAGTATGCCATCACAATGTCCCAAAAAATCCCAAAGTATAGTATTCAATAAAATGTCATGTTAAAAAGTCATATGATTTTTCAGACGGGGGATTGTTTAATGTTGTGTAATGGTCAAGCCCTACGCAGCGCATAAATATGCAATAAAATAAGTAAAAAATGATAGAATGGCATGCAATCAAAATGTCATTAAAAAAATATCAAAAAGAAAGTCATAGAATAGAATGATATAAAAAGTCATAAATATGTCATAGTGTAGTATCCCATGAAACTTAATAAAAAAGTAATTGTATCGTAAGTCATAATATGTCATTAAACAGTCATAGTATAGAATGCTGTAAAACTGTCATAAAAAAGTCATATCGTATGTCATGAAACTAATGACAGATTTCATCAAAACGTCATATGACGTATGTTATGAAAAATATAAACTGTATAGTATGTCACTGTATAGTAGTACAGTAGTATAGTATGCCATAAAAAGTCATAGTTTAGTGCGTCAGGAAAAATGTAAAATAAAGTCACAGTATAGTGTGCTATAAAAAAATCTAATAAAAAGGTCATAGTATATAGTAAAAAGTCGAAGTATAGGATGCATTAAAAAAAGTCATTAAAATGTCAAAAAAATGAGTTAGTATTAAAAAAAGACATTAAAAAGTTATTACAAATATCATCATATAACATGCAATACAAGTGCCATAAAAAGTGTCACAGTGCAGTATGTGGTGAACAAAAAAAAAAGAAATAATATAGTATGCCATAAAACTGAAATGAAAAATGTCATGAAGTCATAGTATAGTGTGAAAATATGTCATACAAAATAATACGGTAGTGTGCTGTAAAAATGTGTCAATCATTGTATAGTACTCAATAAAATGTCATATTAAGATGTCAGAAAAAAGTTGTAGTTTAGTAAGCTATAAGAATGTAATGACAAAAGTCATAGAGTATGTGATTTACCATATGCCATAAAAAGTCCTAAAAAAATCAATTTATAGTATGCTATTAAAATGTCCTATACATCTTACATTAGAAGATGAATGTAATGGTCCAATGTCCTTTTTGGTCACAGAAACACCGACGCAGTGTTTGGAAAAAGAGATGTCATTATTCTAGCGTGTGCCTCGTGCTACTATGTGCGTTACACATCCAGACTACGGCGGAAGGTTAATGTGACCGTACTTTAATTAAGACGTGACACAGTAATATAAAAAAATAATTAACCTAAATTAGATAATTCTGCATGGCAAAATAGTATGAACGAGTTCCTGCGTACCTGTTGTCCTTCCCAGGATACATGTGTGTGTACTCCACTCTGTACTTCTTGGCGAAGAGCATGAAGGCATTCATTGGGCGCTTGCATTTTGTAGGCGTGGCAACAATGGCTGTCCCTGAGGGTTGGCTCCTGTTTGATTTGCCAGTAGAGGATTGTGGGGAGCTGGAGCGCTCAAGTTTATCACAGTCTGGACTGACAGCCCCCCCGCTAGACAGGGAGGTCTTACGCTGACGAGCCATGCTGCTGAGAACATAGACTGCTGAGGAGTCGAGTGGGGTGAAGTCATAACTGCAAAAGGAAAGAAGGAAAAGAGACACAGACTTTAATTTTGTCTTTTTCTAATTTGTCGCATTTCATTTGCTATTTTTTTTCCAGTGTTTTGTAACAAAAAGTCATCTTGTCACTTCAAAAAAGGAAGACTTTTTCATTTTAATTTCTCTCATTGTAAAAAAAATAAATTAAAGCAATAATACAAATACTTGACTTAATTAAATTGTTATATTAAATATCACTTATAGGCACTTCAAGTCTCTTCATTACACAAATCAAGATGGCATTAGTTACAGGAGTGTACCTTCTGAAAGTGTCGAAGACGACAGAGTCATCGCAGTTTATGGCTTCTGGGTGGCTTGGTGGCAGGCACACATTGCCCAACTGCATCTCATAGCAGGGGATGCCATGGTGCACCACAGTAAGGCTCGGATAGAAGGAAGACCAACCTGAAAAACACAGATGGTGGATTACTTTGATCATAAAGCTGTTTGTATAAAGAAAAAAATATTATTTGAGTATTTTGCAAACAACATTTGGTCAGTGGACGCTTCTGTTGGCAAAGACCACTTTCATATCAATAAAATCTGTTTGACATCATTTTGCTTTTGTTTCTTGCCAACAAAGCTGACAGGTTTTTTGAGAGCGAACACGACCTGCAGTTGATATTTTATCCTTATTTTGAACAGAAATAAACTAAGAAATGTCTTGTTTTACCTTTATTTTTGACAAAAAATGGGTGATCCAATCGGCATTCGGCTGTTAAAAGGCTGTCATCGGGTGAGCCAGGGTCAAAGGTCAGCTTAAGAACTGCCTGGCCAAAAGATACAGTCTCTTCGTGGCTCACCAACTTCAGACCCCCTGTACCGTATCTCTGTAAATGAAGCAAAAGACCAATGAGAGGAGTCTTTCCTCCAGCAAGATGAGGTAGTTGGATACACTACCAAAAACAATTTGAAGCCTGATTGCCTGAAAACTTGGTGTCTACGATACTAAATGAGACCACCACTGTGAGTCCCAAAGAATGTTATACTGTATGTCTTATTCATGCACTCTGTTACTCCCTTTCTGTACCTCCTCTGTTAGCCTGGCTGCCACCTGGTGGCCATTACAAGCAATTGTCACGGCTACTAACATTACACTGAATCATGCACTCATTTAGTCAGCAATACTAAACACAATGTGTACACAGCAGGAACATATTCCAGAGTATAGCGGATTCTTATTAAATATTCTAAGACATCCTGAACACTCTATTTGTTGCTTACCTTAAGAGAGGAGGAGGATGGCATCATGGTTTCATCATCCGAGTCATCATCGGAATCTCCAAGTTCATCAGCTTCCTGCCACTCCACATTAGGACCTCGATGGAAACGCAGGCGAGTTCCTGCATATCAACACAACAGTGCGACACGATGAATAAGCAGATGTGTGTTGATACTGAGAAGAATGTGCTTGGATGCAATACTGCTGTTTGGACACCCGAGGTCAGAATTTCTTTACAAATGATTGTAACCTCGTGCTCCTCCTGGTTGTAAAAGGAGGAGAAAAAAAAAGGTGTTTCTCAATTTATATTTGATGGAAATAAAATGGTGCGTTTTACATGTTTGTTTACACATTACTGATAAACATGTGTAGGTTTGAGAAAAGACGAATAACTGACTTTATAGAGACTGTAGATTGTGCCTTTTTAAGCTATGAGGCATAATTCTCACGGCCACGTTTTGTTTTTCAAGAAATTCTTTGAAAAAAGCTCAGGTTTCACCTCAACATGTGTCTGCATGTGCACTGGTGGACACATATGGTATGTACATGAGTGTGTATGTATGCACCTTTAAGGAAGCAATGCCAGGCTGTGGAGGGCCAAGAGTGAGACCAGGCCATGTCTTCATCGTCAGAAAAAGATGAGGACATTGAGAAAACTCCAGACTCTGATTCACTGCTGGCCTATTGTGAAAAATAAATAAACATCATACAATGACGTCAGTAAAACAAACAATTTCAGTATAAAGGTCAAACAGAATTTACTAGGAAATAATCACTGAGTCTAAAGGAATGGATGATTCTTGAATTGAAAGGGTACCCTGACACGCCTGCGCTCCCTGAAGTGGCCTCTGGACGGGTTGGGTGCGCTACTGGCTAACGGGGGACGGGCGTAAGAATGTAAACTATTACTGTTGCCAAAGATGTGGACTGGAGATGATCTGGGGGGGAAAAAACGAAATTGTCATGAATATATATCATGGTCATATATGGTCATTGTTGATACTTCATATTTTTTAGTAACTCATAAGTGATATTTATAATCTACAGACAGCGGAATGTAACCCTGTTGTTCAATATTCAATACTAGCGAACTTTGTGGAATACATACTAGTGTGCCATTTTCTTACTGGGGCTGTCAACGTCTCTGAGTTTGTATCCTTAGAAGAACTCATCTGACTATGTTTATTTTCATGTTAGTTCGTCTTGGTGCAAACCTCTTATGTGGGGCGCTCTTCTGCAGGGAGCTCTGAGGACTGGTGGCAATGTTGGCCAGCTCAGTGAGCCAGTTGGTGCTTGGGGAGCAGCTAAGCTCCTGGTGGGACACTCCTGCTCCAACCTGAAATAGCCCTGGAGATCTCTGGTCCTCCTCCACCTCCTGCAGCTCTGGCATGTCATCTGGGGAGAAGTCAATAGTAATATCCATAATTAATATGTGGAAAAGCTCCGTTTACTTCATTATAGAATGAGATTGCTGGTGTCGGAGTTTACCATAATCCATGTGGCACCCAGGTGAGGAAGGCAGGTCCTCGTTGCACTTGAGTCGATCAAAAGACTCGTCCATTTTCACAATGTTCTGCTGTTTCCTGTTTTATTCAAAAACAGGCTTTATGTTAGTTTACTCAGCTTCCGCTGCCACAGCAGCTGGTTTTATGCAAAACAAAAAGGGACCAAATCAGAGCTTTCACAAACGAAGTGAAACTCATTCAAATGAAAAAAGATTATTTGTAATTGCATACATAGGGGTGAATGGTGGTGTGCGGTTTTTAGATAGTAATGTGGTTGCATTAAGACATAAAGTAAAACCTTGAACATAATGCTGATGATAGGTAAAATGTTTCTGAAATAAAAAATATCCCAGATAGTATGCGATAGTCTCAAGACGTGTCAGATCCGACATCAATAAAAAGGGATAGGTAGGCAGCCTTAAGGGAATCCTTTGTCTCTGAATCTACTGTATACCTCTGTGACTGGTCATGTGACCCGCTGCGTGGAGGCCTTGTTTATAAACTTAAAAAAGATGTTGGCGCATGCGTACCAGAGCCCATTCATTCGACTGCGTAGCAAAAGTGAAAAAACAGCTGAAATTCCTTTTGAAAAGTGTCTTAAGGAGGCTCGAAAACACGAAGTTGAAAATGACATGGTAAAATATTGTATCCAGATTTTAACATGATGTCGTGTTTGAAGACATGCAACGTACAAAAAAAAAAAAAAACGACAAAAGAAATGCATCAAATCAATCAGTTTACAAAGAAGAACTAGCGTAGCTTAACGGTTATAGTTCAACGGTCGCTGCACGCTCCAATAAACCGATGCTTATATACTAATGACAAGCCGTTAATAAACGTTTCAAAAGTACGATCGTGCCCAAAAGACGGTTTTGCATATCGGGCCTAACAGTCAGTGTTTCCCCCACTCCACTAAAGTAGCAGCAGGGTCCTCGGTTCAAACCCAGAGGCTGTCGGGCTCAACACTGTAAACAAAAGAATGTCAACAAGTTGAGGCATGACGCAACCTCTCTGCCCCGTTCATAATGAATGACACGGAACCCCGAGAGAGGCCTTTCAGCGACATTTCAAAGCAGATTTTAACCGAATGAAAGACATGTTTCGATACACAAAACTGCGGTCGGGTGGGCTCGTTATCACCAAAACAACAAGCGTCACGGAGAAAAAAAACATTGTCGAGCACACTGGCAATCCACGTCGAATAAGCGCGTGACAACCCCGCTAAAACCCCACGTTAGTACGGCGAAGACACGGGACATACGGCGCTCGAGTTCAATATTTGTTTGAACCTTTTGTTTATTCTAAAAAAATGAAGTCAACTTCCCCACTTACCAAGCCTGTCGCCATCAAGAAACTCTCTGGCATTCACTCGAGGGGTGGGAATGAATGTGTCCAGAGGAAGCCTCCTATTGGTGTACGAGAACGTCAATAACAAGAATCCGAGTATTCAATTGGTCGCTGGTGTCGAGGAAAATATTAAAGGCGGGGCCTAGTTTGTTGATCATCGTGTGATTGGATGAACGTACATGCCTGTTACCACCCAGTAACAGCTGATTGGCAATGACAGGGACAATACATGGTTATTTTGTATCTGCAATGTCGCAACTAAAGCAAGTACTCTCAGTTACACTCACTTCACATTGCTTTATAGATTATGCATGGACTATTTGTCCTCTCCTTTGTAATTAGATCATTAGTTTAACTTTTACTCCAAAATCTTTTGAATGACTGTATGAATAAGGAATGAATGAATGGCGAATGAGTGAGCGAATGGTGACTGAAAAGCTTTAAAAGTGGACTATTCTATTATTGTAACGAATAACAATGTGACACACACATATAAAAATGTTCTTTATTGACATGAAAAGTGAAACATACAGTACTTTCATCCAGTATTATGGGTTGGCCTTCAAAAATTACCAGCACTACCTGCACAAGGGGTGGGATAAATTAAGAGTGTTTAAATGTTAAACCAGCTCTACCAGTGTAAGCTGCAGTAAACCACAGACAAAATACAGAAGACTTCAATTATTAATCTTAAAAAGATAGAGAAGAGATACAGAGAAGATAGATTCCTGTTTAGAGGAAACATCAGAATATGTGTATCCAAACAGTATACGTTGTTGGCAGAGGTAGACAGCAATAATGGGTGTCAATCATAATGTATGTTTCACTGACACAAAAACAATTTGACTTGAATTTTACATTAAAACACAGGAAAATCAATAGTTTCAAGACACTGCCTATAAGGACTACAGTCTAATGGGGCAACTTATCAAATTAAAGCTGGGCCTATATAATAACAGTAAATATTCAGTTTCAAATTGTACAGCAATGTGTGGTATATTCATACAAAACTATCAGCTATCGCTCTGAAGTTTGTTTTTTTGCAAAAGCATAGTATCAGGCTAACAGCCACAAACACACTGACCAATGATATACAGTGTATGAACATTTGTTCAAGGGATTAAAACTTATGATGAACAGAAATGCATTTTGTAAAAATGTTAAAAGTACTGCCAAGTCTACATTCTGTTGTGATCAAAATCTGAAATATGTTATCAAATCAACTTCTTTTACAAATTGTTTATCCGTTTCATGTTGGGGCATGTTTGTACCCATGCTGCCAATGTTAGTGCTCTTGCCAAAATGACAAGAGATTGTGACGTATTGGCTCACCAGTAAGAAATAAGCTTTGGCATCTCATTTTAACAAACAATGTTTAGAAATTTACAAACGATATTATACTGTAGGTGTAACTAACACTGTGGAGAAAAGGTGAGCGTTAACAAAAGTGGTCAATATACAAACAATTAATGCGTCTGACACTGACAAGTAAAATGTACGCTTACATTTTTAAGGTGAGAGTTGTGAAAAATCTAACTCAAACAAGCTTTAAGCAACTCTGCTTTGGCTTACTTTACCTTCATCATAACGCAATGTGGCAAAGTCTGCTCAAATGAACCTATAGTCTCATATGGGATTCTGGCGTAGTCTGTTTTATTCATCTGACAGACAAATGTTATAGTGGATATTCACATTTGTAAGAAAAAGCTGTTTAAGTGATTATGGGGACAAACATCCATACAAGCCTCGTTTTCTTTTTTTTTTATCCACCGATTCATGGTCCATTGGAGCTGTCTCATGCACTTTGTTGCTCAATCTCAGTGCTACTTCCAAACAGGGTCACCAGCTGCTCCTTATAGTTAGCTATGTTTCTCTTCATGATGTCCATGCAAGGGCCCAGCAATCTCTCAAAGGCTTGGACGTCCATGGCTGACCAAAACAATTAAAAAGAGGAGTCAGGACATCATTTAAGGAGAGTTACAGAGAATAATGTAAAATAGTAAGTGGTACACTGAAAAGTTTATATGCCAGAAGTAATGATGAAAATATACCTAAGCATTTGACGCTTCCCACAGCATATGCTGATGCAGCTCTGGGATTGTTTGTGACAAGCGCCAGCTCCCCAAAATACTGGCCCCTCGTGCATGTGGCGATATCCACCTCCTCATCCTCCTGGTCTTTTTTCGTCTGGAAAGAAAGAAATGCACACTATAACATACACACAAGCACCGTTTTTTTATTTTTTCCATTTAACAATTAAAGGTAGACTGGGGGAACATACTCTGCTTCTTTTCATGGTGATTCTAACTTGGCCAGACTCAACAATGTAGAAGCAATCTGCTAAATCACCCTGTAAATCAAAGCACAAAAATGAGAGACTCTGCGTTTATAAATGCCCCATTGCAGCAGAAAATGAAACGATCCATCCAAGAACAGATCATAAAGAGATTGATCACCTGAGCAATGATCTGCTGTGAATCGCTGTAAACCTTGGTGGATATTACGTCCACTACCTTCATTCTCTCTGAGGGCTGTGGATGAAAGGATGTTTGGTTAACAATGGTTTTACTGTATATGCACACCGCACTTTCTTCACACTGGAGGACGAAGCTAATCTTACCTCTAAAGATGTAAGCAGTGGTAGCGTTTCAATGAATGCCTCATACAGCCTCCTTTTCTTGGCATTGTTCTTCACTATAATCCTCCTGAATGTCAGACGATCCTGAAACACAGATTTAAAGAAGAGGACAACATTCAGGTTCAGCAATATGTTGGATGACAACATGCAGTGGTAGAGGATTACAGATTGTACTCTAGGATAGGGTTCTCAACCTTTTTAACCTAAGGACCATTTCTGATTGCAAATAAATGTGAAAGAAAACATAACATGACTTTTACTGGTCCAGGGTTGTATCCCACATCACTTTTTCATCTAAAAACAGTGGCAATCAAATATGGTATTCAAATATAACTGGTAATCGAAATAACACTTTGAGTGAATACATTGTTGTATTCATATGAATTGTAGAGTACATTTTGCTGTATATAGATCAAAAGCAAAGTTTGTCATTTAATCTAATCATTTGGCACTCCCTCTGCAGCCCACTAGATGGCGCTCTGGCTCACTGGTTGAGTAAAGCGGCTGTAGGAAACAAAGGCAATTGACTAGAGCGCCCTCTAGCGGGGGAGAAAACTTCTTACCAAGATGACAAACGAGGCTCTGACATTGTGGTAAAGTGGTCAGTAGAGTCAGTCCTAGGCCCTGGGACTTAGCGTACTGGAGCTTTAATATCCTACCAGGCTGCCACAAAGTGAACTGTATACAACCTAAATTCCAGACCTAAATCAGACTATGATGAAAGCTTCTTCTGTAAACTGCGTTTTTGCTCAGTGGCATTTCAGGATCACTGTCCCTCCTCGACCTCAGAGGATTGCTTGTTCACTGAGTCAAACACACACTACAAGTACGCAAGTGGATACAGCTGCAACCTGCCCGGTTCCCTCACAGATGACATAACAAAGCTGTTGCCCACCGTTTAAGGACGCGACCCTGGCTGAGTCATTAATAAACAGGCTGCTTCACAGATCAAGTCGCAACTGAATATTGACAATAGCTGTTCTGGACACAACTTAATTAGTTAGATGTAATTATATAAATAACAAAAAAGAAGTAGGGAGGGTTTACAATTGCTTTCACCCTGACCTTTGTCTTCTCCATGATGGTGTTGACAGCCGCAGCGTTCACATTTTGATCATTTATCTTGAGTACTCAACTACCCGAGTTCATCTGAGGTGTATACTTGCAAAAACAGACAAGTTTCGCCATGTTTGTCTGAGCTGATCTGATAGCTGAGCTCCGAATGGGGAGCAATTTCTTTTTTTATAGACCTGTATTGTATTTCTCTTTCATATTCACTTTGCACATTCATTAGCTTTAATGGATGCATTAATGAACACTCCACGATAATTCATAAATATAAATAAAAAAATTCATATCCAGGGGCACAATTGGCACTTTTTTGCTTTTTGTTGCATTCAGTGGGTTTTATACAGTATGTTACCTCAGTCAACACTGCCACAGACAACCTGGATATTTACTGTAAATCCTGACGACACAGCTTGTTATGAAAACCTGAGCATGCAGCCAACTGTGCTCTCACATGGGGATTTAATGGTTTACTCACTAGGCACCAAAGGGCTCCAGGCGAGGTGGCGATTATTGTGGCTGCCCTGGGGGTGTTGTACATCAGCGCCAGTTCTCCAAAGCTGCCTCGGTTGTCATAGCAGCCTACCAGCTTGTCTGTGCCATCAACCTTCACGAAAATGTCAAACGTCCCGCTGAATGAAAACGCAAAGGGAAAAACTATCAGAGGAAAATATACACACAGGTCAGCAACAATGGTGTCTCCTGAAATCTTATGTCAGCAGGAAACATATATAGTATAGGCAGTATTTAACAAATAAAAATGTTTTAAAGAAATGATGTATAACGACCAATGATCTGATTAAAAAATGACAAGTAAGCCATGTTGTGGAAACCACATGAAAGATCACCTTTCAACAACATAAAAGTTGTCCCCATCATCGTCTTGATCGATGAGGTGCTCCCCTTCAATGCAGAACTTCTCAAACATAGCATCCAGCACCTGAGACATCTCTTCCTGCGATGGCGTGAAATATCAATCAAATATGTGAATTTCAAGTGTTGAAACAATCATGCAGAATACACATGGTGTGCCGTTTCAGCTACTTGAAAATAAGCATCTTTCCAAATCATGCATAGTGTACTGAGCTGTGGCAAAAAAAAAGCTGCTGGCTTCAGGCCATGTTCCCCTTTGTGTAATTTCAGAGATGGCAGAGCACAAACCAGAGGAGTACAGAGTGCTTATGGAACGATCCGCTCACCGCATCCAAATTCTTGAACAGAAGAATGTCCAAACAGGCTTCCTGTAGTCTCTGTCTCTGCTCATCGGTTTTGGGGTGGATGACCTGCAAATTGAAGCGCAGGTCTTATGATCTGACCCTATGATGGCCTACACATTAAAGTACATACAGAAGCCTTTGTAATGCTGACTGTTTGGTTCAGATTCAGAGCTACAATTCAAACTGTTTGGAAGAATCAACAATCGATATGAAGAAACACAGTTTACCCATGGCTCTTTATCCTCATCATCTTCATCAGGATTGATCGCTTCAGCACACACTGCATGACAGAGATCAACAGGTGAATGAGCTAGACACTCACTACCAAACAGCAAATTCATCCAGAAATTCAAATATCTGCCCAAAGTCAGAACCGTTTGGAAAGAAACATGTTAACTCAAATACTTTTTTTTAAAAAGCAGCAAAACTTTCATCCCAGTCGAACAACAAAAGCCAAATCCTCTGGAAGATTCAGCAGTTTCATGCAATAAGTGTTTTCTGGGGATGCTGTTACAGTCGGGCCCCTCATACGCATTTCCTTCCTGTGTTTTAACGGCAAGAAGAGTAGCCAAACTTTTACTTGAATAAACCAAGCTACAGGACTCAAATGGAAAAATGAGTTATGTTTCAACAAACAAATATGCGATATGACAACTGTCACAATGTGACAACTTCCAAATCCAAGCTAAAGACCTACCTGGTTACCCTGAATCTCATTTATCAATTTAGTTTCATTGCTTTTATTCTGTGTGCTTTTGTTTGCTTGGTTGATTGTATGCATCATGTGTTTCTTGTATAATCTGTAGAGCACTTTTAGGTTGCCTCTGTGTATAAAATGTGCTTTATAAATAAATTTGCTTCGCCTTGCCTTTGGTTTGATGTTTAGTCTAATATATGTTGAGGATGTTCATTTTTCATATGAAGTGATAAAAGGTAGGAAAGGTGTTACTGATTACTCTCACTGGCTCATACTTTCCATTCAGGCTGTCAAACATGCAGCTAAATCAGTCTTATGTTAACATGTGAAGCCACACTGTTACTATTGTCACTAGCAAGAGATTATCATTAGTAGCACTTGTCCTCATCTCCACACCCACGTCACTCACTGGCATTATTAACCAGGCTTGAGACAAGTGGTTTCACAAACTCGAATAAATCAACACTATTTTATTACGGGAAGGACAATGAAAAAAGACAGATGGAAAAGAAAAAAAAATTCGAACTGGAACAAATCTGACGTAGCCTAAGCATTCAGGTGTTCAAAGAAGTTTCACATGTTTCCAGCATTGACATTGTCCAGAGTTTTCCTCTTGGCAGAACAGACTTAAAACAGCCAGAATGACAACTCACCTGATGCTCTTCTGACGAATCTGTTTATTACCGGGGCTGCAAAAAGCACAAAGATATATATCAACAGGTTAGAATTCATTATAAAATAAATCTATCTCACAGTGACCGAGTCATTACTGAAAAGGGTTTAGGGTTAACGCACTGTGTTCTACAAGTAGTGGAGTCCAGTCCTGTGCTCATTAAGGAGCCATATTAATTCGGGTAAAACCTGAATAAGGACAGCTGCTTTGAAGAGCGCTTGAATCAAATTTGAATGACAAATAATTAAAATGTAAAACACATCTGAGCTCCAACATAATAGTCGGGGTATGAAATATACATTAGATAGGAGGTCTCATTCATTAATAGCCGTCCAGCCAGTGTTATCCGAGGAGGCTCATTGGAATATGAGGTGTGATGGGGCACAATCTTAACCCCAAAATACAACAATAGTTAGATTAATGACTGCATATAGTGTACTTGTCCTTATGTAACCATTGTAGACAGCCGTGCAGACCCCACCACTCATTGGGATGCTGTGTCAGAGCTCTGGGTTGCTATGCTACTTGCTGCACCTTGTGGCACTACTGCACCGGCCATTCTGTTCAATATGACCACAGTTTAGGAAGCACAAATTAGTCTAGGGGTGGTAAAAGGTCACATTTTGCATTGCTTGCATCATAGCAGAGGCTAAGTGTCCCACATGCATCTGCTTTGGTACATAATCATGGTATAGGCCCATCAGGCCTGCACCTGAAACTGAAAATGTTGAAATGACTTGGAGGTGCAGGGTCCGTGTAAATAACCGGATTCGTGTGTGGCAAGCAATCTGTTGTTTTTCGTTGCATGTTTTGCCTGTTTTTCTGAGTTTATGTCTTTCTTGTTTTTAAAACGAAATGCTTTTATTTTGAAAGCAGCTCTGAGAGTAATAGACGGAAGTGGTATTGTGTGCGCGAGGAGGGAGAGTAACGGACGGAGAGAAAGACGGTTGGAAATGTATACTAACCGTTAGACGGTTGGAAATGTATACTAACCGTTAGTATACATTTCCATCCAACCGTCTTTCTCTCCGTCCGTTGGGGGGATGAGTACCCCCCCCCCCCCCCCGAAGAGGCACAAGCTCTTACGTTGTTTGTATGATTCATCAATAAATTACACAATCATCAGTTAAGTGTCGAACCATCATTCGGAGGGATATGTTACAGTCCGTCTAGAAAACACATAGTCCGTTTGAGCTGCTGTGCCTTAATGCTGTCCTCATCTCACACACACACACACACACACACACAAACAACAACGTGTCTGCACAGACGAAGACCAAGACACCTTCATTAAACCAGCATTCAGCCTCCGTGACCATATATGGCGAATGACAGAGCCGTGGTGGATGCAAGGTGGCGAGCTCTGGAGCATCACTGCGCTCAATGAGCGTCTTTTTCTCTCCCGCTGGACAGAAGCCGTGCACACATGCTCATTGTTCCAAATGCAGGACATCCACTGCCACTTCCCCTCCTCACATAGCGCAGGTCTACACGGCCAAATCTATTTGCCTACCTATGAATTCCTCGTCATCGTCGTCGTCCTCCTCTCCGTTTTCCGAATCGATCTGCATGGCTTCGTCAATGAAATTGACCGCTTTTCCGGATCTTGGTGCCGAATTTTGGTCATTGCCAAACGAGGCCGCTCTGGTCTCACTTTCCTTCAGCTGGGTGAAGTACTGTAACGCAAACTCGAGCAAATCCCTGGGCTGATTCCTCAACACTTCCACGGTAAAGCTCTGTAACAGCTCCGTCAGTCCTTCAGGAATTTCTATACTCATTCCTATTGTCAGTCTATGAATGTGAACAAAACCGGTTTGCCGCGAATTTGAAATAATCAAAAGCACACAGCGGAGATGGGGGAGGACAAAAAAAAAAAGCCTAAATCCGCAGACGGGTGTAGTCAGTCCACCCAGTCAGCATCCACAGCGAAACCTCAATTTTTCTTGAATGAAAATGGCTCTGGATTTTTCGTCCAAGCATCTTCTTCTTCTGCTGCTTCTGGCTACAGGAAACCCACGCATGTGACCCAGGAATCCATGGCAACCACCTATCCAGGGATTGCGTATGAGCAGCAGCAGCGCAGAAACTGCAGTCAGTCGCAAAATACAAATGATGGGGAAGAGAAACCCTCCGGTGTATCAGTCAGAGATCGATTTTCACTGAGAGATGAGATATCAAAAGTCCGTCCGTATTATGTCTGAGGTCCAGTAGGAATGTATTGTTTGTGTGGCCAACACGTCTATGTTTATGTTCACAGATAACGTATCACGGAATGAACGGAATAGGCATACAGAATGAAGAAATATCTGAGAAATACAGCAGAAAAAGGTGTTATCATAGATCAATAAGTATGATTAAAAAAATAAAGAAATAGCTAAGAAATACAAGAAATAAATGTTTTTGTTTTTTTAAATAAATAGTAATAAAAAGGTGCTATCATAGATGAAGAAATGTGATCATTAATTTACAATGAGATCAAACATGTAAACATTATAACCTGTAATGTACCGTGAAAATCTGTCTTGCATTCATACTGGTATCCAGCTTAATTCCTAATTATACAGTAATTAATGGCCATAAGACAAAGGCTCGTAGAGGGACTGTCCCTTTAATAGCACCAGCAGTTTAGGCCCTACTTCTTGTTCCAGAGGGAGAAAAATTAATACATCTGATGCATATTCTAATGTCATGGGACCTTTGAGAACATTGTGACTCCCAGGCAAATACTGCATGCTGCAAGAAAGCTCCAATTACACCAAGGCAATGTCCTTGTATGTGAAACCCTATATTACAATAAACCTGATTATGAATTAAAACATGATAGTCAACACACTTGGACATCTATGGTGAGTCTTTTAAACACTGTGCGATGGGGGTCATTTAGGTTTCAAAATTACGAAGTAATTATGAGTTACAGAGAACAGTTTTTAAGAAACTAGACATTCCTTTACACTTTCTAACTTTATTTTTTATTTATCATCATTCTGTGGTAATTTGTAAAAGAGCAGAGGGCAAAAGGAGATGAAGAAATAGTTCTTCACAATAATTCTTCACTTGACAGAAGAAATCTACCCAAAGAGCACAGCTATCATCTGCCGTGGTCGTCAGCCTTCGATGGCTCAGCTATGAGTCCCTTCCCCCTGCTTTGGCCCATATCTGTCACTCTATATTAGGAAAGCTCAACATTTTCTCACTCAAGCGAACATATGGGAGCATGTCCGTGGTGCGAGTGCTGCTGCTCAGCTGCTAGCTCACAAACTCAGCATTCAAGCCCTTTTATTTGGTTGTGTGTCCCATCATGGTATACCTGCAGTGAGAAGACATCAGAGACAGTTGTTAGTAGAGAACAAGCACCGTGCATCAGCACTGCTCTCTGAACAGTTTATCCTGAAGATTGTTACTGTTGAAGGCTTCTTAACAGACCAATGCAGCTGGAAGCCAAGAAATTATTACACTTCAAAGTGGAAATAATTTCTGAATCGTCCTTAGGTTGCAATTAGGTTGTCATTTTGAAAATGCAACAAGGAAAGAATGAATAGTAAAGTATGTGGTACTGTATATACAAGCAGGAATTGGCCTTTATTAACATTTTGACTCAGGCTCTGTACAACAGGAGGCAATCTATTTGAAGATTAGTTGACAGGCATGTTTATGACATGGGAATATTTATTCAGTCAAATATTCTGTTTATTGCGGAAAAAAACTGCTCATGTATCTTGAATTGTGATAACATGGCCAAGATTGTGGGGTAAATTAATGTGTGGCTGTAAAAAAAAAGAAAAAGAAATACTCAGAAGCAAAAACAAAGAGGTGTTTTCCTCAATTATACAGTAATAATGTTGCTGATTTGGAGACTGTGTGAAGACACAGAATTTTAGTCTGAAAACGTAGCATTCAGTCAGAAAATTAAAAATGACTTTAAATTTTAGCATTGATCTAATAAAATAAACTGAAATTTGGAGAAAATATTAGACATGTTCGTCAGTGTTACATTGCTAACCTTCACAGTACTGTTGTATTAGACTGCATTAGTTGTACCTAATAAACTGACAATGTGTCATACTGTCATACATTAACACTTTTGTCTTCTTTCTTATAAACACACCATATTGCCATTCAGAGTTTCAAGATTTGGGTAACTGTGCCACCTACTGGGCATGGTATTGTAATACATTGCTAAAATACATTAACCTGTGATATTTTCTCTTTACATACATCTATTCAAATGCATCATTCTGGTGTTTGCCAGGTGATCGGTTTAACAAAGGAAACACCTGATTCCTGCAGTCAAATCACAGAATCTCACGAGTGAGCTGAGATCGGGTGAAACCAGCAATTCATAAGATCATTGCAGGGGGAAGTGGGCAATATTACTATTCAGGAGATGCCATGGAGGCTTAACATTTTTATCTCAATGTATTTGCGGTATTACATAAAAGATGCAACATGAATACTAATTGATACTAATAAAAAAAAAATGTTTTTATATTATGCCAGCAGAGATGATAAAATTGGCAAAAATGACAAGAATTATTACAAATGTGTCTTGAGATGCCCATACGCCACACTTTATTTTTATTGTAACATATCAGTCAAAAATCAGTGATTTCTAAAGATGCTGGGATGTTGAAATAAGCTTGCACAATTTGCTTATATTAGATGTCAGAGTTGTTATCAAACCACATACAGACACCGCTAAAATACGACTTCCCGAGTGAGATGAGATTCAATTATTTAGTTTCCTTGCCTGATTTTGACGTCTTATCGATCGAAAATGATGGCAAGTAAACGTAATCACGTTCTGTTGAAATATTAACTGGCTTCGTTTCTACCATAAAAGATTTAGGGAGTTTCTGAGGCCTTAACATTTCCCTCACATCTGTTCTGTGATCAGTTTTCTCTCTCCCAGTAAGTGATTGAGCCCATTTGCTTTCTTTGGGATGACCACAGTGCTGCTCCCAGACGGTGTGGACTGGCAGTCCGGCCAACAACTTGATTCAAACTTTGAATTGCATGTATAAACACTTTGTGACTGACAAACCATAACAGTACAGGGCCCAACAATTCTGTCAGCGGTTGAGAGACTCTGGATAAACTGCCTCAACTGATTTTGTTCACTTTCTATAAATTAAAGACTATTCAACATCACTATTGTCAAAAGACTTTCACCATAAAATTGAACACCTACAGCTCTACTTTTTCCTTTGTCTAGGTTAGCATCAGGTGAAGAGAGACACATCAATGGTCCAGCGGGTAGGCAGGAGGCCAGCAGTAGCACGGCATCATGGGTAATATATACACAGTACGGATGCAACAGGACACATCAAGGCTGAATGCGCTCCCTGTTCAGGTCGTATACAGTGGATGGAATAAGCGAGTGGAGGAGGTACCGGATGAATCGTTTACTGCAGTTTGAGAAAACTTCCAAGACTATTGGATTCGTTTCAACCAAACACTGTGGCACCGGGTTGATTCAAGGTTTTCACCTCAGGTGATCCGTGTGAAATCTGCTCCAAGTTGTGCAGGAAATTGAATTTCTCTTGTTGGCTGTGTTGATATAAACTACTTCTTTTCTCCATTTAGGCATTTGTATGGTTCAGTATTTTGTAAGTTTACCACGGCATTTCAATTGATTTTACAATCTGAACTTCATGATTTGGTTGACTTGCGTCACGTTGACAAACTCAAAATACTCATGGACAGACAATTCTTGTTAACTTAGCTTGATGCACCTTATATTGAGTGTGGGTGTGTGAATGACAAGGGATAGACAATCTGTCACCGTCATCCACAAAATAAGTTGTTTTTCTCCTGCCTTGAAGTCAAAGCAACTTCCTTTCAGTTACTTGTGTATTGTTAAAATCACCAAACAAACACCATGTGTCCTCTTTCCAGGAAACATTTATTTCGATCAAGAGACAGGATCGCTTCTTTCCATAAACAGGTCAGTTAAATATTAACAAATTTACAGTCATGAGGAATGTAATAAAAAATAAACCAACAAAAAACAAACAATGCTCGCCTTTAAAAAACCCAACCCAGGGACCCCACCCATGATGATGTTGACCAGTGGCGCTGGAACAAGACTCAACTCCAATTCCAGCTCTATAGTTTCATCCTCTTCATTCAGTGCTTCACAGTTCCTCTTTCTCCGATTTCGTCTGCAGGAGAAAGAAAAAATTAAAGTTATGAAGAAACTGCAGAACAAATACTCAGTCATCTGATTTCTCTACATCTCTCAGATGCCACAGAATTTTAAGTGTTCTCACCGTTTTCTCCTCTTCTTCGTCATCTACAATTTCTTCTTTATCTTCAAAGTCGTCGTCCTCGGCTGCCTCCTCCTCCTCCGGCTCCTCCTCTGGCTCTTCTGGCTCCTCCTCTGGCTCTTCTTCAATCTGTGGAATAGTCAAATCATTTTCAACATTGCACCCCAACAATCTTCAACCATCACTGAGCGCACTTAAAATGACCCAACTGGGAACCCTAAAATGCTAACATTCAGAAAATACAAAAAAAAAAAAAAAAAAAGGAAAGTGTAGCTATAATGAAATAACCCCGTTTGAACAAGTCAGATATAAGAATGTGACTTGACACATGTACACCTAAAGTGAAAACTTTGCTATATGAATGTTTCCAAAGTAAGACAGAAAGGTGGCTGCTGGCATCAACTTGCCTGTTCGTCCAGAGCTACATTCATGCTGAGTCGGAGCATGCGCTCTATCCTCTCTCCGTAAGCCTTCGTGTCGGCCAGTTGGTAGCCGGAGCGCAGTGTGGCCGTCTCGAACAGAACCACGGCCAGATCTGACGCAATCTGGTCCTCGCCGTCATCCTGACAGACGTGAAAGGAAAGAAAAGGGTCAGTTCTCTGCTCGGTCCATTTCATGTTCAAAAATGCTGCACACAAAACAGCAACTCTAGCCTCATTTTACAAAAGCATTATAATACAATTTTATAAATTACATTTAATGGCATCATTCCAATGAGAACAAGTGGTGGACGGACTTACATTGACTTTGTTAAGCATCTGCTTGATGAGAGGATGTTTGGGGTTGATTTCTAATGTTTTCTTCTGGCTGGCATAATAGCTGAAGAAGAGAAGAGGGGAATTAGTATATAACCTCAGTAAACAGTCAACATGTTCCACCGCTGCAATTTACAACTGTGATAATGAGCATCAACATTGTGACAAGCACAGGATCATAACTCACTTTGTGGAAATGTCCTTTCCTGTCTGGTAAGCCTGTGCCTTCATGATCCTCTCCATGTTTCCTGACCAGCCATATTGACTGGCAACCAAAGCGCAGGGGGAGTTTGTTAGCCTCTGAGAGACGACCGCCTTCTCAATCTGTGGGAAAGACAGCATCGTATTAAGTACTACGACTGATGGAGCAAACATAACTTTAAATTGTATCGCCCCTGTGGCTGGTGTGCATTTCCCCATGTCATGAAAATTACAAAATGATTCTCTACCATGTCCTTCAGGGCCTTGTCCTTCAGCCAAGTGGTGAGAGGTTCATACTCCTTCTCCAGGGCCTCCCTCTTCTCCTTGGTCTTGTCACTCTCGTCAAATTTGACACCCTCCTTTGCGACGTTCTGGAAGCGTTTTCCGTCAAACTCGGGCAGCGCCTGGATGCAGTACTCATCCACCGGCTCCGTCAGGTAGATCACCTCGTAGCCTTTCTTCAGCAGCCTCTCCACGAAGGGAGAAGACTCCGCCTGCAGAGGGAAACCAGGACAGATTATCAATGCCAGCCTATTCAATTTGATTTTACATCATCTAAGTGCAATTCCAGCATGCCTTGTACTTGACAAGTTACATAATTAAGCATTTGAACCCAATAGGAAAACAGCCACTCACCTCCTTCCTGCTGGTACCAGCCATGAAGTAGATCTTGTCCTGCTTGTCCTTCATGCGCTCCACGTATTGCTCCAGGCTGGTCACCACTGTGTCGCTGTTGGAGGTAATGAAGCGCAGCAGCTTGGCCAGACGGGTCCTGTTGGAGTGATCCTCAATGACACCCAGCTTGATGTTGGTTCCAAACTCCTTCCAGAACTTATCGTTGTAATGCTCCTCTGCGATCTTCTTGATCATGTCCAAAGTCTTACGCACCAGCTTCTTGCGGATAACCTGAACGGAGACAGAAAGGATCACATCGGTCACTTTCCATTTTGTTTAATATTCCTTACCATTGTATTTCATAATGTTAACTTGTTCTTTCCCTTTCTCCTTCCTGTAAAACACTTTGACCTCTGTTTTGAAATGGGCTGTACAAATAAAGGTTCCTTTCTTGCCTGCCAATTAATCATCTTTTTGTCAGTAAAGAGTAAGAAGTGTTTTAACATTCTAAGAAACAATTGGGCTTTGGATTGTGTTGTATAAATGTCAGATGTGAAGCTCACCTTGAGCAGTTTGTGTTGCTGCAGAGTCTCTCTCGACACATTCAGGGGAAGGTCATCAGAGTCAACCTAGCCAAATACATTTTCATTAATCAGTGACATTTCGGCAAAGCGCAAACAGTTTATATTAGCACAAGCCTGTGTCACAGGGAGAGTTAATCACTCACCATTCCCTTGACAAAGTTCAGGTACTTTGGCATCATGTCGTTGAAGTCGTCTGTGATGAAAACTCTCCTGACAAACAGCTGTGACAGAGATAAACATTCATTTAGAACATCCTTCTATAAAGGACAACACAATGCCTTAAAAATGGGTACTTGGTCGAGGGAAATACCTTGATGTAGTCATTCTTCTTGGAGCCATACTCGTCAAACAGGCCGCGGGGAGCTGAAGTGGGCACAAACAGGATGGACCGGAAGGTGACCTCCCCCTCCGCCGTGAAGTGGATGTGGGCCAGAGGGTTGTCGGTGTCCTGTTAAAGCGAGAAACATAGTTTGAATTAAATAACATGAAACAGGTTGAACCTACAAGGAAGGCACAGAAACTGCGTGGACGTTTGACGAAGCGCTACTTTTCAGGTGCCTACCTTAGAGAACGTCTTGTAGAAAGCGTTGTACTCTTCCTCCTCGACCTCCTTAGCTGGTCTCTGCCAGATGGGCTTGATATCATTCATCAGTTCCCAGTCCCACACAGTCTTCTCAACCTACAACACACAGAGAAAAGTGTCAGATCTCATTATTTAGGAAGTAATATGTCCAAACAAAACAGCATCAACTTAGTCAAGGGCATAATCCCGCACGTTTTACTGCCACCATTTGATCAACGTATATAGTACGAAATAATAGATTTGACTAAAATCTTAAAAAAAAAAAAATAAAGAAGATCAGGGGTGACCCCGAATAGAATAGTAATGAAATAAAGGATCATTCGACATTCATAAACAACAACATGGCTATCTCAAAATCAAAGAATAGGCCTACATTTATTAATCAGAACGTACTATCGGAGCACTAGATACATTTTGAACGGTCTCTAAAAATCAACCGGGGAGGTGCACAAAAACAGATGTTTGCAGCTTGCATTTCTCTCCCCACTGACTGTCTGGGCGGCTAAAAAGAGAATTAGGACCACAAGTTCTATTTATAACCACGAAATACAAGCAGGACAAGAAACTGTCTCCGTCTATTGATCTCTGCTCCGTGTCAGTACCACAGACAGCACCACTACACACACATTCTCTGTCAGGGACATCCCTGATTTCATTTAACAGTCATCCCTATATGAAGTTCCTACCTTCTTTGTCTTAGGCTTCTCTTTGTCCTCCTCCTCTTCCTCCTCTACCTCTGCCTCCTCTTCAGCAGCCTCTTTCTCTGGTTCCTCTGCTGCTTCAGCATCTTCCTCGATGGGCTCCTCAACGGTCTCAGTCTGGCATGTCGAGGAGAAGAAATTATGTAATTTCATACGTCATTTTCATAACAGAGGGAACTGGGATGAAGTCTGAGTCACAGCGTGGGAGGAAGTGTCTCAAGTAGTCACCTTACTGGCCCAAACGTAGATGGGGAAGTTGATGAACTGGGAGTATTTCTTGACGAGGTTCTTGATGGTCTCCAGCTCCAGATAGTCTGAGGCCTCCTCTTTCAGAACCAGTCTGAAGTTAGAAAAAGACATTTGAGAGTAGAGTTGCAACAGGAAAACAGCATTCAGCTACATTAGCTGAAGGTGATTTTAAGATAACTTAAAAACTAAATGTAAAACCCACGTGATGGTGCTTCCTCTGCCCAGTGTGTCCCCGCGGGGGTCCTCAATGACAGAGAACGTATTAGAGTCAGACTCCCAGATGTGCTGGGTGTCATTGTTGTGTTTGGACGTCACGATGACTTTGTCGGCAATGAGGAAAGCAGAGTAGAATCCCACACCAAACTGGCCAATAAGCTCCGAGGTCGACTGGTCCTCGGTCTGCATGTCGTTCATCTTGTTGAGGAACTCGCTGGTGCCAGACTTGGCAATGGTGCCCAAGTTCTTCACCAGGTCCTCTTTGGTCATTCCAATACCAGTGTCAGTGATGTGGAGCATGTTCCTCTCCTTATCAGACTGGAGACAGGAACAATACAGTTAAGTTAACAGAGGGAGAACCATCGACATGACCTATAAAGGCTGCATCGTACGGCAAGTCGTTCTTGTGCATACTTTTATTTTGATGGTCAGCTCCTCGTTGGAGGCCATTGCCTCGTCATTGGTCAGAGACAACAAGCGGATCTTATCCAGAGCATCCGAAGCGTTGGAAATCAGCTCCCTAAGGAAGATCTGAAACAGAAGCAAACATACTATTAGTTCAACCTTTCCTGAAGGTCTGTAAGACATATTATAATAACACAATATTCCTGCCCAGTTTGTTCATTCAGTGGCAAGTGATGGTAACGGTAAAGGATGGAATATTTGTTCAAAACTGAATACCATGAAAGTTAGTGGGTGCCGTTTTAATAACGTTGATTTTCAATGTTAATGAATGTTGCTCCACGCTGCCTTAAGTATTTCATTGAAGTGAACTAAGATGACAATTCACTCAAATTACAGGCTAGGATGAGTTTCTTGTCAATCAAAATATTGTTTTAATTAGTGTCATACACAGTGGCCACTTTATGAGAAACATCTGTAAAATCTAATGCAATCCAATCCAACAGCTCAGCCATAAAGTCTACTTATATAAAAGATAATAAAGATCGGTTTTGATTGATACCGTCAGAGATTTATTAATTAAGTATGTTTATTATTGTGGTTGGTAGTTTTTAGTAGTATTGTATTAGTTTGAATTTATTGATCCATTTTCAAACATGAGGGGGAAAGAATATTAGATATACAATTTAATATACCACTAACTATGACCTCAACAACAAACATATTGTTAAATCTGATAAAAGTCAATCAACAGCATCATCTTGTAAACCAGTGCTTGTACATCAGGAGGTCATTTATTCTCTCTCACCTCCTTGTTCTTGTAGAGGGAGTTGATAATCAGCTTCATCATACGGTTGACTTCAGCCTGAAAAGCGTGTTTTTCCGACTTGTCTCGGAGTTCCTTGATCTGAGCTGCGTTCAAGCCATCCAGCTGGATAGCCTCCTCCTCTCTGGGGATAGACAGAAGCACACACACACGTGAAATCAGGGAAAAGCACAACAACAAATCATAGTTGCCAACAGGAAAATAAATCTGTTCCCGCCTGTAGGGATCAGTATTCAAGTTAAAGCCGAGACGCACAGGATTCCCTCGTCTTAAATGACGGATGTGCATCAAAAGGTTGCGGATCTCAAGAGCTGCTGTTAGCGTTTGTGTGCACAAGCTTGGTCATGTTGACCTTGTGCTGTCAACTCCAGGTTTAGTCGACCTCTCTCTTTTGATAGGGACAGCCACAGTACGCCCAACAGGCACATTCTGATAGAGGTATTCAAAGTGACACCTACCTCTGCACCACCTCATCATCTGTTCTGGAGCCATCTCTGCTTTTACCAAAGTCCTCCTCTACCATCCCATCGATGTCAACTTCATCCTCTGCCTTTACAGCAGCTGCCAAGGGGATTAAAATATATACATATTATATCAGTATCTGAAGAAATATACAGCACTTAAAGATCATATACAATGAGGCTTGGCGAAGTCGTGATCTAAATCGTGAACTAAAAAAAGGTGTAAAGCTGAGTAGGATGGCTTTTAATGAGCCACAATATGGCTGCACATGAGACGATAGCAACGATTTAATGGGGATGTTAGCTAGCATCAACCTGCTTTAATATAACGTTACATTGTGTTTCTAATACTTCTGGAAAGGCAATTAGAAATACTGCACACTAGCGTTTCTACAACAAATGTGTTGAAGCCTAATCTACCACACTGTCTATCATTGACATTTGGGCAAAATTAAGCCTTAAAAAATGACAAACAAATGAAAGGCTGTAGTCACGAATGAGCAGAGAAGCACCAACACAAGTTCACGCCACCGTTAGCTCCCTGGCTAACCGTTAGCTACAATGTTGGGTGATAAAAAGTGAGACAATACAGCAAACATATTTCTGGTACTTACCAAAGGCAACGAGTGCGCAAAGCAGACCTATCACCCAAACTCGTCTCATGTTGCGGTTCTGCGTGAGTGACGGTGTGTGTCTTCAGCTCCTGAAACAAAAGCCGGGAGATAAGTGCACGTAGCACAGCCTTAACAAGAGAGACAGACGAGCTCTCCCACCAAACGAGCCCACTTTATTTAACCCGTGACAGCCGACCAATGGCTGCGCACCACGCACAACGTTCGACCAATCAGAGCAGAGCACCTGGTACATGTTGTCCAATCACACTCTTCAACATAAGCCAATACTCGAAAATCGTGGCTAGACACCATTGGCCAGGAATGAAGAATCCGCACATCACTTCCTAAAATTCACCTTTTAATCTGGGGGAAAAAAATCTGTGTCAACACCTTAGTTAAACTTTGATTTTCTTATGCAATGTCACAAACAAGTGACACTGAGGCTGGATGACTCTGGGGATTTTCTTTATTTCTCTATGTATTGTCACTGACTGCAGCATTATACTTGTGTCTGTTACAGTTTATGATAGTCTAAATTGCATCATGTTTATCTACGCATGTTTATGTGGTATAGTATTTTGACTAGATCGTCTGGAGTCATTGTACTTAGATATCCTGCTGTTAAAAAACACACAAGAGATCACTACACATTATCTGCACTACTAATATTTGTCCACAAGGTGTCGCTGTTAAGTCAGTGAGTTAAAAATGCAATTTCCTCGTACACACTGAAAAAGTGCTGAAAAAGACTGAGATTGTGTCAACCTGGAATCACTAATGGTTAAATAAATAGTGTGTTACATTATCATACACATATGCACATTATTATTCTCAACCTGCCTGACTGTATTTGGTTGTGTGAGCATAAGATAAAGCTACAGACGTCAAATAGAAGTTGCAGTTATAGGCGTGTGGTGTTTGTGTGTGTGTGTGTGTGTGTGTGTGTGTGTGTGTGTGTGTGTGTGTGTGTGTGTGTGTGTGTGTGAGTGAGTGAGTGAGTGAGTGAGTGAGTGAGTGAGTGAGTGAGTGAGTGAGTGAGTGTGTGTGTGTGTGTGTGAGAGAGAGGGAGAAAGAGAAGGGTACATTACATGTAGTATGTAAGTCATTACATTAAAATACACATTTAAATCCTTATTTGGATCTTTAGTAATACTTTTGAAATCAGTACTTGTATGCACTCTGATTAAACACAATGTCAGCTGATATTAAATGGTTTTAATTGATTAACTAACGAAGCATAATATCTCAATCAATAATACCAATTTCGAGATACAAAGTCATAATGTTGATTTTTTTTGTCAATGAGATCGTCAAATGTTTTGTCATATTTTGACTTGTCAAGACAAAAGTGAGATACTCAATCAAACTTAGAAATTTTAAGTCAAATGTATACCATTCGAACTAGTCCTCTCGCCAAGTGTGTCCTAAAAAGCCTAAATTATGACTTAGTAGCATCTCACAATTTTGACCATGATTATTTTCATTTCTGTCAGAAATTAAATATATATCTGAGAGAAATAAAAATAAATAATAAAAATCTCACAACAGTGTCCCTAAAAAGGCTAAATTCTGACCTAGCATTGCATCATCTTGATTTACTACGATGAATGACAAAGTAAATACTTTGAGAAGTAAATTTACTTATTCACAATAATGAGACAAAACCATGACTCAAAAAGTGATACATTTGCCTTAAAAAGGCTACATTTTGATTAATTATTACATTATTATAACTTTATTATTACTCTCATTATTATCACTTAGTATCTTATAATTATGAATTACTTATAAGATAACTAAGTCATGATTTATATTTTCTAAGTCACACTTATGAGATAGTCTCGACGAGACAACAGTGAGATACTATGTCAGAATAATTTGATTTTAAATCAAAATTATACATCAAAACAATTATTAAAAGTGTATCTATTGTGTTGGTTTCCTTCGGTGCCATTATGCCTGAAATATTTCAGATCTCCAGTCTTTCAATGCTCGACAAACAGACACTCCTGCATATTAAATAAATGTATCCGGTTACATCGCAGCTGTTTGGTGGACAGTAGGAAGCGAGCTGATCCCCAGACGCACCAGCTTCTGATTCGCTGGTTCCCCGGGACGTTGCTAAACGCGGAAGTGACGTGAAAACCAACCAAACAGGGACACTCGGTATTTACAGAAGAGCTGGTGAGGTGCATGCATTCTCGTCTGGGAGCCCACCGCGACCTACAAAACGGGCTGCAACCCCAAGAGTCATGGCGCCCTTGTCTCTGTCCCTTCTGAAGCACAAGGACTGTCTGCAGAAGGCGAATGTATTTTGCAATGTAGTACAGAGTTTACACCAACGGCCATTCACATCTCGCTTATGGAAACGGAGTTTCGGTGCGGTACCCCATGGAGTCGGTCAGTTACTGTCACACCAACCCAGATCCCCAAACTACGCAGCATCTGTGTGTCGCAGCTCTTCGGGCGGCCAGGACATGACAGAGAGGCTGTGGTCTGTTTACAATGAGACCAAAAGGCAGACTGAAGGTACGGACACTCAGTGAGATACAGGACTGTTGTTGCCTTATAACGCTGTTATGACGAATGTTTACAGCAGACTTACGCACCAAACCAGTTCTGCATCCTTACAAACCTCCACTTGTGGTTGGAATGATATATTGTAGCTATAAGCTATGCTACGTTTTGTGTCACACATACACACAAACACCTTTAAAATATAATGAAATTCAAGTACCTACAGTATCTGCTTGGCTCTGCACAGATGTTTTATGGACAAAGGATTTTGGAGGTGGTTGCAATGAATTCAAGCAAATAGTCCACATGTTTTTACCTCACACAGCTCCACATATCTGCCTCCTCTGGCTTGTTTGAGCAGGAAACAGACCAATTACAGTATTTGCAAATACACAATGAAAATACCGTTAACATATTGGAGGTACTGAGAAATAAGAAGCTTTAGTTGAACAGAAATCTAGTGTACCAGTACTCTACTCGTGTTTTTAATTTGTATTTATCCTAACATTTGATCTGTTTTTGGAGTCCATAAGTGGCAAAATGTCTGAGAGAATATTTCCGTCTGAAGAGAAGAGAGGAAACTATACTTTATCTAGTATCGAGCCTAATAATGTGTCCTTTCCTGGATTCTGCATAATTAATGCATGTATCTGGTAACCTATCGCAGCTGTTTAGTGGATAGTAGGAAGTGACTAAACTCCAGATGCATCACAAGTATACACCATGAATACTTTTATTTATTAGAACGGTGACATAAGAAACATAAGTTGACAGATATCAGGCGTCCAGGTACTCCATGTGGGTGTGTACTGGCCCTGTTCAGACACCAAATCAAAAGGATTTATCCACCACCTTCAAGACATATGTACGTATGTCCTAAGATATGCCTTTCTGTCATAGCAGCACATAATATTCCTAAATAGAAGGAAACTGCAAAACAACCCCATGTGTTTCTCTCCTCTTAGATTTGATCCCAGCCATTTGCACCAACTCAATCGACCCTGACACCATTTTTGCAAACAATGAGATGAGCCTACGAGACACCGAGGTTTACGGCTTCGACTACGACTACACCCTGGCTTTCTACTCCAGGCACCTGCACACCCTCATCTTCAACATAGCTCGGGACATTCTCGTCACTAACCACAGGGTGTGTGTACAATGTGTGACTCACTTGGCACATTCTTTTTCTTCTGATACAGACAGGATCGTATTTCTTTGCTGAAATTGATCCGTAAACTAATTGAACAGCAACAACACAATTAAAGAATCGTGTGTTTTCATGTTTGTCCTTAAGTATAGAAACAAGAACAGGGAGGAAGGTACAGCTTATTAATCCCTCAAAGGGGAAATTAAATGTGTTCACACGCATGCGGAGACAGGACCTTTACATATGCGTACATGTATAAAGAGATGACAGAGTGAGGGGGGCTGCCTCATAGGACGGCACCCCGAGCAGACTTGCTCTACCTCACTAGAGCCCAGGAGGTGAAGCGACACCTCTCCAGCTACTAGTCCACACTCTGTACTTGGTCCGCACTGGACTTGACCAGCGATCCTCTGGTTCCCGAGTTCCCACGGACTGAGCTTCCCCCAAGTTGGAGAGATCGTTAGCAGAATAATCACCTCACATCTAAGGTTTACGCTGGGCTTTGTTGCACCATCAAGCACAGTTTTTACCTTCATAGGTGGATTATGGATCAGGCTTGTGGTGTACTCTGTTGCTCAAATGATTTTAGATTAAGCCGATGCAATGCCCTGTTTTGTTGCCACTAAAATATTTGATTTTCTTTTCTTAGTATCCAGAGGGTCTGAGAAATTATGAGTATACTCCTAATTTTACTGTCAGAGGACTTCACTATGACGTTCAGAAGGTGAGAAGGTCTTTGCTTATCTAACTCAAAAAATGACTGTTTTATGGTTTGCATCAATCGTACCGCACGCTCAGTGTTTATTAAATGAACATTTTTGTGGAAATATTGAATGATTTTAAACAGGCGCTGCTGATGAAGATAGATGCTTTTCACTACATCCAGTTGGGAACTGTATACAGGTATCTGTGCACTGTGTTACTTCTCACATCAGTGTAGTGGGTAATGATTACTACAATGAAAAACACACAGCACTGTATGAGCATAACATGTCGTTTCTCATCAGTTAAAGGACGACGCTGCACATTTTACAGCTTTTCTGTGGCATGATATAAATGAAAACATTGTCTCAGGATTTAATATTATGTGTTTCTTCTACAGGGGTCTTCATCCAGTCCCCGATGAGGAAGTAATTGCCATGTATGATGGTTGTCATGTACCTCTAGAGAACATGAGCGACTTCTATGGCAAGGTGAGTCATTGTCTATCTTTATCTATGACGGGGTAGACGCTACAGAGATAAAAAACGACTGAATATAATGATGTTTATCACTGTTCTGCAGAGCTCCCATGGCCACACCATGAAACAGTTCATGGACATATTCTCCCTGCCTGAGATGAATCTGCTGTCTTGTGTCAATGACTTCTTCATGAAGCACAACATCGACTATGAGCCAGTGCATCTCTACAAAGACGTAAAGGTGAACTACCTTGTTGTTGTTTTGTGACATTGATTAATGTCAGCATACAATATTTGCACTCACTTGTTGTTGTATCGGGGTCAACGTGTGTAAGGACATTAAATCCAGCCGCATAAATGTTAATGTGCACACGTTTTGCAGTGTTGCTGTGATACTCCAGCCATTCGATCCTGTCTTAATTTTAGCTGTGAAAACCGGAGTCTAATTTTAGTCGGGCAAGCCCGCCTCCAGCCATCTGCCTCTGTTCTCTGGTGGCTCTGCTGCTTCAGAGGGAGAGCGGAGAGACACCAGCGCCGCCTTCTCCCTTTGAGGGCAGCTGTCATGCTGGTCCTGTCTGTTCTGTGTGACAGTGAAGCGTTTTTGATGGATCGCTGTCATTAAAAGCCCTCAGACACGCTCTCAGTTCCACGAGAGGCTCTTATATCTTTTCAAGGACACCTCGCTTAATCTTTATTTTTCCTGCCAAGCCTGGTTTCTTATTCAGCATTTACTCTTTTTCTTACTTTTCCTTTTGACTTTTGCATACATCAAATATTCTTTGACTATGACAAAAACGTCCTTTAAGTTTGCCCTTAAATGTGCTACTTCTCAAGGGAGAGTCTATTTACTCATTCACTGATTCAAAAGAGCAGGTTACACTTTTGAAAATGTTTTGGAAACTCTCACTGTGTCACCAAAGCAACTAAACTCCAGGGTCTGCTTTCTTTATATTTCATTTGTATTCATAGATGCACTGTCTTTGTGCTTCCAAGTCAACCGTTTATACACAGAGCAAAGTGTTGCTCCTGGAGCTGAATGCTAACGTTGTGTCTCTGAAGTCGTGACTTCCTGGCTCTACTTTTTCCTCTTCACAGGAAGCCATTAGAGATGTTCACGTCAAGGGCATCATGTACCGAGCCGTGGAGGCAGATATTGGTAATGCCCTTTGATTTGTAGCCTTTTACTTAGTTTGAGCCAAAATTAAAGAAAGTATACGGCCAATTCTAAGTTTGGTGCCAAGACTTAAACAATTAATTCAGAAATAACGAGGCTGTGATATACAAGTATAACACTTCTCTCTGTTTTCTTATTTTCTAGAGAAATACATTTGCTATGGTGAGCAAAGCCATGCTGTGCTGAAGAAGCTGTCGGAGCATGGAAAAAAGATGTTCCTCATTACCAACAGCCCATTTGACTTTGTGTAAGTGTGGTTGTTGCTGTGATTCATTTAAACAGCCTTGTATTGTTGTACTAATATTTAATTAAAGCCATTTTTTAATGCCTCAACTTTTGAAGTTAGGCAACCACACATCAAAGGGCTATCCATCCGCAAGTATTTGTAATTCATTGTAAGTTATTGACTATGAGCCGCTTTTGAAGTCAGCCTTGATTGCACAAAATGGCTAGCTGTGCATATTCAGCCTCAGAAGGCTTCCCGGAGCCCAAAAACATCAAACCTGTGTCCTTGATTTAATGGTTTATTACATTCAGTCTTCACAGCACTATACACGGAACAAAGGAGACGGAGAGTTTGTACACACACTGAAGTAACCAAGTTTTTACCAATGCAATATTGTGACCTTGACGTCCTCTCGGATTCATATTCAAACTTGTTTACAATCTATTAATGATTTCGTCATCTCCAGCCTGTCCTTTTTCTTTGTTGCAGTTTTTCTTCCTGCACCTGTCCCTAACTGGGGTTGGATGTGCGTTATTCCCTTTTTAAAATAGGGCTAGACGATAATTCAATATGATCATTTATCGTCTTTCAATTTAATCATATTGAGATATCGTAATACGCCATTACTTTGTCTAAATTGATAATAACAAGCACATATTCAAATTAGAAAATGTGATCATTTTGCATACAAAATGATGTTCTTATGTCATATAGATTATTTATTTACTGGACGACAAGGAAACAAGCTATATCGTGATTCATATCGAGATGTGAAATGAAACATATGTTAAAAATAACATGGCAGTTTCATTGAGTTTTATTTCAACTAGCACTAACATACAGCCGTTCAAGATGGACATTTCATCGCTGGTGTAAAGCTTTGCCCTCAGCTCAGGTGTTTGTTATAGTTCCCTCGTGATGTTGCAGACAAGGTAACGTCTTGAATCTCTGTCCTCAGGGACCGAGGAATGAACTACATCGTAGGGAAGGACTGGCGAGACCTGTTTGATGTTGTGATTGTTCAGGCTGACAAACCTGGTTTCTTCAATGACAGGAGAAAGTAAGTGTCTAAGTTTGTGTCTGCGGCTCATGCTATGACCATGCTGTGCCTCTTTCACCCCACTGGGCCACGTTGCCTGCACTTAACCTTGTTCATTCCTTGTACACATAATGTGCATTGCTGTGTGTTTGTTTGGGAGCCACACAATATTGGGTAAAATGTGTCTTTGTGTATTTTTCACTAGACCTTTCAGGCGAGTGACAGACAAAGGTGCATTGCTGTGGGACAGGATTCACAAGTTGGAAAAAGGGAAGATCTACAAACAGGTGTTCTCATAATTCCTGAAAAATGTCCCCTGGATACACTTCATAAAATACATGGTTGATTTATTTTTTTAACGCGTGTTCTTTGATCACTGTAGGGAAACCTTTATGAGTTCCTGAGACTCACCGGCTGGAGAGGATCCAAGGTGCTGTACTTCGGTGATCACATCTACAGTGACTTGGCAGTAAGCAGCATCCATATTTACTACAAAGGGCTCATTACAACCACACAAAACACTGTATTAGGAAAAATTACGATATTTTAAACAAAGAGCGGAACCCTGCTTTGACCACGCTCCATTTACGATAAGTATGATTCTCCTGAAATTAAACTTGTGAGTTAATTTTTATATGCAACAGCCTCAATCTTAACGTTCATTGAAGAAGCACATAATAAGATACTTAGCGAATGCTTGACAACGACAGTAAAATAAATGGGTTGAGAAAGTAATTCTTCATGCATTATAACACAGTTACCGTAGCACTGCAGTGGGTTTGGTTGACAGGTATTTTCGTGTCAGTTTCTCCTGATATATCACATCTACCAAATCTACAGCAGTGAGTATCTCGGTAACCTACCAACCGGCCCTTCGTGTGCGCTAAACAAACATTTCACTTAATCACAATGAGTTATAACGACTTGGATAGATTAATGTGTCTGATCAGCTGTAAATGATGTTCATGGAACGCAGAGTTTACATCTCTGGCATAATGCCTTGCTGGTGGCAGCCAGCCAGCTGTCAAACAGATCGCTTGTTTAGAAAGATGGAACTTGGCGTTTGTGGTTGACACCGACCACAGATTACAGTCAGCGCAGACACAGAGCAGAAGCATCTCTTGAGTTAGTAAGGAGTTACAGGGGAGGGAGGGAGGAAGCTCTACTTTATTCCAGTTTCATGCAGTTTTATTAGATTGTCCAAGTACACAGAAGAATCCCCCAAAAATGTCTCACTTCACACTCAAATTCTGTCTGTACTGTATGATATGTACTTAAAGCCTACAACTAACACAAGCAGGTGAATTCCTGAATTATTGACGATTTCCGGTCCTTTGTTCTGCAGGATCTAACGCTGAAACATGGCTGGAGGACGGGCGCCATCATCCCTGAGCTGAGGAAGGAGATCAAGATCATGAACACGGAGCAGTACATGCACATGATGGCCTGGTTACAGGCGCTGACTGGGCTTATCGAGCAGATGCAGGTCAGGAGACTCGATAAAAACACACAGTGTCCCTTCCCTCTTTGCCTCTATCCTCGAATGTGTGAGCTTAACTTCTATGCACTGCTCCCAAACAGGTACATCGGGATGAAGCGTCTCAAGCTGTCGTGGAGGAGTGGATCAAAGAGAGAGAAGCCATGAGGTAATGGAGATAATTACTCCAGCACCCAAGAGCAGTTCATTTATTGAGATCTTGTAGAACTGATCGAACCTCATCTCGATGGTATGAATGTGTTTCCATGGCAGGTCACAGACGAAGGACATCTTCAACACTCAGTTCGGGAGTCTCTTCCGGACGTACCACAACCCCACCTACTTCTCACGCCGACTCTCACGCTTTGCTGACATCTACATGGCCTCCATCAGCTGCCTGCTCAACTACGACTTCCAGCACACCTTTTTCCCTCGCCGTACTCCCCTGCAGCACGAGGCCCCCTTCTGGCCTGAACACAGACCTGATGGTATTAGCGGCTCCTCACAGATCAGCAGGATGAAGGCAGACTCCGATGATTAATTCATTTTTCAATTTGAGAGATATGGAATTTTAGGAGATGCATGCCACATTTTAAGATATGTCTAACTGGTAACAATCCCGTAGGCTGTTGATGTTAATTGAGCTTTAAACTAATTAGTTACAAACTTCCCCTCAAAGAATTCAGTCTCTAAGCGGACCAGTGGATTAGTGCTATTTAAGCAAAAGGACACATGAGCGACAGAGCAGTGTGATGTTTTTATTAAAGACACTTTTTAATTTACATTTTTGTTACATACACAGATTTGTAAATATTGAATGCACTGATTGTTTTAGAGTTGCGTTTATATGTATATGTGTGTGTATGTGTGTGGGTGTGTTAGAGGAACAGTGAGAAATTATGCAAAGATGCTGTATTTACACAGTCTAAACAGCAGGGGGCAGTCACGCATCATGTCTACCATGTGTCTCTGTAGTGTGAATTGAAGATTACCTTTGCTTTTTTCTATCTTTTCCATCTGTAAAACTATACAAGACTGTCTGTAAAAAGGGAATACTCAGACGTGACATTTACATTACAAACTCTGTTGCCTTAATCTACTTTGTCACATTACTGCAATGTGTATATTTTTGCAATACTCCAATGTAATCTGTGTTAATGAAGCTTTTCAAATGTTGCACCTTGGTTCATCTCATTTGGAACTGCACATTGTGATGTGATACACGCTGCGCATTTATGGTCTGAGATCTTTGTATGAACGGTTTCCACACAGCACAGCCTGTATGTCTAATTTTAGCACGTGAGAAATGTTCATATTTGTCAGGAAAAAAGAACGTCGTTGCTTTGATCTGTTAAGGTGGCATTGAGTTTCATTGGGTTTCACACTTCACAAATGCGTGAATTGTTTTCACACGTGCTGGAATGAAGGCTTGAAAAGAATGTATTTCACATCTGGAAATGGGGAACTCTTTAATATCTGTGGCCACAACCAAAACCTCATGTTTGATTTGTGTTTCTGTAGTTTAAAATATGACGTGTATTTTTATTTCACTGTTTATTAAAATGGATTAGGCTTAATGGTCCATGAGTCATGAATTTAAAGCAAATTGATATGGTTGGATACTTATGTAATTAGATTAGCAGGTATGTGTTTATTTCATGTTTAATCCATTTGTACTACGCTCTTTTTTCCTTTCGATTAGCTGTATAAACAACTAAAGGAAGAAATATTTCATAATTTGAAAATTAAATTTCAGGGCTAATTCATCACTCCTTAATATCCCTCTACTTTCTAATTACCATTATTGCAGTGGGTTTATTGGGACTAATCCATTCAAATCATGTTACGGACTAATTCCCCATATTGCATTTGGGGATTTCTCCATCAGACAGGTGCCCAATTTGAGTTCTTAGAAAATAAGCAAAGCCGAGTGGTTTTAGAGGGATCAGAAATGATAAGATCGATGATGCTGTGTCCCAAGCTGAGCTGAGTGTCCGCGGGTTCAGTCTCTGGCCTCACAATTGTTCCACCAAAGCTGGACTTCTTATAGGCACCATGGACAGCAACAGCACGCTGTTGAGCTCCGGCTCTCCTCTTCCATCCCTCCACGCCGAGATGGCGACTATTACGCCCACCATCTTCCCTCGGTTGGGCTACAGTATACTCTCCTTCCTCATGTTCATCAACACCGTGTTGACAGTTTTTAACAATGTTCTCGTCATAACCGTGTTGCTGAGGAATCCGTCGCTCCTCCAGCCCATGAACGTTTTCATCCTCAGCCTCGCGGTGTCTGACCTGATGATAGGCCTGTGCGGCTCCCTGGTCGTCACCATCACCAACTACCAAGGCTCCTTCTTCATCGGCCACACAGCCTGCGTGTTTCAAGGATTTGCAGTCAATTATTTTGGTGAGTGGAGTTGTGGGAGAGCAGTTTGTGTTGTATGGACTTTTTGAGAGCAATTTTTGTTTTCTCCGTGTCATTGTAAAACACAATCTGAAGGCTAGAATATTGATCTTTTTGTTTCACTTCACCTAATCTCAGAATGTGTTGTGGCTTTACAAATATATTCATGTTGTAGGCGTCTGTTTGATGCTTTTTGAAAATGTCCCTCTACTGTAATCAGATCTTGCAAATTTCATGTTTATTTCTATATTTGTTCGTCTGACTGAAGTTCATTCTTGACTTTGGACACAAACTGTAATACAACATAAACTTATATCCTTAGTGGATGGAGTTTTCTCTCTTGTAATGAAGATGTTGTATACATATATGTTCAAACCCTGATAAAGACAATGAGATGTAGTCAAAACCTCCAGAAAAAGTAAGTGAAACTTGAGATTTATTTTTATGTTAACTTATTTCTCTTTCCCAGGTCTGGTGTCTCTCTGCACTTTGACCCTACTTGCCTACGAGCGTTACAACGTGGTGTGTAAACCGAGAAATGGTCTCAAGTTGAGCATGCGGAGAAGCATCAACGGGCTGCTAATTGTCTGGATCTTCTGCTTGTTTTGGGCGATGGCTCCGTTATTTGGCTGGAGCTCCTACGGACCTGAGGGAGTCCAGACCTCCTGTTCTCTGGCCTGGGAGGAGAGATCGTGGAGCAACTACAGCTACCTCATCCTCTACACGCTCCTCTGCTTCATTTTACCTGTTGCGGTCATCATCTACTGCTACTCCAAAATGCTCACATCCATGAATAAGGTGGGCTTGTGATGGCTTCTGTGTATTCATTCCACTTTTACACCACTAGATGTAAAATGTGTCATCAGTTTGCAATTTACCACCTACAGACTAAAACAAGCTTTACATAGCTGTTAATGGGTGTGAAATGTCCTTCCTACTTTTAGCTGAACAGGAGTGTGGAGCTCCAGGGTGGGCGTTCCAGCCAGAAGGAGAATGATCATGCCATCAGTATGGTCCTCTCCATGATCATAGCTTTCTTTGTTTGCTGGCTGCCCTACACGGCATTGTCAGTGGTGGTTGTCGTGGATCCAACACTCTACATCCCTCCATTGGTCGCCACCATGCCCATGTACTTTGCCAAGACCAGCCCCGTCTATAACCCCATTATCTACTTCCTGTCCAACAAGCAGGTAAGCAGCTAAAGTGTGTATCTGCTTCTAAAATTGAGATGCAAAGGCTGAGTGTAAAAAAATTATTTGAATTGCACGTGAAACTTGATGCTTTTATACGACAGTTCCGGGATGCCGCTCTGGAGATGCTGTCGTGCGGCCGCTACATTTCCCATATGCCCAACACCGTCAGCATCAACATGCGCTCCTTGAACAGGAAGAGTCGGCTGACTTCCTTAAGCAGGAATGTCAACTCGCACAGCAGGGTGTTGCCTCTGTGACCGTCTCCAGCAAAAACACATTGTCAGTGTTTATCGGTGCCTCATCAAGGACGCAGACCTGCACATCAGCAGGCCCATGTCTCTCAGAGAGGTCTTCACTGCAGCCCAGTGGGAACAAAATCAGCTCAGTAACTGACAGCTGATTTTGAGAAGGTGGACAAAACAAATGGAAAACCTCATGAAACACGTTAATACAATACAATACAATCCACCCAAATAGCGCTTATTTTGTTCCATTGTTAGGTGATAAAAGAGATGAGATTATTCATCTGAAACTAATTTGTTTTGGGTATTTTATTAAATTGCAAGGTGTTCCTGTGTTTATTGTCCATCCCATTTTTTCTAGTACAATAAAAATATTCAGTAATATGTTTTTCTTTCTGTGATTTGTTTAGATCAGTAAACTGGTACCTCTCTCATACTGATGTTTGCAGGTGTGTACTGTATGCATGTGAGAAACTAGCCAAAGAAAGGCGATCTTGCATTTGTATCAAGACTAGGGAAGTCTATTACAGCCGGACTGCAGACAGACAGAGACTCTGAGGAATCTTTTGACCCCTGAATTTGTGTTCATAAATAAAATGCACTTGTTTTCATGTGTGAAAAGATACTTCTTCCGTTCTGAAAGTTTACCCCTTTGGGGGAGTTGGGTAATGCATCGTGTGTGGTGTTTTTGTGTGGAAACAAATACTCTGATTCTATGTTAGTTATTATGCACGTCACCTCTTCCCATATGTAATTATGTAAATAAATGAAATCAATGTCAACAATAGCCAGCTCCATCATAGTAGCGTTGACTTCTCACACCTCCTTGAAGTCTGCAGCACAAAACATATACTATTAGATTGCTGCAGTGTATACAGGCAGAATTTCACTCATGAGCACCTGTGTGAATATGGGGTTTACTTAGCACATATTTTTATCAGTTGCAGGGACTGCAAAAGCAACACAGTGTGCTCTATCTCAGATTGTATCGCTGTCCTAATATAAAAGAACAACAATGAATATAAATCAGTTCTGCAATACCCACAAAATACATGAGATTTGGGTGCACTTTTTGAGCAAGCCTGCTGCACAGCTCACATTGTGCACGTTTTAACAATGGGAAGTCAGTCAGGCAGTGATATACTTCATTTTTTCTTAGCTGGCCTATTCTGTGGTCTATTTCTTATTTGTGTTTATTTATTTCTTAAAGACAGTTCAGAGGGATTAGACGGTTCAGAAAGGGATGACATGATGACTAAACCTCTGAGCCTGATTCAAACTCAGGACTTCTGTGGCACACGCCTGAGCCAAAACTGAGTCCCCAGAAATGAAGATTGGCATAAATCATTGAATGTAGAAAAGGAAACTATTAAAAGGAGTTTTAACTTTTGAGTGAGGCAATTCATTTTTGATCTCAGGGGAGTAAATATTGATTTACTTTATTTCATTGATATGTTTTTTAATTGTATTAGTTCATATGTTTGTTTTTGGGAGCGAGGATTTGATTATATTCATTACATTATGATTCACTTTAGTAGCGTTTCACAATAAACCTTTGCAATAAGGTCGGTGAATCTGACAATCCTTATTTTACCCAAAAAACTGACAAAAATCTGTACCTGCTTTTCTCCAGATATGACCCTTAGAATTGATTCCAAACAACCAGCATCTTGTTTCTCAGTCTGAGAGCCCTTTAGGTGCTTTTGTTATGCAAACTCCAAGCAGGATTTCATGTGTCTTTCACTGAGGGGAGGCTTCTATCTGGACACTCTGCCATGAAGTCCAGATCAGTGGAGTGTTGCTGGAGCTCAGCCAGTATAGGACCGTTGGCTTCTTGGTTACCTGTCAAGGCCCTTCTCTTCAGATTGCTCAGTTTGGCCCGGGCAGCCAGCTCTAGAAAGAGTCTCGATTCAAAATGAAATGTGCTCATGAGAAGGTTCAGCGCTGCAGAAATGTGTTCTAGCCTTCCTCAGAGCTGTGCCTCGACATGATCCGGTATCTGAGTGAATACTAAATTCTTTTTTTTTCTCTTTTTAATAAATGTGCAAAAACAATAAATTCGAAAACCGTGTTTTTTCTTTGTCATTATGTCGCATGGAGTTTTGTGAAGTGAAGAGTGAATTCACAAATTTGAATTGCAACATAATAAAAGGGGTGTGAATACACCATAAATGATTTCTGTCATAAACCCGTTTAGTGGTGGCAGCCCCAATGTTATTTTTCTGAATAGTCTTTTGTAAATATGTCACGCTGTTTTTGATTAGTTTTTTGTTTTAAAAAATAGTCAAAATAAGCTCTTGTGATTTTTTAGTTTTGCTGCTTATTTTGTGCAGTTCCCTCCCACTTGTTTGGGCGACTTAATGTAAATATTGTAAATGTGAATCTGTTCCTAAAGTGTGCTTAAATTGTCTTTTCATTTCTATTTTAGCAAGTTGTCTGAAATATTTACATTATTTGTTTATTGCCAAGGCATTTGATACATGGTTTTATGATTCAGTTTATTGTCCAGAACTTTTCTTTTTTTTCACAACTGACATTTGATCAGTCTAATATGCAGGATGGTCAGGAGGAAAATGTATTGTGTTGATCTAATCCCAGATTTGGCATAGTCCATAAGCTTGCACATTTGAAGCAAAGAGCATTTCACACTTTATCTCCAAACAGGATTACACAATGTCATGCTATAATCCAGCAGCATGGCTCTCTTTATTCCCTGAGCCAATTCAAGAACTCCCAAGTCATCCATCTGGCATGCTTAATGCAAAGCTTGTAACCTTTGTGAAACTAAATGAAAAGGACAGCTGTTTACCTCACACATATACTGTATTTATATCGTATGCATCCCAGGGCCATACCATCATCATTATTGCATTTCTGGTTTGAGCCCCATGGTTGGCTTTTTAAAATTTTAATCCGGATTGAGACAATAGTGACGTAAATACATTTTCAATTAACAGCCATCCTTTTTTCCCCAGTTGTCCATGCTGTGAATACACAGCACAGTATTTAATGATTGTGAACAGTGAGGACTCCCAGGTGACCTCCTGCTGCAGTGGAGTGATAATGAAAAGGGTGGATACTTGTCCAAGCTTTAGGTTCAGCCATTAATATTATTCACTCAGTGCAGAAGCCCTTGCCAAGAAGCGAATCAGGCATCCTGTATGTTCGGGCGGCATAGAGAGAATGAAGATACTGAACTGAACATGATGGCTTTTTAAACCTGGAGATGAGAGGCGAGCCTACACCTGCATGGGACTCTGGCAACAACACCATTTGGGAGGACTACACTGACATCGCCTTTGTAGTGGCAAACAGCTTGATTCTGTTGATCACTTCTGCTGTGGGGATTGCAGCAAATCTTTTTGTCATACTGGCAGTTTACCAGCAAAAATCCCTTCAAACTGCGATTAATGCACTGGTGGTAAATCTCGCAGTCATAGACATTCTGAGGTGTGTAATTGACTGCCCCATTCTCTTTACCATCGTCGTGACCGTGTATCAAAGAGGACATGTGGACGCGTTGATCTGTGATACCCAAGTGGCCTCTTTCTCTTTCAGCTGCTGCATCCAACTGTTGACACTGACCTGTATAAGTGCGGAGAGGTACCAGGCCATCGCCCAGCCCTTTAAAACTAGTCAAAGGCAAAGACGGATTATGGTGCAGATTCCTCTCACATGGATCTTGGCTATTCTGGTGGCATTTTTTTGTCTGATATTTATGAAGGACTCACCCGTGCATACCAAATGCAAAGGATTATGTGGAGAAACATCATCCTCCTATGACACTTTTGGACTTTACATGTTGTTCCCACTGTGGGCAGCTTGCTTTACTATAATCATTTTATTCTACGCTCGCATATTTGCCATTGTGAGATCACACAATCACAAAATATTTGACAAAGGTACTTTTCCTCTTTCAAAGACTGAAGATGAGCAGAAGAAAGAAGAAACCTTAGCTGTGGAAAATGGACCCGGAAAATCAGAGCAAAACCAGACCCTGAGCAAAAGTGTTGCATCAGAGATAACTGACTTGAAAAGAGAACAACCTCAGCCTCCTGCAATGCAGGTTCCCGTGCAGACTGATTTTAAAACAGAGCAGTCCAACTCCTGTGACACGAAAGTTGAAGCAAAACCATCAAATGGAGGCGCTGCAGCCAGTGTTAAAAGCTCGACCACAATGCCGCAGGTGTCAAGCAATTTTGACACAGAAAAGCAGCCCAAAGAGAGAGAGAAAATTGTCCAAGCGCCCTCTGAAATGAAAGAAACCACCCCCCATGCTCCCTCATCTGCACAGTTAGAAAAACACCGATCCACTTCTGTTTTACTGATTGAACTAAAACAAGCTAAGAGCGGCGCTGGAGGACAAATGCTGACTGTTGCCACAGTGGATCAAATGTCTTCATTACCTCCCGTCTCAAATAATGCCCCTGAAACAGAAGCTACAAAACAAAGTGTGCAGGTGGAAGGTGCTGTTTGCATGATGCCTTCTAAAGCAAGTAAAGAAAGAGTGCACAAAAAGAAGGAAAGTCAAATGGCGAAGCGAGCTGGCTACATCATTTTATCCTTCCTCTTATTCTGGTTACCATTGATCACAACTATCCTGATGAATTTTGTTGTTCGCGGCAACAACAATACAACGGTAAATATTTGTCAGGTAAGGATGCATTTTTTCTGGCATTTTGTATGCATGTGTGCTATTCCTTATAAATCAAACTGAGCCAAAGGTTTAAAAGCTCTTTTTTATAGATTGATAGCCGCCACACAAAGTTATCTAAGTTTCATTTTTTATTTTCTGTGATTTCTTTCAGATCAATCTGGACATGGACATTCTGTCCGTCTCTGTCGCCTGCATCACATCTTTGAGTGACCCTATAATATATGCTGCAGTGAACCCTCAGTTTCAGACAGAGTTTTATAGGATTAAAAACAAGTTTGTGTCCATGTTCAATAAGAAATGATCATACTATACTTCCATCTACTTTTGAGTGGCACTAGACCAAATTCAACATTCACCATGTACCGAAACATTAAAATGGTTAACGTTTGTCTAGTCAGTGTTAAAATATGAACTAAATTATACCCCAGACGACAAAGTGTGAATTTTTATTGCGGTATAATATTTTATATGCTGCTGCATTATCTTAGATTATGTGCAGGATGACTTTGCAGCGGTTACTTAACACTGCAGAGCAGAGGCGCTGCATGCTGCCAGAAACAGCCTGGACTGAAGCAATCAGCACAGCAGAGGGATGCTGTCCCGGGAGTTCTCTGTCAAACAATCACCGAGGCCTGCTTGTCCGTCTCCAGAGGCTCTGCAGGCAGGACCAACCACTGGGACAAGTCAGGTCCTCACATGTCCTCCAGCATCACCTAATTATTATACCCATCTGCTTATTAGTGATGCTCTTTGAGGCAAAACATTACGAAATCCATCTAATTGTGCTGTGGTAAAAAACAACAAAAGACATGGGTCATTTAATGGATGTTTCAGTAGAGCTACAGTATTTATTCTATCCACTGCACCAAATGCACAATGTGTGATCATTTGTACCTTTTCCTTACTCCTTAAATATGTACTCAATATATGACAAGATTTGCATTTCATTAAAAGCAAAGTGTTGCAGAATTTACATCATAACATACCAGCCTCATTGTGTTTCCTTCCATCAATCTCAATTTTACTGATAAACCAACAAGAAGACATACTTTTAATAAAACAGAATTCTGCAATGACAGCATGCAAATCCTTAATTCAACCAGTAAACAGACAGAAATAGTATGCCAACAACTGTAAACTAAATCTAGAAATAAGAGGAGCCAACTTCAAATGCAGTCGATAAAGTTCTAACTGAGATATTTACAATATGAAAAATGTACAAAATGGCCCTTAAACACAGTGAAATCTACCAAGTCTCGCTTATTATAATTAATATTATAATTTAAGAGCAACTCAATGGAATTGATGTTCAACACTCTTTCATATGGTTTTCCAGGTCAATACTATGTTTCAACATTAGGGTTAGTATTAGTTAAGTGTTGCGGAGAACATTCACTTATATTTCTACTTTGTGACCTAACTAATATGTACCCTGTATAGTTCTCAATATAGATTGTTAATCAATGACGGTGGCTTTCACAAAGATCCATATCAGAATGTCAAATATGTAAGCTAACACAGATTTAGTCATTTTTGACTTTCACTTGCACATTTCACAAACATGTCAGGATGCGTAGTATACTTTACTCATCAAGCGATGACATCAACCAGTTAATGAGTCAGTTAATGAATATTCACAACAGTTATCCGTTCCAGTGGATGTATGTTTTCTAAATTTACAACAGTGAGGGGACTATTAGAAAGCAGTTAATTGAGGGGTTTTAAAACAATCTATTCATCCGGTTGATGAGTGAAGTGGATGTTTCTAATGTGTAAGTAGATGATTTAATATTCACAAAGATGGCCCTCAGTTAATGAATATGTGTGCTTTGTCATCAGAGGCCATCAAGAATGACTTTTTAACATCTGCCTTTCCTCCTTTGAATCAGAAGACAACAAATACAACTACAATACATATTCAAAAATAAAGTTTTTTTTCTCAGTATTTTTAGGCAACAACGATAACCACGCAATCCCAACGCTTCCTTGCTCTGCTGTGCTTAATGGTGCAAGATCTGCTGGTTTGCTTTTTACCTCCAAGGCAGCCGTCCACATCATTTTTAATACCATGCAGAGTTTGACATCAGATGAGATCACTACTTCAAAAAACCCCGATTTCTGCTAATCTTATAATCCCTCTAGATTATGGCAGGTTGATGCTCGGTGGTCCCTCTCCTCAGCATCTGGTGCTTCTTGAGACCAGTTAGCTGATCAGATAAGCATGACATCTACAAGGCAGATACTCGGACAATGTTGCTCTGAGAGTATGCGGTGGTGGTGGTGGAGCCGTGTCCGTCCGATGAGGTCACCACCGGTGCAGATAGGCTGACCATGGAAGGAGTGATGTAAGGTTTGTCACATTTCAAGGGCACAGTCTCATCGAGTTTGGCATTCAGGCAGGAGCGGCTGTAAAAGAAACACGGGATGAAAGAGGGTGAGAGGCTTGACCTTGTGAATTTATTACACAAAGCCTACACAGAGTTCTTCATTCTTATACTGTACAGTATGAAAGCCATGATCCAGAAATATCCACGTTCTTTGTGCCGAGTGAATATATAACGGTATTAAGTATACATATCTCAGTGTGTTTTTTTGAATGCATGTGAACACATTCAATTTCTCATTTGCTGTATTTTGCCTATTGTCCTGTTTGCATGTTAAATTTAAGATCGCACACAATAAATTTATATTTATATCACCTGTGTATTAAATCTTTCACACTAAGATTAATGGTTGTCAGTTCACCCAATTTATGAAATAGCATGTTGTCTCTCTTAAACATTGTGGTATCAAGAAGTACAGTTTAGGTTTTACAGCCCTTGCCTGTGTTCTAAGATATTGGTAAGTAAAACAAAATCCTAGTTTGGGAGAACTTGCCCTCTCACATGCAATGTGAAAACCAACGTGTTCAAAAATCACACATGCTTTGAACTGTTGTTGCTGTCCAACGAAAACCATGTATCTCCAAAATGCAAATTTGTCATTAAATAAGAAAAAACAAACTTGTCTGAAGCTTCATGAAAATGCACTTTTAGATCATTCAACCTTATACATAAGAGACTTGTCTGAATCAACATAACAGCCCTCAGTTTATCTGAAATTCTAAAAACTGAATATGGAGATAATAGTCTTGTTTATTTTTATAACACCTTTCAAGAGCAGACGGCCCAAAGTGCTTCATAGAAAAATGCCCGGCATTAAATGCAGATTGCAAGCTAACGAAATAGAAGAAACTAAACAAGAGTATTTCTAAACAAGTGTGTCCGTGGTGTCCACAGATGTTAATTCCATTGGGAGATAGTTCCACAGTTTAGGAGCTACCACCTCAAAATCACAGTTTCCTTCAGTCCTGGAGCGAGGAATAACTAACAAACGCCGATCAGTCGACATCAGAGACCTGCTGCTGCATAGTCGCCTGACTATGCAAGGCTCTAACAATGATTACAAGTAACCATTGAAAACAAAATGGGAGTCACATGAGACCTTTTGGAGAATTGGTCAAAAGCTTGGCAGCAGCATTTGGGACCACTCGTAGGCAATTTAGGGAAGTCTTGCTAAGGTAAGTGAAAAGAGAGTTGCATTAGTCAGGGGAGGAAATAAATGCATGAATAATCATTTCCAACTCAGCTCTGGACACAATGGGCCTGAGTTCTAAACTGGTAGAAACAGGAGCTAACCAAACACTTAACATGCTGATCAAGACTCAGTGATTTTTACTGGACAGCAACAATATCTTTTTTACTTCCTTATAATTGATAATTGTCTATATATCAGTGAAACGGAATCCATCACTTACTTTCTAAGCGTTGAATCAATACAGTTTTTTCTTGCCATACAATACGGCTGTTTGCATGCATATGTGTGTATTTGGTGTGAGTGAGTCGAGAGACACTACCTGTTGGCCACTGGCCTCTCTCTTATCTGTATGGTGCTGAGTTCCTGGTTGTTTGTGCTGGGCAGACTGAAGCTGCTCTTCTTCCGGTGGCGTCGAGAGCAGCACGAGCTGAGGCCGTGTGGAGACGAGGACAGCGAGGACCCACAGGACCCCGACTTGTTCATCACAGAGATCTCCATGCAGTTGGCCTGAAACGTCTGCTCGTCCACAAACTCGTGATTCTGCAGAGGGAGATGGGGGAAAATTTGGATTCAATGTTGCTCGTGAATCACTCTATTACATCGATGATTAGCTCTGCAAAATAATGAGTGAAGATGTTTCACAGTAAAGACTAAACAGACTGAACAGGATCCACAGCAAAATTGGTTAATAATTGGAAAATGAATCATTAAGGGAACAGAAATACATTGGCCCAGATGTCCATATTAAGTGCCATCTGCGAAAACATTCACAACTGTTATCCCTGTGACAAATGAGCATGACTTGAAGGTCAGACTCCACGAGGGTTTCAGGCTCAGCCAGCAGGTGGCAGAATGACACCGCACAGGATCTGATGCCATGCCTTGAATCATGCCTCCTGTTTTATACCTTCCCTCTGTCACTCACGCATCCTGTCATCTATAATGCACACTGTGAGAGCCCTGATGTAAATATGTGCGCTGCCATCTGAATGGCATGATGGAGCTTTATGGAGCTTTTCCCAGACAACCAGCAAGCCTTTCACAGGGGGAGGGACATCTTTGTGGAGGGACACTGATGTACTGCCTGTCCATGTCTCTGTACAGGATTTAGAGCTGCATGTGTAAAACTCGTACAGCTCTGAATTATAGATAGTGTAAAATGAAGTATGTTGATTTGTTTGGAGAGAATAATGTTACTGGCTGCTTGAGTCGTGTTATCTTTAGCATGTTGCTGGCGAGGGAACGCAACCTTTCCCAGTCCCATTTACAGCTATTTTTAACTTGTGCTGCATTTAAAAAAAGAATGTACATGTTAGAGCGTGGATGACAAAACTCACTTTGTTTCTATTTGCAAGACACTGCAACATGCTGGTACTACTGATAATACAACACAGACAGAAGTGATGCAATTTTTCATACGAGAACTGTTTTTACAGTGAGCTATCTATACTCTGTTACCAAGATAGTAAGAATGAAAGATGCCAAAGTGATTGTGGGTTTTTTTTCCCAGTGGACTCAGCTTTTAAGTTTTAGGAAGAAAAGTCTTACCGTGGTCTTCTCCAGGCAGTGCAGCAGGTGATTATGTTGGCTCTCAAAAGGAGGGCTGGGGGCCTTCGCCACCAGGGCTTGTCCTGCCTCCTTGCAGGCCTTCGAAGACACAGTAAAAAACAAAACAACAGTGTAGATGAGCAGGTTAAGATTCTGCATGGACACAGAATCTCAGGCAACAGCCAGGTCGGTGATGTAGTGGACAGTACGCAAAGCATTGAGGGTTGAAATGCTGATCTGTAGCACGGCAGCCAATCTACTGAGATCCTAGTGAGGTGTGGATGTTTTAGAGATGCGTAGACACAGTGGCTGGCCACAACATGTTTCACTGATAAAATTGTATTTTTGCCATTCTTTAGCTGATTTGGTGACAAGGACCAGAAACGTCAAATTAGAGGTCATTTCAGTGCAACAGCAGTGGCACACCTAGACACAGATCGAACAGATTGCACCAAACACACCACAGATTCCGGACCACGACAACACTGCACACTTTGATGGAGCTCTGCACGGCTCTGGGATGGAAGGTATGTCGTGTTAGTTAGCACTACAACCTGGATGCTCTAGAAATAACACACGGAACGCACAGCAGATTAAAAAACAGAGTTTAGAGGAGATGCAGGCCGAGCAGACAGCCTCCATAGCAGTAAGCCTTTGGTTTCCTCCTTCCCCTCCAAACCCTGTTGGACAGACATGCAGAGCTTGGTCATGAGTCAGTGTGACGGTAATGGCTGTGCTCCACCAGAAGGCAAGTGTGCCTGCCTGGCCCTCCTGCTGTATGGATAGAGAGAGAGAGAGAGAGAGAGAGAGAGAAAGAGAGAGAGAGAGATAGAGAGAGAGAGAGAGAGAGAGAGAGAGAGAGAGAGAGAGTGTTGAGGAAGCATGTCAATGCTGCAGCTGAGAAGTGTGATGTAAGAGAGAGGACGATCACACTGAAGCACTGGAATGACAGCAGCCCCTGTGTTACAGCATGAGAAGCCCCCCTCCCCCTCCCGTGTGTGGTTGCATGGCCCCCGAGCAGAGCGGCATGCAAGCATCAGTGAGGCCCCAGTCAGTCAGCCCCCAAGCCGCTGCTTGGTCTCGTTACCTCCTCCAGTGGGTCGATCAGGAGCCCATTTTGTTTGTAGCGCATATAGACATTAGTGCCTCGAATCTTCGCAGCACGGATTCTAGCAAGTCGAGATTTCTGTTTGAACAAACAGACCTCTGTTTTAGCCTCTGACGGTTTGTCTGTCTCACTAATTGACTCTGTCTCCCTCTGGCAGCCACAGTATCTAGTAGGGAGAGGCCATGCTTAACCCTACGATTAAGAAATTCTGCCTTAGCAAACAGTTTTAGGGAAGAAATGCACATATTGCTATTGAAAAGCTGCTGACACAATACTCTGAAGATCATTTGTTCAGTCATTGTCATTCTCTCGCTTATTTCTTTCTCCCACTGAAATATACTCAAGGAAGTTGAGCCCATCCAATACACACACACGCAGAAACACAATAAAAGATTAATATTCTGGAAGATAGTGTTTGCCCTGTCATTCTGTTACGTGCGGATAAGACAGGGACAGAGGAAAGAGGCAGATAGAAGCAAAATAAAGAGAGATAGAGGGGGAAAAGGAAGAGAGAGGCAGAGGGAGGGGGAGAGTCTGTACCCTCTGGGCTCGGCGTTTCTCTGCCCGCTGGCTTTGGTGGTAGATACGGCTGAAGTTTGACACTATGACAGGGACAGGCAAGGCGATGACCAGCACCCCACTCAGGGAGCATATGGACCCAAACACCTTCCCTACGATTGTTTTTGGCACCATGTCACCATACCTGAAACACAGAAAACAGACAAACACTGAGCACTGGGTGGAAAAACAAGAAGAAAAAGATATTCCTTTGAAAGAATCTGCCCTGGAGGCTCGTTTCATCATGTTAAATTGTTGTGTGTCTAATGTTATTTTTAATAGTCCTGAAATAGTCAGAGTGACCTTGGATGATTTCACAACTTCAAAAACGAAGTCACACATTTGAAGTGGGTGAGGAATAAATAGGACTTTTGTGAAGCCTGTTCTTCTTGGCCTACTTACTACATGCCATCGTGATGTTCCCCTTTTAAAACCCTGTTTCATATATAATTACACACCTGCTGGCACCGGCTAATGCTTTCACATCATGACCAAATGCGCTACATATCCCCTGTGACCTATGCTAGCCGCAAACAGCTTGTGAAAGATACAGGGAGTAGTATCACATCAAGTAAAAGCAAAAGGCGAAGGGAACAGCGTGATGCCGAACCCTGGAGAAATGGCTTAAGTGTGTGGGCTTCGACAGCCACATGTGTGTTTTGTCCTTCTTCCCACATCAATTACTTTGAATACTGAATGATACACACTAAAACCACATTACAACTATTTGTGTTCGAGATAAAGCGAAAAGCAGCTCTTTAGAAATCGTGCACGACACTGATCTAAGCACAAGCATGCAATTTTACAACATTATACAAATGTTGAGCAGGCTGGATTCAGCACGAACAGCGTAATGGTCGTACATACGTCAGATGGGACTGAATCATCCCCATTAAAGAGATTAATGTGCCTGTCTTCTATCAGGCAGTCAGACCTGTCTGGGCTCAAGGTAAAGCTAAAATCAAACTGTCTCACTTTCTTTACATTTGCCGACACGTCCGTTGCCCCTTACTTGTCACTCCGCTGATTTCAATTGTTTCGTTTGATTTATTTCGAACACATTTTTTCTTTACATTTTCATTTTTTCTAATTTCTCATTTGCATTGCTGTTAAATGCATTTCAGTGAGTACAACAGTAGGTGAACGAATCGCCGTTCATACCATCGTTCAGCACTGATTCTGTTCAGTAGTATAGCCTCATATTCGAGTGCTGCTGGTTCAAACTTCAGTTCAGTACAAACTATAGACTACACAGACAGTGTTTGGGTAAGGTCAAGGGCACGGCAGCCAACTGTGTGAGACAAAGATATCGTATCATGATTGTTTCTGTGGCATTGTGGTCTTTGAATAATCTTTTGATTAGGAAACAACATACATTCACTCAGCAACCATTGAGCGGAGCTCCACTGCTAAAAGCTACTGATTTGTTCGTGACAATAGTGAAAAGTCGGTTCAGTTTCGATGTACTAAACACCTAAATCACTTGCTTGCCAACATGCCAAGCCACATTTTGACATCCTGTTGCCACATAAAGAGGTAATTATCATTCAACATTGTGAAATAAAAAGGAAACAAACCCTGATTTCTCCAAGGCACAAACCTGCAAATTACACCCTCAAATCACTTGAACATCACCTGCATGTTCATGAATAGCCCTCTGCAGACACTTTAGGCAGCACTGGGACTTTAGTAAAAGAGAGCAAATTAATAATTCTGAGCATGTATGTTTTCCTTGTCTTCTAAACAACCCTCTATGTGCAGCGGAGGACCAGCAATCCAGAGGATTGCCAGCGGGTGAGATGAATGATCGAGACCCTAATGCGCAAATGACCTGAGAAGACCATTACCTCCTGAGAGGAAGATGAATGCAGGTAGGAAAGGACATCAGCATTGCTCAGTGGCTGTGACAGCCGCGCGTCTCTCAAGTGAGGCAGGGTAATGTGAATGTATCGCTACACGGGAGGTTGACTATTTCATAAATGAACTTGTCTAATGCCCACGGCCGTCTGCTTGAGTCATTAGCCTCAGGTTTCCATCACGTTGGGCCCAACAGCCTGAGCTTTTACAGAGCTTGGGCGGAAAGATGTAAAAGTGGACATTTTAATATCACGCTTGATGGGACTTCATGTACAACAGTTTGCTTTCAAGTTGAGTAATCTCACACAGATGTCATTAGTTTTACAGTTCATTACAGGTCAAGTCATTTTCCTATGTAATCACTGATGAAGCCTGACAGCAGGTGTCAATTATAGATTGCGGATGTACTGTTAAAAGCCTATTAAGAGATCCACATAAAAAATGCAGGACAGCTTTTTCTCACGTAAACGGGATTGCTCAAGTGTGTTTTATTCCAATGGGAGGAGCAGCAACATGCTGCTGGATGTGAAAATAATTCCAATCTGTAGGATACAATATATTGAGGTTCGTTCTCTTGAAAGCAAAGCATAGTAGTGGGGCAGGTGGAAAAAAAGAAAGGAGCAAGCGCACTCTGGAAGAGAAACACTAACAGTGATGGATTGTTCATATGGGGGAAGCTGAGATACACAAAGCTCTGCCTCCTGGATGACGGCAGAGGCAGGAATTAGCAGCAACGAGAGATTAAAGTAATGTTCCTGCTTTGTTCTTGTTGTCTCCGACTACCAGGTGCCCACGTTTGCTACCCCAAGCAGACATGGGTGAGACACGAAGATGGATGGCCAGATCCTTATCCACCCTGCAGAGGAGGAAGAGGAGTGTCGGAATGACTGAGTATCAATTCCCCAGTTTCATCCACCTGAAACCATACTGCGCTCGTACCAGCACCGGTCTTAAAAACAGCGCATTGTGTAGAATTGTCCTACAGTGAGATGACAGCATTGCAGATGAAGCCCAGCGAGCTGAGAGAGAGGGAAACTGAGGGCTCGCATCAGACGGTGTGGGAGAAATGTCAGACTAAAAGGACTATTTGAATTCCAGTAAACGGGGATGAATGTCCCCGCCTGGCTCGGATAATAGACCAATCAAACATTCATGAGTCCCTGTATCAACCCGCGTGGCAGAGTTTGTGCGGTTGACCTTAAGAGCGGTGTGGTATTCCATCAGGAGGTGCTCTGAGACAGATTTCTGTACATGACCTCACCACCGCACAGCAAGCGTCGACACCCAAAAAACATGGACACGCCTGGATACAGAAACTCACCCAGCCACGAGATTATGCACTTGTTTGTTTCTATTTCTGTGTGTGTGTGTGTGTGTGTGTGTGAAAAGGCCTTTAATTTGACATCTAGTTAAACCAATCCCCCTTCCTAAAAAAGCAATCTTGTTCCTTGATTGTCTTCCAGAACCCTGTGTTTGAAATCTGACTGCCATCTGGTTCGTGGGAAGCGAGAGAGAGAAAGAAACGCAAGATATCTGGATGACTTTACAGACACGTCATTTGTTTATTTCTCTTCTCAGAGACGGGGCAGATCTTTTTTTCTAAAATCAAACAAAATGAAATGAAATCTTTTTCAGATAAAATGAGTCTAAATTGTAAAACTCTGACCCGTTCTGATCACTTGCAGCACTGCGTCTGCTGCGCAGAAATAAACTGACCTATCAAAGAGTTTGGGGTTGGCAGGAGAAAGGCAACACTTGCATGAAAACCCCTCTTGTTTGAGCACAGGCTTAAGTTTCTGATGTAATCATAGAGGTCCCACCAACTCAGACGCCAGCTGAGTTCATAGCCAACAGCTTAGCAGTGCTGACAATTAGGATCCAAGAAGGATTGTGGTAGATCTTTCGGCTGAGAGGGCTTTGTCACCAGTGTTAAAATCCAATCATCCACCGGCACCTTTGTCATGGTACTTCTAGCTTCCACTTCCTGGGTTTTACGATGAAACTAACTTGCCTCCTGCGGATGTGACTATAGTAAAAGGCAATAATAAAAGCAAAAGGGAATGAATGGCCTCACAGCACTAGATTCGACTGATGTGAGCAATGAAGGTCAAAGTGTTCAAATGAAGAAACCCTGTGATAGAGAAACTGGAGCTGCTGAACTGTGTGGCACCGTTCTATTAAATCCGTCATGGTAAAGACATTGAATCTCATCAAACCGCACTTTGATCTACTCCACTTTGATATTTCAATGAGAAGCAAAGGAATTAAACTAATTTGATTAATACATTAAGCATTTTGATTCATGCGCTGATAAGAATCAAGCTGAATTAAGCACACTGTCCTATCTCATGCATGATCTATATCCGTTGCTTCATGCCAATAATTGCTGAGGGGCCTGCTATCTGATAATCTGAATCTCAAATAAATTTCAAATCTCACCTTCTTCCATGAGATTGGTTTTAAATTCACATCTCACTCTGCGTTTGCCCCTTATTATCCGCAAGCAACTGCCCCGGGGCATCTGCTGTGGGTGTTGAGTGACGGTGAACTTACTATGAAATGCTCTTTGAGATGCTCAAACAACACAGTCATTTGAAAATGCACTTTACTGTGAAAAACACCCGTCAAGGTTAACCGCTTTTAGTCCAACACAGGATTAGCATTTTTGTTATCATGTCAAAAAGATGAGATTGATAAATTCCAAATATGCTCTCTGCTTCGAGTGTCATCGGAATGTCTTTGATAATTCGGTGAATGCTCGATTTTCTATTTGACCTTCACCGACCATCCCGTCCCTCCCTATCGGTGCTTCCTGAGGTAATTCACTCGCTCAGTTTCACAGTTCAATGGTTTCTACAGGACAGACAAGCCCTCCAAACCTGTGAGACCAAAACCTGTCAATTATCCTGAAACTCCGATACTGTCACTGACTGTACCAATCAAAAGTTGATAATGACAGAGAGAGGCATTAAAAAGGCGAGAGGACACCGGGAGAGTGGCAAGGTCGGGAAGTATCGGATATCCTTAAAGTGGTAAAATGTCCTGCGGCCGTGATGTGAAATGTAAAGCTACAGCAGAAGGCCAAAGACTGTCAGAGAGGGCACAACATTAAATGTTATCCGAGGACCTGACACAGAAGTGATGAAGTCGTACACTGACCAACCAAGATATGCTCCGTTTTTTTTTACAAGTCGTGACAAGGAGCAAATGGAGCAAGGCTCCATGACAATACGGTTCTCTGTTTCTTCTCCACAAGGCTGAAAGAGCACAAAATTCATCCTTGCTGACAGTTAAATAATAGATGTACCAGAAAAAAAGTAATTTTCCCCCCAAACTCCATCATGCTCACACAACTACGAATCCAAAATCTCAAAGAAATGGATTATGCTGCCTGCATGTCACACAGGCATACTAACTTGAGTGACAGGGAGATATAAATGTTCTGGGATGTATTTGTGAAGACCACAAGATTTATGGAGTACTGCAGGAGAGGTCTTGAGGGTGGTTATGTCATATTAAGAGCTCTCATAAAAAATTGAGTGTGTAAAAACAAGACAGGAAAGGCTATATGATCGTTCTTTTCTGTGCCGATAGGCATCGTGAATCTGACCGCAGAGTATAAGGAAAGAGAAATGCAGCAAACAGACTGCTGCATTTACAGGTAAACGAGGGTAAGTGAAGCTAGTTGAAAAAAGGAAAACGCACTCTCGTGTAACATAAATCTATATTATTGATGAAGCAAATGTAAATCTGTTTTGTAGTTTGGTCAGCATGTTAAAATATTAACAACATTCTGTATTTATCCATCTACACAATAAACAGACTAAAATTCTTTGTAATGCCAGAGAGACTGGAAGCATCACTGGTGGCTTTCACCCTGCAGGAATTTTTCAATGCAGTGGCCCAGCTATACACTGCAATGCAATCCTTGGGGGAGATACACCAGGTTTCAAGAATCAGAAGCACAATAAATGAACATGATCTCCAACATGATCCCTAAACACCACGTATCATTCCTGATGTTCAGCACTGCATCTCTGGCTGCAGCCCGGGAGCACAACATCCCAAACGCTGCCTCTCTTGGGTTTGGACACCAAAGACTGATGGGATTAAGAGTGTGTGGGCCGATAGGACTCTGCTCCGATGCTATCCCTCAGATATACATCATTATAAAAGGGGGGAATCCCAAAGGCGCTGGGATTAGCCTGCTGGATTTTCACTGCAGGTGATAAGGGAAAGAAGGAGAGGCTGGCAGAACTACACAACATAACGGCGAGATGGGAAAGCAGAGATAGGAGGGAGCCAGAAGACTGCACTGCCTGGTGTAATACGTGCGGAAAAACAGAGCACTGGAGTATGAGTAACTGTGAACAATAGCTACAGGGAAGGACAACTTTAAGATAGGTGAACATCGTCAACTCTCTGGGCAAAAATGCACACACTACATTGCTCTGACTGGATGTTGAAATGCAGCATAATCGAAGTGCGGAGCAGATGTGAGAGATTGTTTTTCATGCTTTCCACAATCCAGCTGAGATCCAGTCTCTGCAGATTTGTGAAAGGCGATGGGTAGAGCTGAAGGTTAGCATGTGAAGGAAATAGTTTGCGCATGGCTGCATGCCAGTGGGTGTTAATGCATTGTAAATGAAGACTTTATGATGCAGCAGTGTCAATGTGGCTTTGATCTTCCAGCTGAAGGTTCTGCGTGAAAACTCAGAAACTACACAGAACCAATAAAGGCTGGTGAAATTCCTCTTTTTTTCCTAACAGCGCAGACACAGATAAACCATATAGAATAATCCCCCACGTATAGCTCTGGCAAAGGCACCTCATCTCTCTCTCGCTCACATATCAAACATGTATTCCCTCAGCCCTCCAAATCCCAGCTTAACCCTCACCCCACGAAACCAGGCGGCTAGTTATCATCGCGGCTTTGACATTAGCATGCACGCCCTCTCTCATTTGGGAGATCTTCTTAAGAGTCAGGGATGATAAAAAGCTTTCCTCTCTACCGCTCTTCCATTCCTGACTTTGACTCACCCTTCCTCTGCCTGGACCTGCCTGCCTCTAACTATGAGATGGAGATGAAACGCTTCATTCTCTTTCTTTTTCTCCTCCTTTTCTATTATCGTGCAGTGCTATGGCACAGCCCTGCTTGACATTTTCTTTTCTTATGCTCTTCTCCAGTCTACACCTGCTGACACTTGAGAAACAACTGCTGTCCGACGCAAAAAAGCAGCCCTATTCCAATGCTTTTATGTGCCAAGTCACCTCTACTTCAGCTCCTCGTGGTCATGATTACAACCAATTCCTAACGGAGTTTTCTTTTAATTACAAGATGAATGGCTGTTCTATATTAATAGAAGTTTTACGAGGGTTAAGTGTCCACATGGACCCATAAAAATAGCTTGCTATCCTGCAAACAGCAAATGTGAGAGTAATAATAAAAATCAGGGGAGGTCTGCATGAAGCAAGTCTTCCACCACATGGTGAAACTCGGTAAACTGACACAAACATTGCTCAAAGTCTAATTTGTCGTTCTATGTTTAGATTTCTGACCATCTTCCTCACAATACGTTAGAAAGCCAGAGGCTAAAATGATATTCCCACAACGTCAGTACAATACTTTGATAATGCAATTACACTGCTTCGTGGCTGAACGGGGAGGGCAAAGGAACATGAAAGACGGGTTGGAAGCACGATGGAGCGCCAGTGCTACGGATTATGAGAGAACGTGATAATAAAATGAAATCATCAGACACTCAAGTGATTATGCTAATTAACTCATTCAGTATTCATCATAGGTTAATCTGCACGCGGGGGCGAGAGTGGTGGCATTTTCTTGAACACAGAAAGCTTTGATCAAGCAGGTGGCAAGATACCCCACCTCTGGTGAAGGCCTAAGGTGGGGTTAAAAGTGAAAACGCAAAAAAATATAAGATAAGTATATGTTTTATTATGTTCTGCAATGGCAAATTCCTCCTCACAAAGACACAATGGGCCAAACTGGCGTCTTACTGGTGCATACTTAAGGACGTGTGCATATGGTCACTAGTATTGACCAGATGAGATTTCAAATTGACCCCTGTGACCTTTGTTGTGTGTTAACGTGATGGAGAAGAGGAAAAACGCAACATGTCTTGCGGATTAGAGCCTCTGTGTTGGAAAGGAGAACCGGTCCAGGAGCCTCATTACACTGACAGCAGATTAGTGCTCCGCGGCACCAGAGCAGACGGTGCAAGATTAACTTTGATGTGCGATTCCACACAGAGCAGCCGCTGGATATCAGCTCCCTCCACCAAATGGCCCCTTAACTCTGAGTTTGCAGCGTGTGCATTCATGAGTTACAGTATCTAAAAATCGACACTTTAAACGGAAGAACAGAGTCACCAGAGTTTGGGCTCAGTGAAATTGTGCTCCTGGTAATATCACACCTACCGTAAAGAAACAGGTGTGAGCTGTATTTACTGATTATGTTTGGTATAAATGTATTAGGCTCTCCACCAATTTTATATATGAAGATTAGTTTCCTCATAGTGACGAGTATTCAGCTTGTAAAAACAGATGTATAATGTGTTCTGGAGAAGCTTTGTCAAGTGTAACAAAATGACCCATGACGCTATCATAGCAGTGTCAGAGTCATCTCTGCTCGGAGTCTTCAAATTCAAAGCATAAGGCCTCAGCTACAAACTAAAAGTTTGAAAGAAGGCATTTAACGGTCAGGGAGGGTTTAGTGAAAGACGCTTTTGAGTTGAAATTTTGGAATTCATCACACTATGGAAACAAGTAAGGACTCAGCCTCTATGTTTCTTTTTGACAACTCCATTTTTAAATTGTCTCTCACATGCCCGAACGTTATGGAAATGCAATAATAAATTGCTAAAGCACTCGTCTAATCTGTTAACTGTCTACACTTTTACATTAAATGTAAAAAAATAATAATTGAAAATGCCCATCAGACCTGAAGTCTGATGTCTTGACCAACAGCTAAAAACAGAAAGGTTATTTAATTGCCAATTATAGAAGACAAAGAAAGGCAGCACTTCCTCTCATTTGAGAAGACAGAACCTGTGAATACTTTGATATCAAAACTGAGCTCACTGGTCAACAGATCCATGTCTCAGACAGATGAGCAAACACCACCCACTGATGAAGAAGAACGAGCTAGTCAGTTGACTTTATATTGGGATTGCCAGTCAAACCACTATTCTATCTAAGTCAAGAATGAATTGATTGATTGACTATCATTCTGCAGCCTCTGTGCAGATCAATATTACTATAAAAGATTAAAAAAGTAATGCTCAGCAGACCAAATATACTTCTAGAATTTGGAGGAAAGGAGAAAGTTTAAGGATAATACATGTTGGGGGTAAATGATCGATTTTCTTTATGCTCAACACCAGAAAACTTTTTAGATTCTGTTTGAGTTGCAACTTTAAATTGTCTGTATCAGCTTTTTACACCAAACAGCTGCAGCCTCTTATCTTCACGCTTGCTTCCTATACATGCAAAACGACACACTAATGCTGGATAGTTGTGCCTCATATGGGATACTGCAAGTAGATATGAGCTCAATGCATAAATGGCCTCAGATTACTTGTCATACCAGTGGATAAAAACATTTAAAATTCCTCAGAGTGTCTTTGAAACAAACATCAAGGTACAAATTCCAGCCGTTTAAAAAAAAAAACCATCTGCAAGTTCAAAGGAATATTTCAAACTCTCACAGTAAATCTGAGGGGAATAGCGGAGGTTGGGATGAGAAAGAAAGACTGGTGAAGCGTAAAAATGTACTGAGCGGTCTTTCAGAGAGTGTGGACAGCAGCCAGACTGGCGACAGCAGCGAGCCCAGATAACAGCAAGTACCAGGAACCAGCGAGAACCTGTGGGGAAGTATTGGGAAGAGCTACATCTCTTCTAACAGCTGCTGACTGGCCCCTGGGGCAGAGCGGAGCTGCTAGCTGCAGCCATATCCACCATCTCCCCAACTGCACCACGCTTCTTTGTGCGCATGGGGACATCATTACTTTTTCCATTTCACTCCACGAGACTTCTCCTGTCAAATCAAAAAATGACATGAAAAATAATAACTCGGGGCCATGGGTGGAACAACAACGACGCAACCGAAAGGTCATTTTACCGATGAAAATTGGTCTTGCAGCCACACAATCTATCAGTCATCAAGGCGTTTATAGCTGTGTCTGCTTTCACAGCAGGGGGCGGCTGAAGCCTGAATTAAACTGATCCTGGGCCAGCGGGAGAAAGCATGTGTACTTAATGACACAACTCCCCATTATTTTTAACGTCAGCGTCTTCGTCACTGCAGAGGACAGGCCTCCTGATGAATAATGATGTTAACACTCTGAAGACAGGCGGTGTAACGGCACAGTTTTGGCACCGCAGCACATGCGACAGGCGGCGCATTTGAATGTACCGTTAACAAATCGTGACTGAATTAAGGTTACTCATTTTAATCACACTACAGCACACCCTCCCTCCCACTATCCCATGGGGTTGCTATATTTAAGCACTTTTTCATTTCTTCTCCTTTTTTTGGTCTTGGCTGATGGCAAGGCAATTGCTTTGTGGGATGTCTGCCCTTGAAGAATCAGACAACAGAAGGAGATATTTTTACATACTGTAGATGTGGAGTGAGAGCAAGCTGTATCAAATTGACTGTGTAGTGTTGAGAAACCAAATCACAGGCGCTTTTTTGCCTGCCTCCTTCAGCTTTTATTTGTCTTTTATTTCTCTTTTTTTAAATGTTTCCCCTCCAAAACAGAAGCGATGTTGGTTTTGTACCTGCACTCTAAGATTAGCAGTCTGTCCCGGGGGAGGGGGAAAGAGTTGGAACGTTTGTCTCCCACCTCTCCCATTCATTTGCCCGCTTTCTAATTGGACTACTCCATCTGTTGAGGTCTACAAATTGTCTTCTGGGGATGCTACAGCTAAAACATCCTATGAAACACACAAATACCTCAGGGACAGTCTACTTGGAGCGCTGCCAAACCAGACGCCGAAAGACTAGTTTGTGTATGGGTGCGTGTTCCTGTGTGTCGTGATGTACCGTATAATCAGATGTCCAGCGGTATATACATGGTGGAGATAAGTAGAACCCTGCTGAACCCTGATTTAAAGCTCGCAAGATTGGCTGTTTGGAAAATAAATCTACCACACAGCAGATCTGTCGGTAGTGAGTGACACAGTTTAATAAGAATTATTATTTCACAACATGACAATGTTGATAAGTTCCCGAAATATACTGTCAGTAGTATCGACTGGATGTCACACACACATCTGATAAATGTTTCTTCTCTGCGGTCCCCAAAGACAAGATTTTTAGATCCTGAAAAATGGAAACGTTTTTTGATTATCTTCCAATTCCTACTTGGAGTCGTTAATGATATGGGAAAATGTATTCCATGCGCTTGCCACTCTTTACATCCCATTGACTGGGAGTTGAATACTCAGGAGCGAGCAGTGGGATGTGTGACAGTGTATTTGTGGTGATGATTACAGCCCATTAACTTTGATGGATGCCATTTCATAGAGAAGACGATAGGAGTTGGAACGGCAGAGACACAGCTTGTTTTTCTGTCACCAACATGTGTACACGAAAGTGTGCAGAAGAGTCCCGAGGTGTAAACCGTAGAGCAAAGTCCATGCAAAATTGATTTTTGGATCCGAATGAGACCACTTCACCTTTGGAGGTAATTGAATGTCACATTAGAGAGGCTGACGCTGGATCTGCATGAGTCCCCTGTGACTTCCAGAGGACAGTAAGGACCCGAGGATCAAACATCACCACATATGCTAACAGCATTTCCATTGGGAATATAGTGTCTGTTTCACTGCACACAAAGCATGTCTGCATGTGCAGGTAAATGAGACTAAGCTGGATGTGAAAATGATTGCAAGATCCGGCTTTGTTAATGCTAACTGTCTGAGCTATTTTCTTCTCTGTCCAACTCACTCGCTTGTCTTTGCCTTTCGGCCCAAATGTGTGGCTTAGTCAAAATGAGACACACTCTGTTTTTCTGTGGCCGTTATGTAAAGATAAGGCCATGCATGCCAGAAATCTAACTCTAAAGCTCCTCCGCAGGGATTACGGACAATTGGCTAAGGGGAAAAATAAAAAATAATAATCAACTGTTTACGGTTTTGCGCTAATACCTTGAAAAAGAAACGAAAATCCCCGCATGGAAATGCAATCCTTAAGCATTTGAGATACTCCTGAGTAGGACGCCTGCAGAGAGACACACAGGCAGGAAATCCGTTAGGTGGGAGCAGAACCCAGACTTCAATAACACCGAGGCGAACATATCAATCTACAGCAACTATTGTCCATTCCATTCTGAATAAAGCTTCTAAATTGTTGCCATTTTTAAGTCAATAAAATTCAACCAATACAGTATCAGAAGGCATTGACAGGAAAAGATTAGGATTTGTCATTTGAATGCTTCGTTATGCTTACCTGGTCTGACCTTGTTAGTTGGTTGCCTAACTTACCCCTTGAAGTGTGTATTCACTACTTGCATGTAGACTTTAAAAAAAAAAGTACCTGAACTGAATACACAATGAGGATTTTTTTACATTTTCATAAACGGCTTGCGAGGATCTGGCCAGTGGTGGAAGAAGTACTACTTAATATAAATACTATATCAAATAGTTCTTTCAAAACTTTCCTTCAGCCACATGTACTTTAAAATAGCAAAATAACTATGAATTATTCTATGGATAATTTAAAATGCTGGTTAGAATGCAATGATGTATCATCATCATTGCATTCTAACCAGCATGGTTAATGTGAGCCTATTTTATAAATGTTTCATATACTGCTGGGTAGTTAAATATAGACTAGTGCATCATTATGTTATTTGTTGATCAGATATTTTGTATGCTAAATCTATATTTTCAAAATGACTACAGCTGTCAAATAATTGCAGTGGAGTAAAAAGAAATGTCCTTCTGAAATGTAGTGAGGTCAAAGTATAAAGCAGCATAAAGTAATAATACTCAAATAAAGTCCAAGAACCTCAGATTGTACATAAGTACAACAGTTGAGTAAATATATCTAGTTAGTTTCCACGCCAAGATTCTGCTCTGTGACACAATGGTAAAACAGCTAATGTGAAGCTACACAATGACAGCAAACTGAGCCCTGACATGATATATTTTAGCAGTGATTTAAAAATGAGCTGTGGTAGTACAAATCTAAAATGAAAGACAGCCGGTGTGATTGAAGAGCAAGAAGTAGCAGGTCTTGTCATTTTTAGACTTCATCATACAGTTACCTTGGCAGACTGTTACTACTGACAGTAGTTAAAACTGCAGTCCTGCTAGGCTGTACTTATTGTAGGCACAGGGGTGCTTAGAGCTAAATGTAATTGTCAGCATTCCAACACGGTCACAATGCTAACGTGCTGCTTTTAGCAGGTATAATGTTCACCATATTCAACCTTCTAAATTTACTGTGTTATCCTGTAAATATCTGCTAATTGGCAATAAATACAAAGTATAGCTGAGGCTGATTCGAATGTCATTAGCAGGCTACAGCAGGCATCTGGTCATATGCCAAGAAAATTGACAAATTGGAATTTTGACCTGATGATGGCACGAGATGAAAAATGAATGGTTCATCAGTAGCTGGAAGGGTGCACTCAGTAGAATACAGGGTCTGTTTCAGAAAGCAGATTTAACAAAGTCTGAGCCAAACTAAAACTAAAAGTTGACTAAAACTCTGAGTTGTTGGTTACAGAACAGCTGATCAGAGTTGGTCACTCAGTGAGTTAAGTTTGTGTGATGAATAAAAAAATCCATCGTCAACGTCGCTCTGATACCACGATTCACCGTGGTGGATGTAGAGGTATTGACACATATAAGATATATATGGACTGTGCATATTGATCTTTAAAAAAAGAGTCAGAGCGGGGGAAAGTGTCAATAAATGAATACAATAACGTTTTATTCTGTGCTGACTGTATATTAGGCTGTAGCCTGAATTACATTTAAAATATATTCGTTCAGCTGTAATCTGACGGGGACAAGACACAGGAGACGGCAACTGAAGATGAAACATATAGTTGAAGATTAAAAAAAAGAAATAGATCAATAGACATAAGAGAACTGATTGTAAGCTCACAATCTGATCCAGTAATCGTGTGTTTGGTGATTTAAAGGTTAAAACGTCGTAGATTTCAAACAACAGACATCTATTTGGCTTTATTTCAGCTACTTCAACAAATGTTAAACACAGGCACTGAAATGCTGTTAAAACTCATTCAGACCATACTCATCCTTTTTAACAACTCACTTTCAAACTATTTTGCAGCTGCTCACTCCGAAATATTAACATATAATCTCCAATATTATAGGAATTATGTTCCATCGGTGACAGCTCACATAAACTGCGTGCACAGAGCGTTATATATTGATATAAAAGAGATTTCATTCTGAGCCGAGGGTGACTCGACGCTGTGTAATATCTGAATGTGAGTGCAAAAAAAACGCTGGTCATACAGTGAACCTCTGCTAATTAATGCACTTCGATACAGACGGAATCAATGAGGAAATAAAGCAGCGTGTCTGGCTCGGTAAGAGGGAGGAGACAGAGAGTAACGCAGGGCTTGTTAAGAAAAACCTGCCGGCGGGCAGGTTAGGTTGACAGAGTCAGTTACCATGGTAACTGTTTAAGTTACCTCCCTTTCTGGAGTTTTTCCATCATCTCAAGGTTAACTAGCTCAAGAGTTTTTACTAAACCTCTTCTCTGGAACAGGGCCCAGATCTCTGCCAGGTACGTGTTCCACGTCCACAGCGGTATTATGTGATTGAAAAAAAAGACAAAATTGGCAAAAACAAAAGTGAGCCGCAGAGCAGCGGACGTGTGTGTACTGGTAGTTATGAGCTGTCCATTCCGTCAGCTGTTAGCCAAGCATCGTAAACTGTTATCAAAAAGACATTACATTACGCATTACAAGCACCGCCAATTGGTGTTTGAAGTGGTATACACTTCCTGTCACCTAGGTGGGCGTGGTCACGACGAGATCGCCTCCCCGGCCCATGACCGTACCTGGTTTGGAAGTGTTCCTCCTGACCAAAATAATTACAATTCATTGTGAAGGGAACAATAATTTCTGCACTAACTTTTAAGGTAAGCCGTCCAACAGTTGCGGAGACATTTCCCTTAAAACTGCAAATGCCAACCTCATCTTGGCACTAGAGGAAAAGTCAGTGGATCACCAAAGTCAGGAGGCCATTTTCATGATACCCATTCATGTTACCCATTCTCTGGCTGTCACTGATTTCTGCTCCAAATTTAATGGAAATGTATTCAATAGTTGTGGAGATATATATCAGTCTGCACCAAAGTGGTGGCTCAACCATGCAGACAGAACCACGCTGCTAGCATGGCAAGAAATAAACTACTGTCTGTTTATGCAGAAACCCTGAAAAATACTGTGGTTTATCACCGTGGGGTAGTAAATTATGCTGAAATACAGACAAAAGACAGACACTGATATGTGAAGCCTTCAACCTGCCATGTGACTGCTCTGAATTTACAGGTGCCGGGCACAATAAAAGCATCATCATCATTTCCCTTTGTGAAGATTTAATGCTCAATCCCCGTTGAGACTGTGGCAGTAAAGTGTTGATTTAATACTGTGGTAATTCTTTAAGACCATAGTTTGTAGTAATTCAATTGCATCATATTGTTCTGCGTGATTGCAATTTTGACTATCTCTGTAACAAGAACCAACAGCTAAAAAAAAATGCACTTTTCAAAAGCTTCTAGTCATTGCATAGCTATTGTATTTAAATACTTTATATCGTACAGGCTTTATATAGATATAGCAGAAACATAAACATACTTAATATTTCTCTTTTTAAGATCTCTCTCGCAATCAGCTGGAGGTGTCTGAAAGTCTGAATTTGACATAAAATAATAGCACTATACAACCGTCACGTAATATGTCATCAATCCATCTGCGACCGCAGGAAGACAGTTAAAGAAAAGGAAAATAGTCACTGGTACACCTGTACATGAGAAATTAGTTTGAGGTGAAAGAGAAAAATAACGCCCTGGAGCACATGCCCTGTTTAGTTTCAGTTTGACCAAATGACCTACATTAGGTGATATATTTAGCTATTTATAGGAGCTGGGGCAGGCAGGAAACAGCTGCCATGCGTCAGGATGACAGGCTGACATCCCTCATCTCAGCAGGACCTCCCTGCCAGGCAGACAGGAGGAAGCTCTTTATACCTTATCTGAAATGGGACATAACCTCTTATCATTCATACTGCATACAGAAACTAATAATCTATGGAGCCTGTGGCAAAGACTCAACAACGAAAGTGGGTTAACAGTGGCGAGTGCTATATGGGCAGCTTGATTCGAGGCCGCACTTTTCCGCTTCACAGAGATGTGTATGCTGCCTTTACAGCAAACTGTGGGTTTCATTCAAGTAGGATCAGTATTGATCATGAGGAGCTTTTATTGTGGTATCCTGGCGCTGTAAACTGGCACAAGATGCCTCAGCTCTAACAAAAATGAGACGATTCATCAGCAGTGAAACAGTGCTTTAAGCCGACAAACGGGCTGAATCAATATTCATGACTCTGCTGTGAAGCGGCTCACGTTCACGTATTATGAATGGGCTGCAAACCAAGTTTCAATTAATATGTTAGCATCAAAGTTTCACCGCTCTCTCTGAAACTGATGACAAGCCTTCTGTTTGTCTTCGGTACATGAAAGTCTCCATCGATTCCAACGCTCTTACAGGATACTAGACTGTGGTTGGTGTTAACATTACACACCATTATACGATGAAAGTGTGACACCGTCGAATGTACCGTATGCTACACCGCATCTAAGTGTAGATACTTTAAAACTAAGGCAACTGTCAAAGTAATGGATTTCTCTCATTTCACCGCAGTTCATTTTAAAACCGTATCTAGTGATATCCTATCACTCTTCAGATGAGGTGTTGGACCAGCAGAAGTTACATCACTCTTTAAATTCTGTTTCGTTCACACAGCAGACTGGTGATTGCTTTTAGCTATAATCTCTGAATCTCTGATGATCACAGATGTTGGCTTGTTGGCTGAGGGGCGTTTTTGATAAAGAGACAAATGTCAGGGGGAGGGATACTCACATTCTGGCATTATAAAAGCTGGCATCGTTTCAAGATATTGTGTTTGCTATGCTGCCCCATGCGCCTGGAAAAAAAAAATCGGTTTAAAGTGCAATTCACCCCTCCCAAACTCCTCATAGTGACGGGTGGGAGTATCATCACCGCCCTCATAAGTTTCTGTTCCTACATCTGTGCTGCAAAGAGTGATTTCAAGGTCAGAAAAGGGGCAAAGGCTGGATTTGGTCTGGGAAATGCAGTATAATGAATGTTAGTTAAATGTATACCATAGTGACAGTGGCATCTAAAAATAAAAGGAACAACTGTTTCTCCCTCAACCAGCACTCATTACATGCCAATGCAGGGAGTAGTGTACTGTTCAGACAGGCATAGCGGACATAAAAAACGTTACAGCTCTGTGTGAAAAACAAACGGCAATCTGTTCTTTTAATGGCGTTTAGCTTCAGTGTTACACAGAAGTAACAAATGCAAGGCCAGTGACTTGCATATGTTTAACTCTACAATTTATTACAGTGATTTTATTTTTTCACAATGCTAATGTGACCATGTGGGAATTATTCATACCAATTCATTTCTCCATTGTTTCAACACCACGATGAGTTGATAATTAGTTTTTTGGCCTTACAGCGAGACCCTGATCATGAAAATTTAAACAAGTGAGTAGTATAGTGGCTACAGTATGACTCTCCAAGGAAACTTTGAGTGGCCGGACTCAAACTTATAAAAAGAGTTTCTGCAGTACGTAAAAATGTATTGGATGTCAGGGCCTACTAAAAGGATAGGAAATGAATTGACACAATGGAATATAGAATAACCTTCAGAATTAAATCCATTCAGAATACAGAATGAGAGGAAGAGAACTCACTGCACTTAAAGGCATAGTTCAACATTTGGGGAAATATATTTATTTGCTTTCTTGTCACGAGTTGGATGAGTCCTCCAAATCAAACAACAATATTAGCTGCTTGCTAGATCTGAACTGATGCCTTTATCGGTAGGACAACATTATTTGTCTGTGCCTTCCAAAGCAGTTTCCATTTCACTATGAAAAAATAGTGAGAGTTTTTGTGATTTGACAACATTCTGGTTGAGGTTTTTGTTAAAACAACTACTTCTTTAATGTTAGGAAATGATCGTGGTCACGGTTGAAATTTTTTTGAATTTTTGAATTCTGAGCAAAACCCAAGCAATTGAAATAAGAGATTTTCACCATATTGACAACATGTTTGTGGCATTAAGAAGAAAAACAGACGCCGCAAACAAATGAACACAATCAAGTGAAGAATCTCATTCACATAAGTGACAAGAAAAGAAAAACCAAACAGTGAACCATGTGACCATGGGGACGCTCAAACCTGATGAAACCTGATTAGTGAAAGGTGAAGTGTATGGCAAATTTCACCATTAATATTGGAATCACGACATCAATAAAGAAAACATTGTTAGCCTATTAAATGTGTTTGTCACTGTTTAGTTTTTGCCACTCCATGTCGTTGTGTTTCTTACATTTGGCTATATCTGTATGTCGTTGTGTGTTTGATGTAAAATGGGGAAGATATATCTCTTCATTTGCTCGTGCATTGTGCCGTAGGGGTCGGGGAATCAATACCTAATGGATTGAGACAACCGGCACTAAGTCTAGTTTTGAGTATCGATACCTGCATCAATAAGATTGATACCAAAAGAAAATGGAATGAACACTCTTATTACAGTAATGCATGGACTCATTGCTTCTCCGCTGTTGTTACGTACATGCGCATGGCGAACACTTCGTTAGCTCATAGACTTCACACATCTTTTGTAATTTTGTAAAAAATACATTCAGAAGTAGCCTAATAATGATGATAAGATGATTATATTCACCTAAAATTATGCACTATTCTCCTCCTCTACATTACATTACATTACTGCCTTTAATAATGGAAGATCGCTGTGATTCTGGTCCTCGTATTACTTGGTTTGAAACCAAATTTCAGGGTATTGCTCACACCTTTTTCTCTCGGTCACCATACGATAGCCTAGTAATAAATGGGGAGACATGTTTAGAATAATGAGCTCTACAATACATTTATTGTGATCCTGACATGATAATTGTATGGATCTAATGCTAAGCACAGTGTAAACCGTTTAGAATAAAGTTGCACATCTCAACAAAGTGATGAGGAAGCATTATGTGGGTCTGCATACCAATCTCCATCAGCAGACCAGCCATTTTCATCTGTATGTAAATGCTGAGTATGTATATAAGCCATGCAGTACCAGAGGAGAAGATAGCTGTGGTTGGGTTTATCATTTTCACACCATTTGATCAACTGATCTCATGGCGTACACTTTGCATCCGTTATCTTCTACGACATATCAACTTTCAAGATAGGACACAGTCACATAATAGGCAATATATCCCTATTTTATTCATTCTCTCAAGTTGCGTTAGGGTTTCTTGGCTGTTAGATTGGATGGAAGTGGAGCCAGACAGAGCAAATACTTTCGAACAACAATGAAATCGAGGTGATGTGTTTTCTCACATACCTCCTTATTTCCTAATGCAGTGATGCTGCATTCATTCGGAGCAACTTTAATCTCGTTCCGGAAAATTCCATTAATCTTTGACGTTGCTTGCAATACAAAGCAGTAGATGAAAATGCTGAGCGGTGGAAAAAACACTGATGCTATATTTTATGTCCTCACACTACGTTACCCAGGCCCAAGTGCAGAACATGCTAGTCTATTTCCCTGCTTAATGCAGCACATTCAAAGTGAATTAATGAAAACCCCCCGCATGGAATGAGTGTTATTGGTGCTGCCTCGAACACCGGCTTGTCAAAGAAATCAAATCAAATGGAGGGATAGCCATTTTGTCCTTGCCATATAGATTATTTATCAATCTGACCATCCGCAGTGACGCATGCCTGCTTTTAGAGTCAGTTCACATACACAGTAGCCTCACATCAACCTACCAATGGCCAGAATCTGTTTCAGTTCAGGGTTGACTAACCAAAAACACATTTTCATTTTGACATTATATTATTCATTAAAAATATACCGTATACACTGTCAATAAAATGAAATTTAAGGTGCGGATGAAAGTCTTTGAAGTACACCAACATAAATATGATGTAATAAATCCGTAATATATGAATCCCTATAAAATGCTAATCAATCATTCAACTCACACCTCTACAACACCCTTTTAAATCTCTAGCTCCCAGTGTGAAACTGTTTCAGTGTGATGAAAACAAAGAGACTGAAATGCAGGGGCTTGCGTATTTTCAATTTAGCAGAAAAAGAGCCGCTCTGTTGTTTTTTCACAGATTCCGTCTTTCACAATGATCTTAATCTCCTCTTCCTGGCTTCCTGTTCCCGCCCCTCGCTCTCGCTCCTCCATTTCACAGTCATTTGCATGGGCAGAGAGGAGCATGCACAGAAGAGACATTTCAGTGCCAGGTCCCCCTCATTAAGTCACCTGTCACTTCAGGACCATTATACCAGCCTCATATTAGCATCACCTCTCCTCCCCAATAAAGCACCTGGAGAGGCACTATGAGCCTCCAGGCTAATGGCAGCCTACACATCTCACATCGGCCACATCTGCTTTACACAGCAATTCACCGCATCGCTCATAATGGATTGCTGATTTTCATAATGCGCATAACGTACACAATGCCAAGTGGTGTCATGTATTCTACTGAACACAAAAATTACACCCATTGCAGCACATAATCAAACACATCACATGATCTCGCAGAGTGTCGTGCACAGGCGGAGGAGGAAAAAAAAAAGAGTGAAAATCCTCTGCATTGGCTGCAAGGGGCATGGTAACTTATTCAACCACATGAGTGCTATATCATCAAGAATGCATTCGTTATCTCATGGATACAGATACAGTGAAAGGCCCTACAGATTGTTCCTGCATATTTCACTTACATTTGACATGTACTAAGGGGGTTTGGACTTCAAAAAGCTTTGCTTTGCACCATATCAAAGCTAAATTTAATGCTTTGCATTGTAGGCTTTGATTGCAATGGGGTTGAGGTGTCAAAACTGGCAAGCATGATAATGGCTATACTTCTGGTGGTTTATGGACCCAACAGTGACCCCCGTGTCTGTTAACCTTGCCTCCTCTGTCTTATAAATCCTATCCCGAGAGGTTTATAGGGCTCACTTGTCAAGCCTTTCCAGTCGTATTTGGTGGGTGGAGCTGTAGCACAGACGGACGACATGGTGATAAATTCTGCATCTGTTGAGTGACTACAATGTACGGCCGTGTTTGTTGTACCGTAGAACAATGCCCATGGTAAATGTGACGACAAATCAGCAATTAGAACGGCCATTCCTCTCAGCCTTATCCAGAGGCAGTGGCTGAAATAAAGATATTGATATGAGGGTTGAAGGAAACGTTGTGTGTGTGTGTGGGAGTGTGCGTGTGTGTGTGTGTGTGCGTGTGGGAGTGTGCGTGTGTGTGTGTGTGTGTGTGTGTGTGTGTGTGTGTGTGTTTGAAAAAATATGCTTGTGTCGGATGCTCAGGGCCATTATGTCTATCAAAGGTAATGTCTGTTTGTGTCCAGAGGAACATGTGTGCCTCTGTGCCACACTAAACCCTGTCCTCCCCACTCCTCTTCCCTTGTGGGTTGCGCTTGACTTCCACCGTTTTCACAGCTGCTCTCAGCAGTGCACTCCATTACACCTTAAATCACTTAAAAGATCTGAAGCACCAAAAAGTCCCTCTGCAGCTAATTCACCCTGACTGTGTGGATCATCTCGAGAAAGCAAGAGCAAAAAAAAACACTGCAACATCTGATACAAGCCGGATAAAGTGGAATGCTATCTTTATATTGGAATATAGAAGCAGGAATCTATCGCTGCCTGAAATGGACAATATTAAATCAAGTCACTAAATTATACTCCCGGACCGTAGTGCAGTTTTCAAAGATATTGCACAACACAATAGCTCAGAGGAGAATCTCATATCTCCAACACACAGTCACCCAATTCTTGAAGATCTTGGCAGGAGCATTCTGACAGAGGCAGATTCCTTTTTGTTAGGTATCCGAAAGCCGCCGCAGAGATTAGGCTAGATAAATAAGGAGGGATAAGTGGGTCTTGTCCTGTGTTTGGTGGCACAGAGCAGTAGACACACAGTGGCGTGACACGCAGCTGCACAGTGCTATTGATTCTCTGCTAGTCTCCAGGCACCCGTCCCTTTCATTCAGGCTGCCTGCCAAGTGCCTCTGAACAGGAGCCCCTGCTCTCTCAATGTCTGCACGTCTGCTTAAGCACAATCAATGGGCCATCAGCGGGGGAGAGAACGCACGCCATGTCTTTACTTCCACGGGGTGAGAGTCAGGGAAATTGAAAATATATGTAGTGGAAAGGCATCATGATACCATGTAGGCATAGAGCATCTTTGACTATCAGCTTGAAATCAAATGCCTCAAATGGAGGTTACAGTCAGTAGCGCCCCCGCTAGTCTTTAAAGGGCTTATTTTCGACCGAATGAAGAGACTATACACCCCGTTCGTATCTGACTTAAATAACTAGTTGTTAGGCGTGGCTAAATTTTTTCTGCATGCTGAGATCTGAAACAAATCATCAGAATACCTCATTTCCCCTGATCAGATAAGAATTTGAAGGTTACTGGTTAATTCCCTCAGGTCAGTGCATTCAGCAGACAGTGATAAGCACAATCCAGCTCTACTGTACGGCTGTAAGTTTTCTTCTTCTTTTTTTTTTTTAAAGCACACCTCAAGACAATGATGGATCATGAGAAGGAGCCGACTTTGTCTTTCAGTGATGGGTATTCAGCTTCTCCACCGGTGGTCCACTATGCAGCATATTGCACCACTGCAAGGCTTCAGTTGGGGTTGCAAATCTGTCAGCCAGGCTGTCATGGTTCACAATGGAGTGACAGAAACGTCCCCATTAACAAGGACATTTCAGTTTTGTCCGTCGCACGGCAGAACATCTTTTTCAAATCCATCTTAAGCAACACAAAGGGGATTCCGAGCTGAATGCAGCAATATATTTGTTGCTCCCCTAAATAATGCACCCTCTTACACAACTCATCTCTCATCTGCGCTTTCAATCTGAATGTAACGCACGGCCAATGCAGCATTACGTTTGAGCTGGCAGCTTCAATCACCGGATCGTGCATATTGCTAATTATGCACTCATTGGTCATTTAAAGGGTGAGTAGTAGTTCGTCTGGTATTGAGTGAGTGCAGGGGGAAGCTTTGTATGCCATTAAGAAGACAGGAAATCCACTAACTAAGTGTCACCCGCTGCATGAGGGAAGATAGAGAGAGGTTGGCGTAGTGACAATGAATACTAATAATTACAACAATAACAATAATAAGATATGTTGCCTGCAGAGCTGAAGGGTAACCAGGTGCCGAGTGCCTGCATCAATGCAGATATGAGGATCAAGAGGGATCCGAATCAAACACATAAAAAGTCAAGCATACAATGCAGTTCGCTGGCATGGAGCATGAACATTTTTATACCCGATAAACCAAAAATAAAACAGAAAACTCCCCATCTAAACTTTGTATTCACAGAATTATCCCGGACACATCTCAAGCACACTGTTATGCGCACATAGCCATATACACACACACACACACACACACACACACACACACACACACACACACACAGTACACAGCCAGTGGCAATTTGTTTTGCAATGTTTGATCTGTGATGTTATGACTTTGAAATGAAAAGACAACATTATTTCAACAGGAGCTCATTTCTGTGTCATCAGTGGAGAGCAGCGCGTGAGGACTAACATTGGCTGAGTGTCTGTTCAACCTCGTACGTGCATGCAGCAGCGAGTAAAGAAGCGGCGGGGGTATTTTTACACAAATTAGAAACGGTCCGATTATTATTTCCCACTGTAAAACGTAATAATCGCTTCGGGCACTCAAACGCCACATTCACTTTGTTTCATTTGAACAGATAAAAAACAAATGGCGGCTGGTCCACTCATTGACAGCAACTTTTCAGCACGTTAGAGAGCGCACCGCCGCAGCAGCTGAGATCGACTGAATAATGGAAATAATAATAATAATATTTATAATAATAATAACCCACGAGAGCATCTGAGCAGTTGAGTGCACACATCCATACAAATTAATTTGTAGTGATCATTTTAACCGCTTTTAATTATTGTATGCTACATCAGCACATAGTACAGCTGACGTTGTGCATGTGCATGAAATTAGCATTCAAACATGTACTGTACATCGTTAAAGGAAGAAAGAGACGCTGAGAGAGAGAGAGAATGAGAGGCAGTGATGAAGCGGTGCAGGGAGGGGGAAGGTGTGTGTGTGTGCGTGTGTGTGTGTGTGTGTGTGTGTGTGTGTGTGTGTGTGTGTGTGTGTAATCTATACATTTTCTAATTTACTTTGCCTTTAATTCAGTCACTGCCCTTGCGCCTCAGTTTGCGCTATAAATGCGGTGTGCAAGATATTGTAGACCTCTCCTGTGACGTGGAATTAAACAAAAAGACACCTCCGCTGTCTGTTTATTGACCACGAGTTTTCTGTTCACTGCAGTAACCTTTCACAAAGAGCGCTTCCAATAAAAGCCATTGAATAGAGGCAGGGACGAAGCCTAACCTTCGGATAAGGGCTGTTTGTGAGGTGCAGGCTCATTGATAGGCAGTGAATGGCGCACAGAAGCCTTTATAGAGCAGACCGTCCCTGCACTCATATTGGCTGAGCAGCGCTCGAGGCTGTTAATATGCCAACTAAATGCACACCTGTGGCTGCACGACAAATACTTCAAACCTTGGCCGAAATGTGTGGTAATTAGGTTCCGTACGCTAATTTAACTATTCCTCAAGATTTGATAAAATAAATAAATGTTAATGAATTAGTAGTACTACAAATAAGCAATTTATTAATTCGTATTGTCCATGTGTCGCCATTAACGTGGACGTTTCTTTGAGGATGTGAGCTTGTCGAAGTGGTGATCAATGTTTCATGGGAGCAACTATAAAGATTTAATGGACTTATATGCAGCCACCTACCCCAGTGTTGTCATGGTGACAATGGTGTACCAAAACGCTGCGGGGATACTGGTGAACTTGCTGGCCGTGGAGCCCTTTTCTGCATAAAACATGACCGTTGCAAAGATAATGATGGCCATGGTGAGGGAGAATAGTAGGAAGCCCAGCTCGGAGGCGCAGCTCTTCAAGGTGTAGCCAAGGATGCGCAGCCCCGCGGAGTGCCGGGAGAACTTGAAAATCCGAAAGACCCGGAAGACTCTCAGCGTGACGAAAGCACCGCTCACCTGGTCATTGTCGGTCATGACCAGGCCAATGTAGTAAGGCATGATGGCGACCACGTCGATGACGCTCATCACACTTTTCATGAACTTGTACCGGCTGGGGGCTGCTACCAAACGGAGGAGATACTCAACCGTGAATATCATGACGCACGCAGTGTCTAAACAAAAGAAGGCCAGCGAGTAACGGTCTCCACAGGACATCTCCTTTGCCCTGTTGGGCAAAATCCCACACGGAACCGTCTCCACCACGTTGGCCATCACTGATATGGCAATGAAGAAGCCCGTGACATAGTAGAAGACCAGAGCCATGGTGCTGGTGTGAGGGTTTTCAAAAGCCCGCCACAGGAACTCCCGGGACGTCAGGTTAACCGGCGTGACGTCATTGCTCTGGTCCATCTCCTCATCGTCTTGAAGCCTCTCTGCATTTTCGCGCCTCCGGTCCTTGTACTCCTCATAACAGCAGTCCCCAATGATCTCGGAGATTATACCAAAGAAAGCGAGCTCCTCGTCGTATGCCGATATGCACTCTTGGCGCGGATAGTGTAGTTTCCCCGTGCGGTAAAAATTGAGGATATGCCTGAAGATGTCAGGGTCACGGTCGAAAAAGTACTCGCTTGTCTCCTCGTGGAAAAAGAAGTCTCTCTCCGTGCTCCCCAGCAAAGTGTCCGGGTACCTCTCTAAAGTGGTCCGCCACGTCTGAAACTTGGTCCCACTCACGTTGAGGATGATGAGTCCGTCCTTGCCTTTCTTCTTGTCTTGTGGAGGGATGGGCATCGGGGTGCTCGCCACGGGCATCCATCCTATGGCCGCCGCTCGGGCGAACGGGAGCCATGCCGCTACACCTGCTGCCATGCTGGCCTATAGTGTTTAATACAACCCTGCTCCGGTTATCACAGTGCTATGGTTCAGAGACGAATTGCATCTGCAGGAAGAACAGCAGATAGAGACACTGGTGGTTAGGCTTCTGAGGCACCTAGGCTCAACAGAATGTGATAAGAAAACAAACAAATCCATTTACTTATACTGGCACTGCGCATAGCACTGTTGAGTATCACTCTCAAGCCTTTTCCCCCATTCTAACTGTTCAGTTATGGAAGCCTACTTTGCGGCAGAATATGAATTGGATTTCGAAAACGTCACCAATCAATAAGCAGGAATGAAAGTAAAAGAAATCCACCCACCTTAGGGAAGACTGCTCTTTAAATTGCATCCACGGTGAGTTTAATAAAAAAAAATAAAAAAACAGCTATCCTCGGAAGAGAGTACTTGCGATTCCGCCACCCATCTATCTGTCACTGCAGCCAGACGATAGAGGAAAAACAGTAGAATAACGTCGCATCAACAAGTTAAACAATTCGAGCAGCAGTTTCTCCGCACAGAGTGGTCAGTCGTCCAAGCGCGATCTTTTTTTTTTTTTCTTTCTCCTCTTTTCAACCGCAAGGCAACGGTGCTCAGTTGCATGCGTTTTTCCTCGCGTTGCAGCTACTCCTCAATAAACTCCTGTTCCTCTCGTCGACTGCAAGACCACCCTCCCCCTCCTCACCACCGAGCCCCTACTGTGGAGAGAGGAGAGAGAACCGTATGCAGAGAGAGGAGTGGTCCTATCTGCACCCAGAAATTCCTCTGCTGCTTTTCTGTGGGGGGAATAATCAATGCGTAATAGTCCAAGTAGGCGGCATCTCCAAAACCTCAAGTTAATGCTTGTGTTTGTGTGTTTTCCGCTCGCTGCACACCGCGAACCCTGACAATTCGACTTAGTACAAATGTAGCCTATACTATTGTGTATGATACAAAACATGAAATATGTTGCCTAAGGTGGCTGGTTTTATGTGGAGGTCGCGAGGAATTACTGGTTGCATTGATGCGCAAAGTCCTTTCAAGTCTTCCTTCTATTTTTTCTTTCGAAAAATTCCCATTACAGATAAAAAAAAAGACAATAAGTCTGATACCACAACGTTTGGGGAGTTAAGAGCAATATCGTTGTTTGTTTTACTATCAAAACTCTCACAGGATGCAATGACATATTGATTTCAATATCTGGACTTATTAGTTGTATTATTTTTTTTTTTAAAGAAATAAATCTCAGATCTGCAACAAATCGTGATCGATAGTGTTTCTTGAATTGCATCATTTTGTGATGCTACTCGACGGGGCAACACAGCTTTAAAGGTCAACATCATTGGGCTACAATGCTCTACTGACATTTTCCAAAATAACCATAATCAATGAAATGTCTCTTGTGTTCCATAACACAACACAGCCATCTCCGAGGGGAACCCAGACAGCTGCGTCCACTGTGGAGCATGTGTTGCAGTGGGGAACCGTATTTGGCTTCAGATTTATGCATTAGAACATAAAGAGCACGTTCCCACTGATCCTTGAACATATTTCTGACCTGTTTTAAACCGTTTTTGTTTTTCAGCACCACGGACAGCTCCAGAGCTTTCAACATAGTGGCAGACGCCACTTTCTCGTGCCCCTGTGTGCGTGCAGGTTTCAGTTTCGTGGTATGTTTTATACTGTAGTCACTTAGCTTTAGATCTTCTGCAGCTTCAGCTATAAGCACACAGGGGTTCAGAGTCATGGGTAAGTACACACAGCTGCAGAGCTTCTGTAAAATGAATGGCCTGTTTGACCCAGACTCCTGACCTCGAAATGAGGTGTAGATTCATTCTCTTAAAAAGATGCCACAGCTGTTGCTCTTATTCAAAGTACTGTAATTTGCAACAAGAGTGAAGCAAGTGGCAGTGTCTTGCTCAAGGACAGTTTAACAGTGTAAGTGGCCGCTGATGGACACACTAGCCAGATCTGTGGCCTTTTGTTCTCCAAATCTCCAGCCAGTGCAACACATTCACACCCAGTCATGGTTCCCGCTGGCATTATGCCAGAGGGAACCAGTTTTTTTGTAGGATGAATGCACAGGACTGTCAGAAGCCCCATTAGTGTATGCTGAGCATGTCAGAGCACACTCAGTGTTCAGTTTGAGCAGTCAGGCCCAGGGGCTATGTATTCATCAGGGCATTTAAATATTCCAGCGGTTGCCAAATGGCACCAAACACAGGCATCCCAGCTGAGCTGGATACTGCAAGCTTGTCAGAGCACAGATAGCCACAGTCTTTAATTTAAAAAGTACTCAAAGTGGTTATTTAGCATTTACATATCCTGTAATTTAATCAAAGCAATTTGTAAAATTTCTGATATTTCTACAAAACATGGTAATATTTTCCTCAGAAAATCAGTATGGGTGAGTTACCATTTGCATTTGGTTTGTAAAGTGTGTAAACCATTATTAAATCCTTATACAAGTGAAACCACAGTTCTATCCTGTTTTCCTTTCACAGCATATTGACAGATATATTATATTGGACTAGTCATGTTGTGTGGTGGTGGTCTGTGGTCTGGTGTGATGGTCAGAGTGACGCCATACAAGGTGCTGACATTCTTCATGATTACGCTCCTTTCCAAGAAGTTCCAAGGTCATTTCAGATGATTGGTGTTGACGCAGAGCTGTGCAGATGATTTAATTACATTGTCTGTGTGTTTATGGATTTACTCTTTGGATCAAGTAATTAGCGTGTGTCCTCAACAAGGTTGAACAACTCATCCCGCATTTTTGTGCTATTTTGCTGGTATCAGTTCAAAGATGGAAACTGCTGATCTTGATATATATGATAACAGCCTATATCTCAACCAACATGCAGAGCTGATTTTCAGTGGCTTCTAGTAATAATAACACATAATCAGACTCTTGCACTGTCCAGACAGATTTTGAACTTGTACTGAAACCTTTGGGATTAGGTTGTGTAACGGGATACATTTCGTGAACAGGTCCTTAAGTTTGCTCAGTGTTGAATCTCAAAGGCATGCATCCAAAACAAACACACAGACTGCCTGATAAACCCTCAGACTTTCATGTAGACTCACACACACACAGTCATCTTTTATCTGCATTTGATCAATTTACAGTAACAGTCTTTCCACTGTAGTACACTGGTGCAGCCCACACTGCTGCATGTTTTCTGTATCTATATTTAGTCAGGTCCAGCTCAGTGATTGAGATGATTAAACAGATGAGTCCCAGGGCTTGTTGAGGAAGAAGTGAAGGAGCAGCCGCCATTTGATAGGGGTCATCAATAAAGAAACTGAAAATATTTTGAAACTACTTACAAGTAAGTGTAACCCAGAAATAACAAGTGAGCAGAATGACTCTTCTATAGTATAAATATTTGCTTGAATGCCTACAACGCCTTTAAAGACAATCATACAGGCCAATGCTCTGCACCGTGTTAGCAGTGGGACAGAGGTCTACTTTAACCCCATAATAAACTTTCTTTTTATAGAGCATTTCAACGAGATGCAAAGTTCATGACAGGCCATAAAAGGGTAATAAATAAAATGCCAAGAGGATGAGCAGTAAAAATTCCAGAAAGGCAGAAAAAGGTTAGAGACGAATAAAACAGGCAAATTACACATAGTACCCTATTTCAGGCCTGGGAACACCGTGGCATGGTTTATGGGATGCTGCTAATGAATTCATGAATCGTCCCTGTGACCTCTGGGCACAATGACATGCTGATATCCTCAGGTGAACAGCCCACAGCCACGCAGCCCATCTCCCACCACGTCATCTTCCTCAGCTGCCTCTGCCTTTCCTCTAATGAGTTATTGACCCCCCTGCGGATGTGTAAAATATAGAGTAGGTCCTCTGTGTTCTTTATTGCCTATGGCAGATGGTGTGTTTGTGTATCTGCATCTCTGTGTCCATCCGGACATTCGTGTGGGAAGCTATTTATATGTGTGTGTGTGTGTGTGTGTGTGTGTGTGTGTGGGCTATGTACTGCAGGGAAGGGAGTTGCCGGGAGTGGGAGGATGATGTTTGTGCTTGAGGACTGTATGACTAGTTTTTATCCCTGTCAGGATTGCTGGGATAATCTCTAATTTAACAACTGCTGCTTATCAAAAAGCTGCAAATGGGCCATATGGGTATGTGTAGTTCACAGCACTTGTAATGCTACCTGTGTTTTTAGCAGTAAAAGTATATTCATGATTGTAGCCAAACATGTAAAATTCTACAAATGTTACTCGCACCATTACAGGGTGGCAAAAACTCAAAAGCCCTTTTTAAATAGGGTCTTACTCAGTAAATCATTCTATCATTTACATAAAATACATCCTGGATGAGGAACAATGAGATGGGGAGAAGTGTTCCACCCACTTGCGCCTTTTTAATTGTTTTTCACCTCGCTCTTTCTTACTGTCTCTATAGGGAAAGTAGCTCTTGTCATCTGGTGAAGAGGTGTAGAAGGGATTAGAACAGAAAAGGGGGGTGTCTGTCACTGTGAGTACTTGTGCCTATAGCTAAAGCACACACACAGCAGCATGTGTCTGGAGCTTTGAGAACTCCTCGAGCACAGTACATCACCGCACAATCAGCCGCGAGTCTTAACTGCCACTGCACCGGGCGGCATCGGCTGGAAAATGTAAAGTGCGGCCATGAAACTAAACTGTAGCACACTTTTCCTCACCTTGCCCTGTCAGTTCAACCTTGAAGTATTTCTTTTGGCCTTGCAGCTGTGCAGAAAAATACAGATGTGCGTTTATCTCATGGTGTGTAATTAAAAATCAAAGACAGCATGGCGCACGACTGGCAAACCTTCATCGAAATAGTAAGTTTATTTCCAAGGACATTGTATTGTTTACCCGCCTCATCTGTTGCACACAATCCCCACTGCATGGGTGTTGAGCAGATGCTATGTGATCTTCTAAACCTTTCAACAGGTTCACACTGTCTGTGCAGTGTAAGGAACCTTCTTTACGAAGTGTTGAAACATTTATGTTCCCGCTGCTTCTGTGCACTGAAGTGCTGGCTAAGGACATATATTTGCTGTAAAGTTCAGCTCCGGCACATTCAGAGTTCATTGCCCATCATTGGTGCAAACAGATTTGCGTGTTGGAACACGGGATTGCATCCAAGATAGAAAAATGGGATGTGATCTGTTACAGCATTGAAATCATTTTTGTTTGGCAGGTGTGAGATAATGTTTTATTGGATCGCGCCCAGAATTAAATTGCCATTCCAGATTAAACGTCACAATCATTTTTTAATTTAAGATTTTTTATTTTTTTTTGTTGGCTCAGTAATTCAATCAATTGTTTAGGATTTGCTTTTGGCTGTCTTTCTAGCAAGAATAAGCTTTAATTCCTACAGTAGATCACCATCACCATCATCAGAAGCAACCGACAGTGAGGCAGAGGGTCAGGAGGATTTCGGACTTGATGGCAGGGTTGTTTGTTTGGGCAGAGTCAGTGTGGGCTTCTCCTGACGTCATTTGTCGGGACTTGGCATTGGCTGGTCTGGCCAGTGACATTTGCTTTCCCACCATGTGGCCCCTGTACTTTGAGGCCAGATGGCAGATGATGCCTCCAAATCAGACGACACACAAACACTCATACGAACGTATCCACACACACACACACACATTTACATAAGCATACACACACACACACTGCTCACAATCAAGTTTCCCTTCACTCAGCAGAGAGGGGGCAAAGAAACAGATCGATTTGTCACCCAAAATAATTTATAAAGTTCTGATAGAATGCCAGAAAGTAAACTTGGGGAAAAGTGGATGTATTATGATTGTAGCTGGGTAGATCGATGCTTTCCTCTCTCTGTGAGGCTCGGCTTGTTTGTTCAGGGTGAAATATCATCATGAAGGCACAGCACACAGCAATTCCTCCTCCACCTTTATCTGGACTGCAAAATTTGTTTCTCCTCTTCTCGCTGTCTCGTGTCTCGTACTTTCTTTTTTCTTGTGTTGCTTCGTCCCAAATGAGGGAATCGTCCGTCTTCTGTGAGCAGTATTCAGAGGAACAGCAGTGAACTGAGATTCGTCATTGAACCAGATATCTTGTGATGTAGTCCAGAGGCCCAGGGACACAAGGGCTGGAAAGCAAACTGAACACTGTGTAGGTGAATATAAGTGTGGCCTATTAATCTTGCTAGGAGGAGGCAATTCAATTTAGTCCCTTTGAACGTTTTATCAATCATGAGCATCGCAGCTTGGAGGAAGACTAAATGAAGGAGGGCTTTCTCTAAATGCATCATATCAGTAAACTGCGATAAGCATCAGCACTTTAATCTAAAGCTTCTTTGAGCTGCTTTTTTTGTTTCTACTTTACTAGAAAGCACACAAACCACAGAGTCAGAGGACATTATATGGACAGCGAGGCGATGACAGGGAATGCACATGGTGATCAATCCATAAGGAAGCTCGGTGCAAGCTGCTTCTCTTAACATATTTCATTATTTTCTCTTTCACTTCCCACTGCTTTTTCTGTGTAACTCATCAGACTATAAATTAACAATGGGGAACTGAGCCCAAGCAATCCCGAATTTGACCAAATGAATGCGGCATCACATAGTGAGCTGACAGTTAAAGGAATAGTTTGACATTTTTTGCCGAATATGCTTTCTGGCATTGAATTACATGAGAAAATGTATACCACTGTCATTTCTGTCCAGTTAACACACTATATCTGTTTGTTTAATCATAAACAAAGACAGTGTCAAACAAAGACCATGTAGCGAACCCTTTCTTGGCTGAGAGCAATAACTTCCTGTAGTCGCGGCTGGTTGCCTGGGAACTGCTCAGAGCCAAAAAAATAATAGTTTGCCATGTGAAACCAAAAAAAAATGTTTTAAATGTTCAGTTTTTCTAAGGATTAAACCAAGCGAGTTATTATATGTTATTTTGTGCACTTAAGAGGTGAGGGATTTTTTTAGCGTCGCACAGACCCATGTTAGCAGTTTCCCCTCATTTCCAGACTTTGTGCTAAGCTAACGAGCTGCTGGCTGTAGTTTCATATTTAATGAGCAGATATGAGAGACGTATGAATCTTCTCATCTAACTCTCTAATATCTAATATCCCCAAGTGTCAAACTTAAATGTATTGATCTTTAAGAATTACATCAGCAGCTATTTTCAGAGTAATATATAAATGACAAAACCTTGTAATCAGCATAATGTGCGCATTGAAAGGGAACAGACCAGTGCCGACATGCTATGTGTCATAAACTCAATTGATATTCCATTGAGCAAACAATTGTCTTACCCTTTAAAGAAAATCTTTACATGGAACAGCTTGATACAAAGATAATGATGTATTTCAGTCTTGCAGAACGAGCAATGTAGCGAATGAGCGGGTGAGCTGCAATGAATAACGAGATAACCTGCCTATTAGATAAAGGGGAGGGGTTGAGGTCATCAGCTCCTGAGACGCTGCTATTGGATGGCAGTTCAATTTAAGAGGGGGTGGACCGTCCTTTGAGAGTTTTTTCTAATTAATCAAAGTCCCCCTTTAAACTCAACTATTTCACGTTCAATTTTATCTGCTCGTCTCCCACGTGCAAAGCCCTTGTGTGATGTGAGCCCATATCTTAATTACTCTCAGATCACTGATACCCCCCCCCCCCCCCCCCCCCCACACACACACTGCCGGTATCTCTTGAGGAGACAGAAAATCATTTTACAGCTGAGCAGATAAGTCCCTGTGCTCCCTTTAACAGCCCCCCTAGCAAAATCACATCTGACAGTGTTGTAATGACAGACAGGCAGCAAAGGGGCTTGTCCCGATAATTCCTCGGCTACATACTAGTAATGAGCCCCCCACACCCGTGATGGATTTCAAATTGAGCCCTTGAAAAAATATTACAGTTTTTAAGCAGACATACATCGTTAATATGTTATTAATCGCGATGGCTGCTGGAACTGGTCTGCTGCCGTAGAAGTTTTTCAAGTTGAGTGAAGGATCATTATCGAACGTATGTTTGGGCATGAATATGTGCACGGAGCGTTTACTGAAGATGTGTCCTGCTTTGTTACTGACCTATACTCAGGCCACTAATCACTCTGTCTAATTTGTTGTCATGTTCTACTTAATGCAACATTTGATCGTGTTCGTTGGCCTGCAAGAGAACTCTGCGGTTCACTCCATCTCGAGTGACGATCGGTCACCCAAAGCATTCAAGATGTCATCTGACTGGTTTTCTCTGGCTCTTTTTATCTTTTGGTTCTGCTGCTGTGGTGCAGTCGACTCCTTTTAAAATGATCAGACTAACGCTGTAAAGCTTAATGATTCACGAGTAATTAAAAGTGTGTGCGCCCCCAGGAACAACTGCAGTGGCTGGTGACTGCAAAGGTATGTTTTTCCACTCATGAGTATCTAAATGGAAAAAGTGTGTGGGCGCTATTGATATCTCACAATAAACCACTGTCAGAATTGGGCTCTTGCTCACCGTACACAGTCGAGGGCCCGGCGCTGCTTGTCAGATATTATGATGGCGAGTCGCACATACAAGGTTTAGAATTACAGCATATCTTTTGATGCTAAAATAATTATAAATCCTTCATTCTATAAATAAACCTGCCACATTAAAGTGCAATATTTTGATAAGCTAAGCCAGGGGTTTCTTTATCTGCAAAGGAAAAAACAATCCAGAGGGCAATGCTGGGGCTTTGAGCGTAGCTCAGGGGCTACGCTGACAACACAAGCTTGTGGTTAAATTAAACAAGAGACTGAAATAAACACAAGGTGAACAACCCAAAACTGAACTGCTGATATTAAACAGAGTTTGACTTTCTGAGCACACACAGCTACATAAAAGCACTTCCATTTCACTGTGCCTTGGTGTGCCTTCTGCCTAAATTATAGTAGTAAAATCACATTTTATTACAATTTAAGATTGTCATTATGGTTGGGCTTGCCAGCACGTGTATAAACATCGTTAGAGGAACTATTACTGCATAAAGCAACATAAATAGTCACCTGCAGCGGTTTGGTTTTTCCCACTGGTGGATGAATCAGCACGCAGTTGTGTAATCATCTCCTTTCACTCTTTCAGCTTGTTACTGGCTAATCATGCTCATTTAAATGGCTCACATGTGTAATTACCGCCGTCAAGCAGTCCCAGGCCTAACAGGTCAGCTTGCTTAGAGGGCCAAGCCCATTATGGAGACGTTAAGTTATGAGCTCAGCTGTAGGCCAGCTGTAGTAATACAACCCTGGAGAACGAACGCCAGCTCTTCTCATCGGGAAAATAAAGCTTTTGTTTAGCGTGTGTGCAGTGTGTACGGTAGCTTTGATTAGCATAAATGACCATAACTCATTTACGGCTCATCAGTGGCTGCTGTTTTCCAATCAGACCATTCCAGCAAACCTCAGCAGGCTCTAATGATGACAACAGTGACTTTGTACTTCTGCATAAAAAGTCTAATTGTGTTGGTGAAAGCTAATGATGGTCACAACACAGCTCATGCAGTTGATTGTTACTGGGGTTTTTTTTTTCCCAAAACTGAGCAACGGCAAGAGGAGGGACAGGGATAGTCACGTCTCGGGAAGTGTCTGTACTTACCGTGCAAAAAGGTTCTCATTTAGGATGCGGCGAGTGCAGTGACACTCTGAGGATTAGCTGCAGCGTTTTCCATAAAGCAGAAGCGCTCTAAGGACACCTTCAAGTCTTTCTCACTTTCCCTCTAACTCCCTGTTTCTTCCTCTCACTTTTCTTTTACTCCATTGCCACACTCCCAGGAGGTGAAAGAAATAAGCCCTGAAATGTTGGAGGAGAGGAGGAGGGGGAAGTGAGAACAGGGTGAACATAAATTCACTAGGTGTTTCACTGAGGTGTGTGTGTGTGTGTGATGGTGTGTGTGTGTGCGTGTGTGTGTGTGTGTGTGTGTGTGTGTGTGTGTAGGTGTGTAGGTGCGTGTGTGTGTGTGTGTGTGTGTCTGTGTGTGTGTGTGTGCTTGCTGCATGGGTGTGGGAATACACAGACAGACATCTGGGGATGGTATGGTTCCTGCAGGCTATAAACCAACGTTCAAAAAGCAGTGCGAATCCGCAGCTGGATCAAACCAGTGTTATGGCTGGTTTATGGACTGTGCCCATCCAATCAGAGCTCTAATTAAGCAAGTGCAGTGTGGGAATGGTGTGAGCATAGTATCTAATAGCCCTCAAGATTATTTTGTTGTTTACTAAGGGACGAAAGACTTTGCACTGCATGACTGCTGCAGCGCCATGTTGACACGGCTGTTTTATTATGAGCAAATACATATTTTTTCCTGGGCCTTCTCTGCTTAAAAGAGCCTTGGTGAGGCGGACCCAGGAGGCTGTACATTCTATTTCATTTCCATTTGAAAAACAGTGCAGTGGAAATGATAAATGTGTGAGGCCTATTGAGGAGCCTTCAGGGCAGTAATGTAAATAACAGAAATTAATCATCTTCTCCAAAGAGGGGGAAACACGCCTCACAGTCACAACAAAGGTCACAAATCCGGCCTACGCCTTCACTTCTTCTAAACAAGAAATGACAGACTTCTGACACGCCACTAATGCGTGGTCTTGTGTGTTTACTGAGTGTGTGTTTTCATGTTTGTGTATGAGCGTGTGGAAGCTTCTCTCCGTGAGCGCTTTCTGAATCTGCCTTTGAATTTCCTTTGCTTTATTTGTGTGCGAGTGCAAGGTCGTGCGTGTGCATCTTCGTGCATATGTGCATGCACGCCTCTATTGTCTGTTTCAGTGAGTGTTTGGTCACAGATTCGCAGGATACCTTTTTTTTTCTCTGAGGCTGAACCATCTACTTTTAGCTGACAGCAAATAGTTGAGCAGAACCAATTTAATCTTGTTTTTCAGCCCAGGATGACATACGGAAGAATAAAGCAGCGAAGCTTGTCCTAACTCTCCTAGTGGAGGCAGTCACTACGGGCAGCCGTACACTGAAGAATAGATAGTAATTACAATGTGTTGATATGCACTTTATAGGCATCATGGGAAGCTATGGCAACACGATGGTATTACCATACACTGGGCAGACATACTGCAACCTTCTGTGAGCTAGTCTAACAGCTTCCAGGGAAACTAATTTGCAGCCAGGGAAAATACTACCTGACAGATCGATTCACCAGTTGTACCCTCAATTAATGGACGATTCACTCACATCAGGAAAAAAAAAGAATCCCCTGGGCAGCTTTGGCACAGGAGAAAGGGAGCACAAATGTTGCTCTCCCACATCTCATAAATGTCACAATTAAAACCAACCACAAGCTCTGTGTACATTACAATGCCTCTCGGGGGACAGCTTGACATTTGGACAATCATGTCGAGTTTCTCATCATGAAAGAAGTTGGATTTTATGTACCCTGAAGAGCTTGCGCATTGCAGCATTATTGGACTCATTTGGAGAGAAAGAGGTAATTGCATTGGAGATAAAGCGCTGCAGAATGTTGCACATATATTCATAGCAGCAAGAGCCACGGAAATAGGCTTTTTCAATGACGGCAATCTATACATAGAGCTGGTCTGAGCTGAAGTGTTGCTGGTGAGGAGCACATACCAGCTGTCAGTGTGGGGAAAGAGAGGAAAATAGCTTTCATCAGGGAGGGGAGAGGACTGTCGGCCACAGGGAAGCGGAGACTGAATCAGTCATACATTTTGAAATAAATTCACACGGGTAAAGTAGAATTTGACTGCAGGAATCCAGAATGGTATACGTAACGTTACCGAACTGCTCATCCTCCCCAGAGAATCGGCAGATGAGCACAGTAAAGCTACAGACAACAAATCCTTTCAGCTCCCAGAATTCTGCAGATTTCAAACCAGATTAGCAATAGCTTTGCACCAAGTAGTTGATGAAAATTTAAAGGCAAGGCCTCCCGATTGTTTTACATAACACCAGGGTGGATGTAGCTGAACTAGTGTTGCCTCTATCTAGTCTTCCTCCATTTTGAAAGGCTGAAACTGGGTAGCTTAACCGTTGCCCTGTTGCCTATGTTTGTGTTGATGGACAAAATTATGGGATTTGACTAAGAGGATTAAAATGACAGCAGTTAATGAGACACAGCTGGGACTGGATCACAACAGACAAAATTGTATTCCCCCCCGCCCCACCCCCCCTCCCCGTTGGAGTAACAAATCCATAAATACATAAACAGACAACAAATGCACACATGGGCATTCACATCAGCACACAGGCACATATGTTCCCTCTCTCGGTCCTTTCTTTTTTTCTTTCTAACACACACCTAGACACGCCGCTAGACAAGCTGCCACTCACTTATTTGTATAATGCTTATTACACAGGGTTTATTATCCCATTCAAATGTACCAGATTAATTCACGTCTTTTCCGCTGGATTTGAAGTATTTAGCCTAACAGGACACAGTGGGAATAATAGCATAATTGTAAGCTCTCCATAACCCCTCCTCCTCTAAATGTTGGTTATTGGGTACAGAGCCAATGTGCACATGGCAATGATGCTTCTGATGTCGTAAATTACATTCAAGGTTGATCCACATCACATTACCACCTTGATCCATGTTATTATGCCTTGTAAAGTGTGCTGCAGAGACAGGATAGACAGGAGTAGTTGGTATCTGTAAGACTAAATAGAGAACACCTGATCTCTCTATTCTGACTATTCTGGCATTAATACTGATACATAAAGAGGAATTGATTGATGTGTGTTTTCTCACTAGGGGGCAACAGAACAAGCTGTAATCACACCACTGACATATTTTTACCTTGTAAAATGAACATAGCAAATGTGTCAGAAAACAGTTGTCTATTTATACATCCAGCAGTGCAACATTTTAAGTTGTTTCTGTAATCATCTGAACGTAACTCCAATATTTCCTCCCCTTGTGGTTTTGTTTTGGACTCCACCAACTCCTGAGAAAAAAACCTGGCTCTTTAGTTACCAAATACTCCATCATGTTCACCAGCTTTGCCTGTCGGTTGTTTGGTGCTGAGCAGTTAGAAAGTGGTAGCAGAATAGTCGTAAAACTAAAGCAAGGAGCCAAAGGGCACTAAACGCTCCGTAAAACTAATTATCATCTGCTACAGTATGTGTATGGTATTGATTTCACCTTGTGAGTCTGTGTGTGTCTCATCAGAGAAAAATGTGGTCTGGGAGACACAAACTGCAGTCCTGTGTGCTTTTCCAGGTGTTTACATGTCTGTCTGTCTGTGGACAAGTGTTGTGGCTTTGATCACAACCGTGAAAGATGCAGTCACAAAACTTTGCAGGTTTGTAGTTGAGGTCAAAATTAAGGCCGAATTCAAAGATGAGGTTCGAGCAAGGAAGCCAAAAGTAGAGGGTTAGAGCACTTTACACCCCTGGCCCAATTTGGAAACTGGTGTTTCTCATCACATAGTCTCCATATAAGTTATAATAACTTCCAAACAAACAAAAAGTAATTTTCCATAATTTGGTTAAAATCTTGAATTCCATATGCAAAAATGCTTTTTTTATATGGTTAAAAAAAGGACAGATTCTTATATGCACAGTGTTGTCTCATAACCGTATGTAAATGTGATGGTGGGACATGTGTATTTGATGCATTGACTATAGGATCCTCTATAGGAACAGAGCTCACTTTCATTAGATGGCCATGGATTGATTTCCTGTGATGATCCGTCATGATCATTTCTGTCAGCACATTTGTCCTCCAATCTTTCCAATAAGTCAAACTTTACATCCTTCCACCTTTATCTTTTCACGCTTGAGTAAAGCCAAGTCCACTTTATGTATCTGATAGTGATATGGGATGTCTCATGTACATAAAATGTTAATGACATTCCTGGACATCATGTCCTCATGAGTAGCCTGCAGCAAACCCACGCACACTAAAGACAACATGCTTAATCAAATTCATGGGGCTCGAGATGAGCTTACATGACACTAATGTGGTCTGAACCTGCATGATAATCTAATATGCATGTTAATAAAGAGGCATCTAGTTTAAAGAATCTAAATAATGCAAGCAACACATTATTAATGACTGGCTAAGAGAACGTCTGGAAGACAGAGTGCTTGCAACGCATGCATTTAGAAGCAATCCTGATGAAATAACTTGTGCGCCTGTGCGTGTATGTGTGTGTGTCCATCTGTGTGGGCGTTTTTAATCTATGCACACTTTGCGACTTTCACACATGGCAGTGATGCATCACATTACATTTTCTCATACAGCAGTCAAAAAAGACATTCCCAGCATCAATTTACTGCGGTACATTTATTGTTATTCCTCTCATCTTTCTATGTTACAGGCAGCTCAGTGTACGGTTGGTACATTCAAAAGGGGATGACTGTATCAAACTGTGATAAAACTAGCTGTGGCTCTCCCACAGACGCAAGCATTACAGTGAGCCCTGCTAGCCAGTCAGACACAAAGGACAAAATGCAGAGAAGAAATGTAATCAGAAACAGAGATCACAGCATCAGGTCGTGGCTGTGAAGTAAGCTACAAAGATCAGAAGGATAACTCGTCCGTTCGCAGCTTTCCAACGATCAAGCCAGCACTACGAACACGACATCCCACCATGCAACGCTGCCTGCTTGTAATAAGATTCATCAATTAGGTCCAGCACTTGTTTAGGCTGTAAACAGTCAATCTGCTCTAATATTTGGAAACACGTTGCCCTTTCAAAGCTCAAGGGCCACAGCACTGTTGAGCTTGGCCTGATGCTGTGATGAATTAGTAAATCTCTGAGTGTGCCCTGAATTACATTATGCAAATCAAACACACGGCCCATCTGCAGGGAACATCAAATAGAATGTATTTCTGTTCAACGGAGCTATTTCTATCTATTGGAACACACTTTTAGCCACCTGTATGCATAAATGTAATACAATACGATTGTCATAGAAGCACTGTGGCCACGACTGGAGAAATACGCTGTAATAGGATTTGGCATATTCACTGAAATGTAAAAAGAAGTGCATTTGGCGCCCAGTGACCCAAAGTGCCCGACCATCTCCAGGTTAAAAGCTGATTGAGACCAATGACTTTGACGCTTACAGTAAGAGGGAACAAAAAGTTATGCCTCCATTTCAAATCAGCCTGAGTTTCAACCCACACAAAGGACATGCTTCAGTGATCTGAGAAATTACAGGATACCACCCTTTCCAATTTCGCCATCACTGGACCAGACTGTTGCAGGCTTTAGAAACAATTACCCCAAGGGGACGAGAGTAACCTTGTTTATAGCTCATTGAGCATCCACAGTTCCAATTTCGTGCAGGTAATTACAACATCGTTATCTTCTCCTAAATCTTCACCAGAGGTGCTATCCTGAAAAGCTACCTTTGGCTCAGTTGTTTGCATTTTGGACACTGATCGAAACAAACACAGCATCAGTATGCGTTTCTCGGACGGGCTTGTGTTCGTTCTCCAGGTGTCGGTGACCCAGAGCAGCCTGCTCACCCAGAACGCATCAGTCACACTAACACACATCTGTCGCACCGGTCCACCCACTCCATCAAAGCCATGGCTGCTCTCTCTCCTTGAATGTCCCACCCCGCTTGGAGAGGACAAACAAATCTTCTGATTTGCCTCTAATCTGCAGTCTACCCTCAGTGTGGGCCACCGTCCACCCAGCACATCAAGGACAAGCACTCCACAGGGGGGGTATCCATTAGCACAGCGCCCTGCTTCCACCATAGTGCGATAGGGACAGGGCAGAGGGATACGCTCCAATTAGAGATGGAGACATGGGGACTTTGGCCCTGACACGCCCCTGCTGCTCCACAAAAGAAGTGTGAGCCCACCTTATTTGGTTTTCCTTCCCTGTCATGCCCCTTGCCTCAGGCCGTTGCTGTTCATTCACAACATGAAGCCAAAACATTTCACATCATGCTGTTTTCTTTTCATGTGATTGCAAAAAGTATGAATGGCTGGACAAGCTTAAGTGTGTGTATATGTCTATAAAATGTGTGTGATCATGTGTATGTGTGCTGGCTCTTTGGCACGAGGGTTAAAATGCATGCATCTCTCATCTGAGGCTTCCATCAACAGCAATCAACCCCTATATAGAGATATATAGTGCAGCATGTTCAGCATGCATGGACTGTGTTGAAATAGGTTGAACTAGCTTCATGCTTCATGCATTTGCATGCTGCATGAACACAATCTGCTGGCGCGCAGTGGGACCTCCCTCTGTCCATTTGCATTGTTTTTACGCTCCCACGCGAAGTGAACCAATTTGTGGTCATAGTCCGTCTGATTCCTAATCAGGATTTGTGTACATGAGAGGTAAGAGACACAGAAGAAAGAATAGCAACACCACTCTAGTATGAATGTTTCATCTTTGTTCTACATGAATGCAACACAACATGTTCCTGATTCAATCACGGGACAGCATACCTCGCACTGGTCCCGTGTGTATATTCTTAAGGGGAGAGATGGGCACCAGATTTCAGCTTTTCCATTACAAGACACCTTCCATTGAATCTAAACTTCATCAATGGCCTGCAAGTGCAGCCTTCTACATAAACACAGAAAAAAAATCGAGTGTATTTGGTTGATTATGCAGTGTATCAACTATGCATGAAGCAATTACATACCAGGGCCTTGGGGCTCGGATGGAAGTCGAATGGATGAATTCCTACAACGTTTCCTCCCTCCACTCTTTCTACATGTCCATTCATTAATCCAGCCGTTTGCTTGTGCAAACATTCGTTCAGTTGTTTGTTTGTCTCTATGCACAGCCATTGAAGTTTTCCACAGGGATTTCCATCTGAGTTGAAAAGACTGGCAGCATTGACAAATAAAGGTCAAAGGTAGAAGAAGCAGGCAGGGGAACGAGGCTTGTGGTGACAGAAGAAGTGAGACGAGAAATAAACCACTGGATCTGCAGAGGCTTGGATTGATTGGAATTTAGAGAGCAGGAGGAAAAATTAAATTGAAGGATGGGAGGGCGGGAGGGAGGGAGGGGCTGGATCAGAGTAGATGGAAGAGCAGGAGTCAGCATGATAGGGGGCAAGCCAGAGAATGAGATTTTTGCCCTGAGAGCACCAACTTCAAAAGCTTTTGGGGGCATGCCTTTACACAATTTTACTCTTAACATAATCCCGATTTCTGAGAATGTGTGTGTAGTGCGAGACAGAGAGAGTGCAGATGGGGATGAGAAAGATGTAAGAGAGACAGAAGCATCTCCGTGGAACCCCCCCCCCCCCCCCCCATTGATCCTCCTCAGAACAGAATTAATAAGTCATCACCCATTTCACTAAATCCAACATTTAGGATTGCTTTGAAGGTTAAGCTATACACTGCATTAGCATGTTCTAAATGAATCTGGAGCAGGAATTGACTCATATGCAGTGTGTGTGTTTTAGGTTGTGTCAACTGTGATTTTTTGCTTGTTTGTTTCTGTGGTTTTGTGAGCGTCTGTGTGCCTGTCTGTCTCGCTTTCTTCCATCAGGATTCTTTTAATCCCATTCTCTTCCTCTAATCCATCTTTCTCCCTCTCTTCCTCCCACACTCTCTTTGCCCTCTCCTCCCTCCTCTTTCCTCCCCACTTCTCTCTCTCTCTCTCTCGCTCTCTCTCTCTCTCGCTCTCTCTCGTCTGCATAGCGAGGAACTGTATCTTCCACGCGGTTGTGATTCACTTGGCAGCTACTTGAGATAAACATGTTGTGGTGGACAGACGCCTGGGTCCCGGTCCGGAGGAGCAGGCTGACGTGGGTGGGCCCTGCCCAGGTCCCAACGTCAGCACGGGCAGCAGCGCCAGCCACTTGGCCAGATGGTCCGGAGTCGAGATCTCGCCACTGTTCATCAAATGCACACGCTCGCTCTGTCTTGCCTCACCATGGCCCCCAGCATCATGTCACAGTGGAACCAGAGAAAATTAGCACCTAATTATAGGCTCCTCTGTGAAGAATGGTACTGGTGCTGGTGGTGTGTGTGTCAGCGTGTGGAGGCTGGGTGGGTGACTCACTGTGGGACTGTGGGGCTTGTAGACCACGCAGAGGACACACAGAACACATGCAGAGGCCATGGAGGAGACACAGGTGATGACACACACATACACACATATGCACTGGGAACACACACAAGCAAAATGCTGAAACTCCCTTCGTTCTGGTTGATTCGTGCCACAGCAGGATCTCCCTCCACCCCACGACGATGCCACAACAGAAACCACTTGTGTTCCATCTATCTCTGATCCAACAGGATTAATTACACACACAATGGAAGCCGATGCCTCTGGTTTCCATGCTCCGCAGGCTCCCTTGTGTAGAGGATGAAGTAGTTAATCTTCACTGGGAACAATGGAGATTTTTGCTCTGGTGCATTTGGTTGAGACTTAGATGTAGGGGAGTGCTTGACTATGCTGCCATCTTGTGATTGCATCTGGACAAGTACAGGATGTAAATGAGAGGACTGGATTAAGATCCTGGATTGCTTTTTCAATGCACTGCTAAGTAATGTTGGATTGACGTCAAAGGTATTATGTGAGACCCAAATGTGTGATAAATATTAAAAGCATTAAAATCTACTATCTATTAGATACTGGCTGGATATTCAGTTGACAGACTCCGTGATCAAGCGACAATATCCTGACGGCTGCTCAGATGGAAGAACCAACACTGGTCAGAATTTAGCTGCATAATGAAACTGTGAAAATCGAAGAAACGCCTTCTGCTGAAGTTGCGAGGGTCTGCCAGCACTGTGAGAAATCAAACAAATTCAATCACTTTTGTCTGGAAAGTTAGCCATTAAATCTTTATTAGGTCTGCAAAGACTTACCAAAAATAGGTTAATATAACAAAAACAAAAAAGTATCTCATTCTTAAACCATACAAAACCATATTGCATCACACTTTAATACTGTTGATTACTCCAGCATCTCTGAACATAGGATGCCATTCGTTTACAACACGACAGAAACAGAGAGAGATTTTTATGGACCGAGTAAAACATCACTCAAAGACTCGTAAACCACACTGTCATTTCTGGAGTTAATTCAAAACTTTGGCACAATAGATATTCTGTCATCAAGAAAAACTTTAAGCAAATGTCCTGGCAGGTTTTAGTGCATGTTGAGTATTGTAATCCGCTGAAGAGCGAGGAACAGCGGGAAGAAGGTGGAGGGTCGGTGTAGGGGAATGGGACGGGGCACTGGAGCAGTTTGTTTTAGGACACAACCACCTTGTAAGGGCTGCCGGGGATGTTGTCGTCGCCCCATTTGACGATGACGGTGTAGTTGCCCTTGTCCTTGACGGTGTAGGTGACATTGTAGAGCTTGTTGCCCATGTGCTTGACATACACCTCCTCGCAAGGAGTATGGGGTCCATGCACGCCCACCATCAGCATGTTGGTACCTGAAAGGAAAAATTAAAAGGGGGGTTTATTAATGTGGTGTACAAAAGATGCATCGGTGCATTGGCTTTAAATGGCACTAATCACAATTTTTATACAACCAATGGATGAAATGATGAAGTATAATGTAAGAGGGGACGCTCATAGAGAATTATCACCCAGTTCTGCAGTTCTCTTCAGCTCTACTGCAGCATTTTCTTTTAGGGGGGGGGGGGGGGGGGGGGGGGTTTAGGGAGCCACAACTTTAATGTTTTGTTCACTCTCACTCATCAACCTAATTTTCAGTAAGAAACACAACAAAAAACAGCTCTCATAAAATGTCTGCTACCTGCCCAGCCCCACATTTAGAGCCTGATATTTCCCTCAGGACTTGGTGTGGGCCAAAGAGAACTATAAGGAGAGTGAATATTGGATTTTGGTCGGGTTTCCAGAGACATAACTCGAATGAATGAATGCTAGATTATTTTCTGTGACTGCTGCTGGCAAGTGGTTGCTAACGCATCCACTATAACTTTATAAGGTGCTAATATGTCAGTGTTGTGTTTACAGCTTGTTGCCTCTTCCAAAAAGTCGCTGAGAATCATGTATTTTTACTATATGAATTAAAGCTCTGTCTGTGTCTTTTATCTTTCTCCAGGTGATCATCTCACCTGCTTTGCCGCAGTCAACTGTAAAGTTGTTTTTCTGTCCGACAGCAGCCTTGGACAGCCCTGTTCCGAGACAAACCACCATGCTGGCATCCGATGCCAGTTTTGTTGAGGTGGTGGAAGAGGATGAGCTGGAGCTGTAGGCACCGCCCACTTTGGAGGTCTTGGTAACTGTTTCGACCAAGACGGACGAGGTCTCATGGAGGCTGTGTCCCCCTGACAGCCGGGCTCCTGTAGGCGAGGCAGAGTGAGAAGTAAAAAAAAAGCCAGTAAAGCCTGAGCTCAAACAGGAACATATTTAATATCACTTTCAAATAAAGTGAACTTCCAGGACTCGTGGGTGTTTATCTCATTCTTGAAAGTATTTGTATGTCACATACATTTTAAAATAAAGGAATTTGAAACCACTAACTAGTGACAGCAGGAATATATCGCTGTAGTGCCAGAAAGAGGCAGCTTTTATGTAAGATGCACACTGAGCAGTATGAACGAAGATGACATAACATTTTCCTGACTTCCACACTTTTTTTCAGAGGAATGTTTGTTTCATAATCGAGACACTTGTCATGTGAGATCCACAGATCAGATGGGAGAGTGACTGTCAAGCAGACCTGTGATTTTAGCTTTGAACGGGCTGCCCACTATGTGCTGTGGCCCTCCGTATTTGATGGTGATGAGATAGTTGCCGGGTGCCATGGGTGTGTAGTTGATCTTGTATCCTTCAGGACACTCCCGACAGTCCATCTTGACCTTGGATGGCCCGTCGATGTTGACTGACAGAGTGGCAGAGCCTGCGTTACACGTGTTGACCACAAACTCTGATTGTGCACCTGGAAGAAAGAGGGAAATGCAGAAAAAAGATGAAAAAACTGCTCAATAAAAAGACAAAAGAAATCACAAGAAATCCATGCTGAATTATTTTCAAATATGGTACATATTAGTAGTGGTGGTGGTGACATCTACCTGTGGTTCCCCCCTGCAGTCCAAGGCCGTGTGCTGTCACCCTGCCTGGATCTCCAACCAGCCCCGGGTCGCCCACGCGCACGTTAAAGGGGCTTCCAGGGATGTGGCATCCGTTGAACCTGACATCTATGGAGTGAACTCCATTCTCCCGTGGAATAAAGCGGATTGCATTCTTGTCTGAACACGACACAAAACACAAGTGGATTCATTACTCCTGAATGATGCTTACATATTTTTTAAAAGCTGCGGTCTCCTTCTCATGGAGTCTACTTTGTGACACAAAGTGAGGTCGGTGCGTACCGCTGTCAAGCTCAGTGACATAGCATTCCTCTGAAGAGCCAGCGGGCGTGTGGACTTTGGCGTCAACCACACCTCGAGCCCCATTGCGCTGCACCATGAAGGACGCCTCTTGGTTTACCTTCAAGTCCTTCTCCTGCAAACGACAGGGAAGAATATGATCAGAATATGTGAGCGGGCATGTGTGTGTGCCCACACCTCGAGGGACACAAAGTGTGTGACTCATCACGCCTGAACGAGAATAGATTGAGCGGTTGGGTTTGAGAGGCAGAAAAGGTCAGAGTTTACAGCGAGGCGTTTAGTGTTTTTGCCCTACGGGCGGACGAGCGGTCCTAGCAGACATAAGAGGCAGTGTGACATTTTAAACGTTGGTCTGATATTGCACTTCACCTGGCTTCGAGTGGTAGAAAAGCACTGTGAAGTGGCATTTCAGTCAACTAAAAATACATGTTTTTAGCATTGTTGGCAATTGTGATGGAACCTGTGAAAGCAAATAAAAGAAGCATCTGTGAAGTGAGCAGAACAATATTGTGAGCTGTCACAGGTATCTTTAAAGTAGTTTTTATACTCCGCTCAATGTTTTCTTGCTTTTGTCCTCTCAGACAGAAACACAATCACATGGACTCGCTGACTGCCCACACATAGCACAGTTTGTGTTGTACCACTTTAGCAAGGGACAGTTAATCCTGCCCTTCATCACTGGCCAGCATCACAGTGCTGCAGTCGTAGATACTGCTCCAACACTGGCGTTCAATTACACTTCAAGGGCAAAGTGCTATTAGACAGCAATATCTACAGCCACTCAAGCATTATCTTACATGCAATCTGTTATACAACCCTGGTATTTTGTAGCAGTGCCTGTGTTGTGTCTGCGTTTGTTTTGTGCAACAAATAAATGTGGCTTTTGTCAGCACTGTGTGTGGATGTGTGATCTCACCTGAAGGCTTGTTACAGTGAGCCTGCGGGCTTCGTCTGACAGCGTAGCAATCGGAACGATGAATGGGCTGTCAGGGACGTGCTCGTTGTTGAACTTGATTGACACCTCGTAGTCACCTGGGGAAGCAGACAGGTTATTTACTTTCACCTGTGGAAAAATCAAATGACTGAAAAGTTTTGCAATTTAGAGACAAAAAAACACTCTGAGAAAAAAATCAAAATGAGGGAACTTCTGCATTTGTGTGCGACAAAAGTTTTACCTGGTTCTTTCACTATGTAGGAGACGCCGCAGGAACCGTCCTTCCTGTCCTCAAAGGAGATCTCAGCCTTGCTGGGGCCCTCTACAGCAATAGACAGACCGCCAGCACCTGCTTCTCTTGTCCAGATGCTAAATTCAGCTGGAGTAGGTGAAACAACATTTAATGAAATGTATTGAATAGTATTTGGAGAAACAGGTTCAAGTCCAAAAGGTGAACTTACAAGGCGCTGCAGCCACGCCTCTTTCCAGACCAGGTCCTCCTGCACGGACCTTGTGTGCTCCTCCCTCCCCCATGGGTCCCACAGTAAACTGGAAGGGGCTACCAGGGACGTGTTGCTCTCTGTACTTGACGTTGACAGTGTGGGGTCCCATCTCCTGGGGGATGAAGCGCACGCTGTAGGTGCTGCTCCCTCCATCCACTATGTCAGCATCCACTGTTTTCCCACTGGGGCTGGTCACCTGAGCTGTCAGGGCCTGAGAGCCACTCTCAACTGGGTGAGGCAGAGCAAGACGTGTTTAAATACAACCAAGACATTTGCATAGGATATATAATTTAAAAAAAATACTACAACATATATCCTTGATAGGACAGTTAAAGCCAAAGCATTGCAAGTTTTCACGTTTCAAAAATAAAATTTGGACTCTCACCCTCAGGTCTGGCAGTGATGCCAGCAAAGCTGCTGAGGCTTTCCCTGCCCAAAAAGTCTCCAAAAACATCTCTGAAGGGGCTTCCTGCTCCGCCCAACTGGGTGCTCTCCTCCACTCGTACCTCCCGCTTGGTCTCTCCACCACGGGTTTTGCTGATCTCTGTGCGCTCAGTGCGGGAGTAGGTGTGGCTGCTGCGAGTGAATGTCCTGGTCATCCTCTCCTGAGCTGAAACCATCTGGAACCAGTTTCCTACACAGGGGGTGGGGAACCAGTGAGAAATACAAATGTGAGAGCATGTATTTTAAGACAGTTGACCGTTGCCCTCTCACCACCTCTGACTGGCTCCTGTACTCACCTGGGATCTTGAGGTTAAGACCACATGTGCTGCCAACTGAGGCAATCGAAGAGGCCTGTCTCTTTCTAGTAATACTCTCCTTCATCCTTCCTTCTCCGGTCACCTTCACTGTGAAAGGACTTCCTGTAGGGCACAAACACATATACAGTGATCAAAATAGTAACGGATTTATTTAATTTTAAGATATAAAATGTTTTTTCTATTTTTTTATTATTTGTACAAGTAAAAGATTCTAACCTGGGATGTGTTTTTCAGCAAACTTGATGTTGACAATGTAACTCCCAGGTTCTGTTGGACAGTAGGTGACTCTGCACGTCCCGTCCTCCACATCTTCACAGTTGATGTCCACTTTGCTCGGACCCTCGACTGACAATGCTAGACCTCCATAACCTAAAGGAAGAAGAGAAGTAGAGAGAAGTTGAAAAAGTATGCGTCGCCTTTGTTTTTTTTCTGGCCGTGTTTGCCATAAAGGTGAAACGAACCGTCTCTAAATTTTACCTGCGTTCCTCGTGTCCACAAAGAATTCAGCCATTTCTAATGTGTGTGCCTCCATTAGGCCTTTACCAAAAGCCTTCACTCTGCTGGCCTCGCCAATCTCTGACTGGCCAACCATGATTTTAAATGGGCTGTTGGCCACGTGCACCCCATTCTTCCTCACGCTCACTTCATGCTCGCCGACCTCCTTAGGTGTGAAAGAAATACCTGCAAGCATAAAAAAAAAGGATCGAAAATCAAGACAGAGAAGCAGAAAAATGAAATATAAATGCATTCAATAAATCTGACAACGTTTTATCTATGTTCCACTCTTCCTGTTATTTCCTGTATCTGGCAAGTGAATATCTCACCGAGGTGTCTGTTGGGCAGTCTCTTGAGCAGGCAGGGCTCCTCATTGCCTGATGGGGCTCTGATACTGGCAGTCAGAGAGCTCAGATCAGTCTCTGCGATCTTCAAGGACACGTCAGCCGCTGTGCCGACATTCAGCTGTGATGTCCTGGTTATGGCGTCATCCCCTTGATATAAAGAAAAGCGGTTTAGATATTTGTCAACCCCTCGAAACCTGATTTATAATGTAGACATCCACTATAAATATACATCGACAGCCATAAAAAAGTCTATGGGAGAAAGTGTTCATTTCCTCACCAGTGATCTTAGCAGTAAAGGGACTGCCAGAAATGTGCTTGTTGTCAAACTTGACGATGATGTTGTAGTCTCCAGGAGCTGAGGGCAGGTAGGACACAGTGCAGGTACCGTCTTTGTTGTCCTTACACGTGATCTCGGCCTTAGACGGACCCTCCACTGCCAGAGACAGACCGCCTGAGAGGGAGAAAATCGACACCCATATTTTTACTTTTCTGCAGTGTAGTAAGGGTTTACTGTATTACCACAGATCCACCGTGTAATAGCAAATATCACTGGGGAAGTAAGATTTAGTACCTTCTCCTGCATTCTTGGTGACCACAGTGAAAGTGGCAGCCTTGTTGACCATTCCGTAACTCAGACCCGGACCATAAGCAGTCACCACTCCACTGTTCACAGCATCCACAAAGAACTGCAGAGGGCTTCCTAAAGGGATATAATCGTTGCCAAACAATGAGACTGAGAACTGTGAAAGGTCTCTACTGCATTTAAATAAGAGAGCAAAAAAATCTTAAGTAAATCAAGGTTATTTTAGAAGTTGACAACTGCTTCCCATCGCTCTAATGTGCTGTGTTTCTGACCTGGAATGTGGTTGCCGTCATATTTGATGTCCATCTCGTGCAGACCTCTCTCTGTGGGCTGGTACTTTATGGTGATGGTGCCATCCTTATTGTCAGTGATATGCGGGCGGCCAGTCTTGCCTGAAGGCATCCGCACCTCACCTAGAAATGACATCAGTTTGTTGAAATGTCAGTGACCTAAAAAATATGTTTTGTGGGTGTGTGTGTGTGTGTGTGAGCAGGATTTTCTTTCTGTTTGAGTGGTATTTGTCACACCTGTGATTTCCCCTTGCTGTGGCATGAAGGGGACGAGGAAGTTAAGAGGACGGAAGAGAGGATCCACAGTATCGCGGGGAACAACTGGCTCATTTGATGCCTGCCAACACAGAGAAAAATTGTTTTCATACAAACAGAACATCAGAACAATTGTGCATCTCGCACACAATTGTAGTAGCTGGTTAAATACTCCTTTACTCACCACTACATGGAAGGGGCTCTTGGGGATGTTCTGTCCCCCAAATCGGATGGTAATAACATATTTCCCAGGTTCAGGGGCGGTGTAGTAAATGTCAAAGGTCCCATCATGATTTTCCACCACATCCATGTCCAGCTCCATCCCTTGTGGGGTCTGCACCTTACAGGTCACCTTGCCTTTCCCAGCAGCTTTGGCATCCACTGTGATTACCGTATCCTCGGAGGTCTGCAGCTTCTGCAGACTTGCTGTTCAGGACAGAGAGGGAATACGAATAAAGGGTAAGAGCTGCTGCATAAAAGATTTTCAAGCAATGTATCACATCAATAAAAAGAAAGCCTCTGTTACTCACACACGCCATGTCCTCCAATAGAAACTGGAAGAAAAAAATGCAGATTGTGAATATAAATATAGAAATGCTATAACTATAATATATTATTTGTATTTATTTTAAGTATGAATCCACAGTGTTTTTTCTACCTGTGAGGCAACATTTGCTGGCATCTCCTGTGGGTAGGGACTGGATGCGGTAAGGGGAGTAAGGGATCTCATCTCCTCCATACTTAATGGTGATAGTGTAGGGGCCTGTAGAGTCTGGTACATAGGAGACAGTGTAGGTGCCGTCCCTGTTGTCCTGGATGGTTGCATTCTTTGGCTTGCCCTCTGGGTCCTGTCAATAGACAATATTAAGTCATTTTAAATGGTGGATTAAAAAAATAAAAAAAAGATTGTGTGAAAGGTAGCTGAACCCACCAGAATCTGCACAGTGAGCAGTCCCTCTCCAGCATCACGAGCATCAATGGTGAACTCAACTGGCAGGCTTGCAGACACACCTTTTGTGTCTAGACCAGGGCCACTAGCGCGTACTTTACTGGCGTCATGCCCAGGCTGGGACATTACCTTAAATGGACTATGGAAGAAAGAGAGAATATCAAGTGTAATTACTAAACCCAGACCTACAAAAGACAGAAATGGGAGCAGAAAATTGGCAGAACTGCATTTTTCTTTTTTAAATCCAGCCAGGCAGAGCAGAACTTTAATTAACACATATCTGCACCTACTGCCTGGATTGTGTTTTTTTTCTCCAACACATTCTGTACCTGTGAGGGACTTCCTGATCTGCGTATTTGACAGCTACAGTGTAAGGGCCATCCTGGGCTGGGGTGTAGTGAACTGTGTGGGTGCCGTCACCGTTGTTCTTCACACCAACTGGCTCCACAGTACCTGCAAATGAGACATTATGGAAATAATCATACACCGCCAACATGCTGTTATTTGTCAGCTTAGAGCAGGCGAGAGGGTTTCATAGTCAAACAGCATGTCCTCACCTGTTGGGCCGTAGAGTTTGACATCCAGTGGGGCCTGTCCGGCCTTGGTACAATCTACGGTGAAAGCCTGAGGAACATGGGCTCTCACTCCGGCGCCCAGACCTGGACCTGAGCACTTGACCTTGCTGGGGTCCACGGGGTCCTTCACTGGAACACGGAACGGACTGCCAGGGATCGGGTGACCACCGTAGTTGATGTTGACGTCATAGTCTCCAGTAGTGAAGGGGATGTACTCCACACTGCAGCTGCCATCTTTATTATCCTTGCAGGATATTTTTGCCTCTGAGGCTCCTTCGATGGTCAGGCCCAGGCCTCCCGTACCAGCCCCCCTGAGAGAGAACACTTTTATTCAATTTCTCATTTGAGATAAGTTCCCACAAATATCTCCTTTAAATGTGATCCAACGGTACCTGGTCTCCACAGTGAAGCAGTTGGGCTTGTTGGTGATTCCTCCCTCCAGGCCTGGTCCAAAGGCACGGACCCGGGTCGGATCACAGCCCTCCACCACAGACACTCTGAAGGGACTCTTGGGCACTGGCGCATCATCATACTGCACCTCGATCATATGCATTCCTGCGCACAAACAGATGTCAGTACAGTGTCTGATGTCATACCTCTCTGCCTGAATGGTCTCCAAGCAAGCAAATGTTTTCTGTTATTGGTGCTTGCTTTTAATTATGAGCCAGACAATTTCCCTTTTAGGGAGATAAACATCTGTTTATTTATAAAAGACTCCATCTAGAGCGCAGACGCTCTGGTGAACGTACAAGGCATTACATCTGTTCCCTATTCATTATTCTGTTACAACATTTTTCTGACAGAGCTCTCTCAGTAGGACTATATGCCAGATTCCCAGCAGCACGACTATGATATTAGAGCATGTCTGGTGGTGGAGAAGTGCTGTGTGATCTCTTTGCTTTGTGTTATAGGTCTCTATTAATATCCCCTGTCATTCCGCTGCTGTATAGCTGTGTGCAGGCAGCCTTCAGCACACATACCTGCCTTGTTAAGAGCTTCTGTTCCTGAGCACACTATTTATAAAACAGAGTCTGTCTGCCTCTCTGCCTCCCTGCTCTCTGCCCCTCACATCATTGCTCCAATGCATCATTCTGTATTTATACTCCTCTCTTTCTCTTCCTTTCTTTTCCCACTCTCCTGCTTTATTCCCAAATGGCGCCCAACACAAGCACCTGTTAGTGATTTCTCAGTCTGTCTGTATGCTCTCTCTCAGACAGCCTGCCTGTGATAAATCCTCTATCTATCTGCAGCAGGTTAGGTTTGTTAATGTCACAAATTTGACATTATTATTATTATTATTATATTATTATTATTAATACACTTTCCTCATCGTTGTTCGGTGCCTCTCCACCTTATGATCCTTTAATTGTGTGAATTAACACTGTTAAATGACATAACGTAATATTTTGTTCCCTACCATCCTCGAATGCGGTGTACTCCACTCTGTAGGTGCCGTCTGCCTTGTCAGTGATGTAGGTCTCTGTTGTAGTGCCGGAAGGGCTGATAATGTGAACCTTCACATGATTTCCTCCAACCTTGTTGAGGGTGCGAGTATCAACGATGAAGTGGGTTGTCACTTCTCTGAGGACTCCTAGAAACAACGCCAAGTGGGCTCAGTCATTTTAAGGCTTCCTTCGAACAGATTTGTGAGCTGTTTCTGAACTAGTTGAAATACTAAATACTCAGGTTGTAACTAACAACTCAAAATCTCCTAATAGCTTTGGTCTTAAGAACCACAGTCCAAAAGTAAAATTGGAATCATAATATTAAGACAGAGAAAAGCATTTTTTCTTGATAAATTACTTTAAATGCTTTTCTAACAATTAACAAATTGTTAATTGACTAATTATTTCAGCACTGGTACGTACCCTTGGTGTATTAAAAACCAAACATGCAACTCGTTATAAGTTTAGGTTCTTGGTTTTGTTACCTCTGGGCTCCACTCCTGGCCCATAGACATGCACCCCGCTGGTGTCCACAGAGGGCTCAACCTGCAGGACTTTGGGAAACTGGGGAATCATCTGGCCACCGTACTTGATCGTGATGGTGTGTGTGCCATGGAAGGGTGCGATGTATGTAACAGAGAAGGTCCCCTCTGCAGTTTTCTGGATGTGCACTTCAGCCTTTGCCCCGGTCTCTGACACAATCTCAATGGTGAGCTCAGCATCGCCTGCCCGGGTGCAGTCCACAGTGAAGGTCGCTGGTTCGCCTGCCTTGGCCTTCTCTAGGCCCGGCCCGCTAGCAGTCACCTTGCTGGGGTCCAAGGCTGCGCGCACTGCTGCCTTGAAGGGAGAGCCGGGGATGTGCTTCTCAGCAAACAAGATGTTGATGGCGTACTCCCCGGGGTCAGTGGGCAGGTAGAACACTGAGCATGTGCCGTTGCCATTGTCCTGGCACTCAATCTTCGCCTCGCAGGGGCCCTCCACAGTCAGGCCCAGCCCACCTGCTCCAGCTCCTTTTGTGTCAATAGTGAATGGAGCTGGTTTACCCACAATGCCTCCCTTCAGGCCTGGGCCAAAGGCTCGCACCTGTGATGCAACAGTCGGGTCAGTTTTGGAGATGTGGTATACAAAACCTCAAATATTTGTATGTTCTGTTTCATGAGCCTCAAGTAAGTAAACAAGTGTAGAACTACATGCAACTTTCATGAACTTTTACCTTTGAAGGATCAGCAGGCATCACTGCTTCAACCCCAAAGGGGCTTCCCATCACTGGGTTGCCATCATAGCTGACATCAACCTTGTACTGCCCCTCCTCTGGGGGAATATACTTCACACTGTGAGTGCCTTTGGCTTTGTCTGATTCCAGCTTGCATGGGATTTGTCGGCCAGAGGGTGAGGTCATCTTCACACCCACATTGCCCTGCCCACCAGCGCCCTTTGTGTTAACCGTGAACTCCTGATCCTTTCCAACCTCCACTTCTGCAAGAGGGATTAACAGGAAACACGTGCTGTGTTGCAGTTATCTATTATTTCATGGTAAAGGCAAGAATATAGTATTTTGTGTTTGTAACTTACTGGTGTCTAATCCCTCCACTTTCACCTTTCCAATATCCAGAGCTGGCGCCACTGTGATGTGGAACGGGCTCTTGGGAATGGGATCTCCTCCATGAGTGACTGAAATAGCGATGTTACCCTGAAAAAAACACAAGATGAAGAATTATTTTGATTGATGCGTTTTTGTGAATAATCTCTGCATCCTGTTCTAATGTTAACGGGCTTCAAGCAGAGGCCTACTGTTCTGTACCTGTTTAAGAGCCGTGTACTTGACAGTGTAGGAGTAATCGTGGTTATCGATGATCTCAAAGTCACGGACGGCCTCTCCTGGGCCCGATGCTGCAAAATCCACCCCAGGCTTGGCCTTGCCAGCTCCCTTTGTGAAGATGGTGAAGTGGGTTGGGGTGCCCACCTCCACTCCTGAAATACACGTTTTTTTTGTCAGTTCTCACAATCCAAGTCAAATGAAATGATTTCTATGACATTAAAGTATTGTAGTCGGTGTCTTCTACTAATTAAAATACCTATACATTTGCTGCGCTTGGTATGTATACTAATTATGGTTCTTGTCGTCGGTGGATCTCACCTGTCTTGTTGAGTCCGGGGCCCTCTGCTCTCACTTTACCGGCATCATGGGAAGGATCCACTTTGACTTTGAAAGGACTGATGGGAATTTCCTGACAAAGCCAATCATAAAATATTCATAATCAATGACATAAGACTAAATAAAATTCAAAAAAAGGATTTTTACGAAACTCATCAATCCCTCTTGCACTGAAAACTGTATTCTAACCTGGTCAGCAAACAGCACCATGATGGTATACCGGCCTGCACCGGGGGGAGTGTACTTGACAGTGAAGGTGTCATTGTCATTCTTGATGATGTCAAATTCGATGTCTGCCTCGGCCGGGCCAACCACCCCTGGGGCACACTTGATTCCAATGCTGATGTCCCCTAATGGTGCATAGAAATGAGCACAGTTCAAGAAGGTCATTCAAAAATAGATGATCTGAATAAATGCGCCACCGCATAGAGCTTTATCTTAAGCACATTTCAAATTTAAATTTGCCAGTTAAGCTGCACAGCTTTACTCAATCTGTTCATTCTGTGCTTTATATTGTTCAACATCCACATGATGAAACACTTATTTCATGAAGATTCAACACAATTTAGAAGTGTTTTTGAAACCACCCACACCATCTCGTAGTGCATGCTCACCTTGACCGGCTTCACCACAGTCCACTGTGAAGTATGTTGGCTCGTTAGCCTTGAGCCCCGTCTTCTCCACTCCAGGCCCATAGACCTTGACTTTGTCTGGATGACAACCCTCTCCAACCAGCACCTAATGAATTCAAAGTGTACTTGAGACAAAAGCACAACTGCCGCAGTCCTCTTACATTATCCATATTTGATGGAGTATCATTATATTAAATTGACTGAATTTGAAGTGCAGCATAGTTATGTGTGTGTACATCATCATGTGTCTTACCCTGAAGGGGCTGTTGGGCACATTGACGTCCCCCCATGTGACGATGATGGTGTGTTTGATGGACTTGACAGGGGTGTACACACACAGAAATGTGCCGTCTCCCTTGTCAGTGATCTTGATGTCGATGGTGCAGCCTTCAGCGTCCTTAGTGGATACAAAAGCATGTCAGCTCTGGTCTGTGCATGCAATATCAATGATGTGCTCCTGTAAATAAACAATGAAGGTTTCCCGAACTGGAGCTCTCCGTACCTTTGCGTAAATCTTGAGGTGAGCCTTCCCAGCCATGCGAGCATCAATGGTGAATTCAGTTGCTTTGTTCACAATGACGCCAGTTGGTCGCAGGCCCGGACCATATGCTTTCACCTGCAACATTTTGTCATTTTAATGCATTTTGTTTAGAATATGATCATTTGACCATGGCAACCTGCCTTTATGTACTGGTATATACTGCTTTATAGTACAGTGAGTGTGAATAACCTTCTCAGGGAAGACATCATTGGCGGCAGGAAGGATGTGGGCCATGAAGGGGCTGTCCTTGATGTCCTCGTCATCACAGACGACATGGACAGCATAGTCACCGCCCTCAGTGGGCCAGTAGCGCACATCACAGGAGCCATCACCCTTATCATCACACTCAATTTTAGCCTGTGATGGGCCTTCGATGGAGAAGCCTAAACATCAAAAAGAGATTTCAACATTCAAATTTCACACTCTGAATACTTTTTTTAATCCACTTTACCTCCGTAAAAAGTCATATCACTTGAACACGACTCACCTAGAGTTCCAACTTCAGTGCCGATGGCTTCTACCACAAAGTCAGCAGATTTTCCCACCATGCCAGTCTTCAGACCAGGACCCCAGGCCCTCACCTTCTGAAAACCTGCCTCCTTGCCCACCTCCACTTCGAAGGGGCTGAGAAACACAAGGTTACACAATATTACCTATAGCGTCAATGTAAATGTGCATTGTTAATGAATAGCTAAAGGCAGCAATTGAACCCTACCTGCGTGGGATGGGCTGGCCTCCCCAGGTGATGGTGACTGTGTATTTACCAGTCTTAAGGGGGTGATATTCACATTCATACACACCGTTTCCTGCATCTCGCACTTTCACTTGCTCCTCTGCTCCAGCTGAGGATGAATAATAAAGTCAATATGTATACTTATCAAAACAGAGAAACATATTATGCATTTTGTTTATCATATGTGAACACATTTCAGACAAAACCCAAAGTGAATAATCCTTCAAATGTATGAGCAGTGAGGAGTGATGCATAGTAGAGAGCGCTGTCTGACTCACTTGGTCCTTTGACTGAGACGCTCAGCGATCCACTGCCAGCTCCCTTGGTGAAAACTTTGAAGTCTGCAACCTCCTTTACTCTCACGCCTTTAGGCTGAAGGCCTCTGCCTGTAGCTCTGCAGGCATTTGGGTTTATTGCTGAAAGGAATAACATCAAGAGTGAAAAAGGGAAATATTTAGCAAAGAAAACGACAACTGAGAGTAGCCAGCAGTTGACAGCGATGTTAGTAGCAAAGACATTAAAATATCCAATTCAAGAGGGATTCCTTAAAGCTTGACTGACAGGACCTGCAAATGAGAATGATGCTTTTTGCAGCACATATAACACAAAGTGCAGAATGTTGAAGGTTATTAGATATCGGCACATTTGAGAGCATCGAGGGAGCCTCTGACAACATTTCAGTCAGTCACAACATTTCAGTCAGTCAAAATATTGACTGCAGGCTTAAACTGAATGTTGGATGGTGCAAGTTTTAAAAACAAACATGTCAACAGCACAAGCAAAGATATTTAAAAAGAGAAGAACAAAGTAGACAGAAGTGCAAAGTGGGACAATCTCTACACTATTTGTACAACATTGCATCTCATCCCTGTCTGAACGTAACAAAACAGTCAAGCTGCAGGATGCAAGAAAATGGAGCAGGCGACCAAGCGCGGCATTGAGCCGCGGCACCCTAATCATAAAGAATGCACAGAGGGGCGTCTGCAGGGCACGGCATAGGGAAAGTTTTGGGGGGATCTGGCTGAGCCATGGGCACAGGCTCCTCCCAGCAAGCCATACTAACTTGGGCGGCCCGGTTTTTGTGGGGGTACCCCCTTTCCACCCTTTGCTCCGGGTGGGGTGCGCACTGACTGAGGGACTATCTGCAGTGGAGCTCCAGTGGGAGGAGCAACGCGCGGAGCTAGAAATGACAGATAGGAAGGGTTATGGTCTATACCGGGTGGTATGTTCCCAGGGAAAATAAAGATGACTGTAGATTGTGATGGATAGATCACCCTGACACTAACAGCATCATAAGAAATCTGATTTGTCTGACAGTAATTTACAACACTGACAGATGGCTCACCCTCTGCAACGTTGACAGTGAAAGGGCTCCTGGGTATCTCCTGGCCTGCAAACAGCACGTGGATGGTGTGAGGCCCTTCCAGCATGGGACGGTAGGTGCAACGGAAAACACTGTCGCCTTTATTCTCCAGGAGGAGCTCCACTGTGTCCTTTTTGCCCTGGGGATCAACGATTACCACACTGACGTCGCCATTACCAGCACCTGAGTGTGACAGGAAAATGATCAGTTATCGCAGTAGATGCTGCAGCTTTCGTCTTCCAATGATTTGAAATGACTGCCCGCCTTTCATCGGATCATATTCCTGTTGTATGTACAGTGGTTGAAGTTTCTATACTAACCAGCTGTGTAGATGTCAAAGTAGGTGGGTTTGTTAGCCACATTGCCCGTAGGATCCAGACCTGGTCCCCTGGCATGGACTTTGCTGGGGTCGCCCAAATCCCTCGCCACATTCACAGTGTAGGGGCTCTTGTCAATGTCCTGACCAGCAAACAGCACTTTCACCTAAAGAGAAAAAAAGCGAGACAAAGTCAGGATCCTTTAAATAGAGTGGTTTGCTCATGTTGTGCTGAGTGACGTGTGGACTTAATGTTTTACCTTGTGAACACCTTCAACTTTAGGAACATAGGTGACAGTGTAGGTTTTGTTTTTGTCCTTGTTGGGTTTAACCTTAGCCTGGAGTATAAGACGACAAAGTAAAAGAGGGTTAGATTAAATGAGAGGCTACATTTTGCAAAACTGAAACTGAGCAGGATTATCTGCGTTAGCCAGCGGGCTGCAAGCTAAGATCACTTGTCTATCAGGTATAACTTGCCTCCTCTTTGTGCCCCTCAGGATCCTCCACATAGACCAGGACTTCACCACTGCCAGCTTCCAGAGTTTCCACAGTGAACACAGCTGGTTGCAGCACCTTGTTGCCATGAGGCTCAATACCTGTAAAGTAAGACAAAGGGTGTGGTGATATATTCTGCAAGGTTTGGAGCAATGTAACATTATTAGCAACAGGCAAACACATTGATACTGTTCATATGAACTGTTGTAAACTGTGCAGGTGTTCATGGCTACTGTTGGGCAACCCACCAGGCCCATAGGCTTTGGCCTTGTTTGGGAAAAGCTGTTTGGGCTTGAGAGAAGCGCCAGGCTTCAGCTTTGCCTTGGGGAACTGAGACAGGTAGGTCATCACTGAGTGCTCGTCCACATCTGGGTCCACAATTTCCTCAGGGGCAATCACCTACAACAGAGGAAGATAACCAGCAAAAAAAAGGTTAATAATATGTGCAATGAAGTTAAGTTTTTACTTATTTATCCCCCCACCTCTGAGTCCTCTCTCCCTTCCAGCACTTGTTTGTCTGTCTATCACACCGTGGCACAAAGCACGCTGGTTATATTTAACCCCAGGACAGCAGGGTTAAGGATTGTTGCCCTTAATAAGCTAGCCAGGGGGATTTATCCTGAGCCAGACCTTTCCAACTTCTCCTTGACACCACCACACTGTGCTCCAGCCCTCAGGACTGCAGAGCAATGACATACAGCCCCTGGCTATCTCACCAATTCTAAGCCTCATGGAAAACAGCTAACCCCGTGCCTGAGACAAACAAGTAAACAACTTGCATAGAGAACATTACAATACGGAGACAAACAGTCTTACAAACAGGACTGGAAATATTGCACCCTGGCTCGGTTCACATTGTTATTCTGATGAGCATGTGCATATTTACACCTCTGTTTCAGGGGGTGGCTCGGAAGGTAGCCAGAAATCTCCCACCTCCACAAATTCACGAATCTACTGAAAATAACTCTCACTCTCTCACTTACTGAGAGCTACAATAAAGTAAATGAAAACATTAGAAGTGAGATGGGTAATAAATATTTCATGACGCCCTGCAGCATGATCGCCTTGGAAAAAGCACGGGGCTCCATCTCATACAGAGAACTGGCTTTTTTTTCCAGTTCAGTGTTGCCTCACAGGAGTGTGTACGTGTGGTGAGGCATGTTTTCATTTGCATATGTGTCTTGGTGCTTGCTTTAAACTGCTTGAAAATGATCGGTGCTTACTGAATCTCTATCCACTGAGTATAAACTATGTTGCCATACGAAAACAAAAAAAAGACACCCGCTTATCTTGATGTATTGTCTTATGTGATCAACCCCACCCATCTGACACCCAGCTGAGCAAACGCTAACTGAAAAGCACGTTGTGAGTGACATCTATCATGCATCTTACCTGAGGCACACCCAGCCAGTCGTCAGCCTGTTGCATGGCTTCTTTGGCATTCTGCACGGGCTGGTTTGGATCCCAGTCTGACCAATCAGGACACAAACCTAACAGAAAGCAAACAGGGCAATTAGACAATTCTGCACTGACAAATGCAGTCACATGCTGCTGTTGCTATAATAAGGCCACTTGGGCTGCCACTACTATCTGCCCAACACCTCCAACTACAACCTTACCCAAGCTGCTCTGCTCCTGTGAACCTGCAATGTGCGACAACGAAGGTCTCTCAATGCTTCAAAGGCTCGAGGCGCTCTGGCACTTTCACTGTGTCTAAAGCTACGTGCTTCCGTGCTGCTAATGCCTAAATTGGATTAGTGTTGGTGATGGAGTGGCCACTCGCTCAAAAGGCCCATACAGGCACACCACAGAATACTATGATCCAATTAATATAGACACGGGCCCACAGTATTAACAGGGTTGAGTTCACGTGCATCGGCAAGGGAGGAGTGTGCAGATAAAAACTTTGAAGAGCTGTCAGTTGGGAGGCACCAGGGTGGGCCTTCCACTATGTTTCAATAGGAAATCAGTGTTCTTCAAAATGATGTCAGCACTGTAAAGCCACAGCTACGTGGTTTATAATGCAACATCACTGTTACACCAAAAGAGATGGACATATGCTATAGATGTATCTGAAAATATTGGATATAGTAGCAGAAACGGTGTCTGACTGTCAGATCGAATATTGGTTTTCTTCCTGGTCGGGCATATGAACTTCTTTTGTACATTTGTATCTGATTTAAAAGCAGAGCTTCTGTGTTTCAGCACAGAGTGAGTTTCGTCAGTAGCCCTTCTGTTTGGTATTAGCTGATGAAACAACAGAACCTTGTATGGCCAGTGCTGCAGCACAGTGTTTGAAAGATGCGTCTCCGCAGATCAATGGCTCATATAAACACAGTTAAGCACAGTTGCTACTCCTCCACCTTTCGCTCTGGGAAGCACAGCTAGGAGAGGACTCGCATGTTCAGTGTTGGAAGCTGCAGCCTGAACTGGCAGTGACTCAAACTGTGGCCTTGTGGTCCTTGGATCTGTGGCTTATAGGCACCTCCCTGTGACAGATAACTCTGCATTTTGATGCAGAGCCAAGCATCCCCTTTGACAGAAGAGGAGGAATGGTGCCCAAATTTGGGAGTGTTATGTAGCAGCAAGGCTATAAACACTAAAGCTGGGCCTGGGCCTCAGGGCCCGAGACAGTGAGAGTGAAAGCGTCAGTCATTGTGGGACAGCTGGCAGGGACGCCCCGCCCCCCAGGCCATTAGCAACCCCTCTTCAGCCAAATGACCCTACCTGCTCTCCAGAGACAGATTACACAGGCTGAAATCTGAATCTGGACGTGTGTGTGTATGTGTGTGTGTGTGTGTGTGTGCTACAGAATTTGCAAGAGATATACAGCCCTTATTTCTAGATGCGGAGCAAAGGAGACAAAATCTCCTGAGAAGGTGATACTGTTGCATATATACTGACTGACACATGCCTGACCCCAACCCCCATAGCAACCATGGAAAACTGCTATATACAACAACCCTTTCAACAGCCGCAGCACGAATTCTGACTCAGCACTTACTCTGCCCTGCCTGTGGACTCAGCTGGTGCTGCTACACACTTCTTACCAGGGGCACAGTTGTCAACCAGAGCTCCCAGAGCTTTGCCATCCCGCCAGTCACGGTTGAAGTTGCGGATGGGCAGCTGGGGCACCTTGTTCTGTATCCAGCCCAACAGGCGCTGTTTGGGGGTCAGCTTCTTAGACTCCTCTTCATCCTCGTCGTCCCACATGGGCATGGAGATAGAGTAGTGGAGAATGAGAGTCCAGATAAGACCCAGGATCAGCTTTAGATTCCCATCGACAATGGCTTTGCTATCTGTAGTTGGACAGTAGAGACAAAAGTGTTCATGAGGATTTACAACTTCCAAAGAGTTTAGATAATGCACCATGTCCTACAGCATTTGATGGTTAACTGCATTTTCCAGCTGTAGAATCTGCATTGTCCTCTTATGGGGAGATTTGAGCAATATGCATTCTGTATATTGCTATCACTAATCAAGGCACCCCAAAGCTAAACCAAAAGAAGTCAAGACCTAAGATCTGAACATAAGTGTATTATATTAAAACAGTCCTTTTTTGCTGTTCTGCAGAGTTGACCAGAGATATAAACAATGATGATTGACTGCTGAGGAGACAAGAATCTAATGCTCCCTGCTGCTTCCCCCGAGCCCCTTTCTATGAGACAGCTGTCTGGCTGAGGACCCCTGACAATCTGTCATCCAGTCACAATGGCACTCTGAAGACAGTGACAGCTGAGGACATGTGGAAGTGGATCCCACTCTGCATAAACACCACTTGGATTTCAATTACGTCCAAAACTTGTCGCGCGATAAATCAAATCGGTGGAGATTACATTCATTGACAGCGAGCATGCAGCTCATTTCCCGAAGTTCTCTGAGGAAAACTTTGCAGAATAAGCCATTTCAAATCCACCTCAATTTAGAAACTCAGCCATTTAAAAGAACCTCTGAGGAGCGCTTGACTTTAATGTTTCATCGAGTAATCTCGTGTGATACACTCCACTTAATTCAGTAAGACTTTATTAATGAAGGGACTTTGATGCCAGCTGTTTATCACAAGACTGTTTTATTGAGACTATTTATCTCTTCATAGATGAGGGCCTCCTATCAGAGGGTAATGTTTGATGTGTTGCCATTTGACTGGCATAGGCAGGTGGCACGGCATTGCACAGTGTGGTTTTGATCCTGCCGTGATTTAAAGGCGACTGTGTGCTCAAAGAGACATCCATCAAATTGTATCTATTTACACACTGTGACACATGTGCTAGTAAGCCTGTGGTGATTTTTATTTTGTGTCTCTGGATCACTGTAATGTGACTGAGACATTATCTTAAGAGGGCTGCATTGACCCACTATTGCTTGGAGGGAGAGGGTGCTAGGAGGTAAAATGCCAGGACTTCTATTATCACTCCCTGTTTCTGTCAAACCCATCTGACCTGGTGTGTGTCTGTACAGCTGGGACAACGGTGCCAGCCTCACACTGACATATTAAGTCCCAGACACACATTCCTGGACGCACACCCTGCAGACTTTGTGGTGATATCTGTGATAGTGACCTTTGCCCTCCTGTGACCACCAGGAGATATGAGCTTGCCGTAATCTCCCCCTCCAGGATCATCACACACACACTCAAACTAGCACACTCAGTGTGTATCCAGGTTGGACACACTGTGGCCTTCACAGTCCGCCGGCCAAAGCTTCAGCCACGCCGGGAATTTCACTCAAGTGTGTCGCAGGATCATTAGTCACCAAAACAGAAAAATGCTCTGTCAAAGTTTTAATAACTTTTCTCCTGCATGACTTGTGGGGTTGTCTACAGGTGTATAATTAAGCCGTAACTCTTCATCTTACGATATATGTGCTTTTGATATTAGGCGACTAGTCTCTCCTCAGTTATTAAACAGAGAGTCTAAGAGGTGGTGTTCTGTTCACTCCGGTGGAGTCAAGTCTTCTTCTGGTGACATTGTGGGATGTGACACACATCCACAACAGTTTATTGTAACTTCAGCTATCTGCACTACAGTTTGATCCCTAAATCCCTCCGGAGTTAATCCTCACCTCACTGGAGCTGCTGATGGCTACGGACAGCAATGGGCTGTCAGCAAAGAGCCCCAGTGAGTCGATCTGACCTCTGACCTGACAGGTGTGTGTGTGTGTGTGTGTGTGTGTGTGTGTGTGAGCCTGTTTGTGTACAGAGGGGTCCATGCGTGTGTGAGTGGGTGTGTGCCTGTTTGTGTACAGAGGGGCCATATGTGTGTGTGTGTGTGTGTGTGTGAGTGCTGTCCACATACACGTATAAATCGTGTCATTCTCATTAGCACAGGCCTAGTGAATTTCCAGCCCATAGTTTACCACATTGCTGCAGCAGGAATACGCCTAAGCATACTATGGAGCCACCAGTCCTTGGCCCTGACACAAGTAAATGACCTCAGTGGCACCCAGTCTGCAGTAACTTTCCAATAGGCTGTTGACCTCAGCTCAATGCAGCTTTCCAGAAGCGAAGGTGCTGACAGACCTGACAGTATTTACCTGATGGGAGCTGGAGGATGGGTGCTACGCTTTGGCAACGGTGCTGTCGGTTGTGACGGCGTTATCAACCGTAACCGCCATACACGAGCAGCACAGAGCAGCAGCCATGAGCGAACCAGTGGGGCACGCTCTCATGCACTAATATGTTCTACTAGCATGCGAGGCTGGCCCGGTTTTGTCAACCAACCACAGCAAAGCTCGGATAACAACAGAGAGAGAGAGGGGGCGAGAGAGAGAGAGAGAGAGAGAGAGAGAGAGAGAGAGAGAGAGAGAGAGAGAGAGAGAGAGAAAGGAAGACAGGACCTCACTATATCTTTCTTGCTGCTATATTAATGCTCTGAATGGTTTATACAGCTCCTTTAAAATTAAAAAAATATATTAAATGTTGTTGCTGTCATGGTTCATCTTTTAAGTATTAGTCACACTGTCGACTATCATAAAGGCATCCTTTTTATAACTATCTCATAAGAGCATGGTACTTTTGTTGTCTCATGTTTAGGACACATTTTACTACTGTATTGTTTCCAGAAGTCTTACCTATTGAGACCAGCTTGATGTGCTCTCTGTCCAGGAACTCGAGCGCCACAGACACGTTCTCCAGTTTCATCTGACGGAAGTTGGGTCTGATGTGGTACTTTCTGTACATCTTCTTCTGGCTCAAAACTTCCAGGAGTGAAATTAGCTTCAGCCCATCGGTAAAATCCCTCTGCAGGTCGGTGACGGTCTTGTTGACGCACTTGAGGTGCTCGTTGCACCACCTGGTGAAGGTGTTCTGCTGGATCTTCTTCCATGGCGCGTCCTCGGCCAGGTCCTTCTCCGTGGCTGGCATCTCGTCGTCCTCCTCTTCCCCAAAGTCGGTGGCCTGGTAGTACTGCGGAGGCAGCTGGTCGTCGCCGTAGTTATTGCTCATCATGTTAGCGTTTTCCGAGTCCAGTTTTATACCTCGGTGACACTTAAGTGTTGAATTGTGCGCTCGGCTGCGCTGAAAACTTTAGCAGGTCGATGGCAAGCGCGCTCCCGCGGAGGAAAGTTCAAACTTGTGGGAGTTTAAAAGTCAGCCTAGAGATTTTTCAGATGTACTTGCGAAGAAACCACTTAAAGTCAGGACAGTGATGGATTAAAATATCCGATTTACAATATGCAAAGGCAGCTGGCCGTCCGCTTTTTCTGTAATTGGCACCCTCTTGTCAAGTAGTCCTTCTCTACTATGGCCCCGAGAAGAATCTCGCCTTTTTGAAAAATGGAGTTTCGTGGCAGGTGAGCTGGAGCAGCACTGTTAAAGTTGACACGGAGCCTGTTTAAGTTGAATGTCGAGAGAGGAAAGAGTTTGGTTTATAAAGGGCCCGCGGTCGCGTCACTCAGCCACTGTGATCATAGTCTATTTGCTAATCCATAAGGATACTGTGAGTCGGGGTCGGTTTACGGGGAGGATGGGATAGTGATTGGTCAGGACACCAGGCAGCGCAACAGTTGCGGCATGCTCTTTATTTTTAGGCGCTCCTATTTGAGAGGCTGGGGGCTGGCACTTGACGATTGTTGCGAATGTGTGTCATGCTCAGTATCCAAATGGCTGAACAATCGAGCTAAGAAAAGAAAGTGGGAACGTGCAGCGAGTCCTCCTGTCTCAATATGTTGTGTTTTTACTGGGGAGAACTGTCAGAAGTTTAATTTTGAACGTTATCTTCTGTCACTGAGGCCTTGGAGATGAAACATTTTAAAGGATGAGGTCACCCTGAGACTGAAGCCACTACATTACGTGTGTTTCACAGCTATCTGCCACCCCCGAGTGAAATGCATTTCTGTGTAGACAGGCAAAGGTCAACAGAAGCTCAGGGAAGTTTATGGAAAGGTGCTTAACATTGGATTTTAATAGGCCTTTACAATAACTCATGTTTCTGCACCACCAAGCACAACCATAACAAAATATATTGTAGGAAATTTATTAAATGGTGTCACCAAGAACTGAGAGTATTATAATTGCCTTTCAACTCACTAAATTCAGAATTTATAGCCCAATTTACACTTTCAAATGAAGCAACAAAAGAATATTTTGTCCACTCAACAAGAAAGGACAAAACTGACTTTTTGATTTGACAGAAAGCTAATTAGTGTCATCTCCAACTTTGTCAACATGACAGCATTCATTGATTGAAGCTGAGGCTGTGAACAGAAATACACTGAGACAGATGACGGTGTATGCACATAGTGAAATTGATCATCTATAAACAAAACAAGTCATTGCCAATAAATGTTGTGTTAGCTGCAGGTGCGGGGGTTGTCATGCTGTTGTGACTCAGCAGTCAGGGACATGGCAGTGACAGGCACTATCCTTGACGAAGTAGTGGGAGGTAAGAATAGCTGTGACACATGCAGAAGGACTTCTTAGGATACACAGTCTGGACACAGACAGGTTTATCTCCCACCATGTAACAACATACTCTTAAGATTTTTTTGTTTCTTCTTTAACCATTTAAGACATTTTCTCCTCACTTGAATTATGAGTCAGAATATTCTCCAATAATAATAAAAGTAGGGAGACTTTAAAACTGTTTTTACTAAATCATGTTGTTATCTCAGGAGGATTGTAAGGCAGATCTGGCAATGGATTAATAATCCCATAATCTCTCCATAAAAATGTATTGTTACAATATTGACATATCATGGTTGCAGTTATCATTGTAAACAGTGATGAAAGAAGTATTCACACATTTAAGTTAAGTAAAAGTGGTAATTTGTTAGGTATGTTTTTATGTTACTTCAAGTAAAAGTCCTGTGTTATGTCCTGAAATGTGACTTAAGTACAAGCACAAAGGTACTACCAGCAAAATGTACTTACAGAATCAACAGTAAAAGTACAACAAGTTTATTTACTTTTGATTCTGTTATTTCAGGAAATTAAATAATTATTATCGATGTATTAGTTGCGACATTTTACAACGTATCCAGGCAAAGTAAAGACATTTTTTTTATTGTATATACTGCTAGGTGGGTTTATCCCCATATTTTATTAACTTTTATGTAAAACCTTAATTTTCAGAAGTCTTAAAAAAGTACAATATTTGCCAGTGACATGCAGTAAGTTATTGTTAAATAAATAGCATAGAATGAAAACAGTCATCATAATACAAGAACCTAACAATGTACTTGAATACAGTATTTGAGTAAACACCATGTGTGTAAATGAACGCTAGAAAAGTTTAGTTGCACCAAAAGTGAAACGATTATTCTTTTATTTACACAAACAAAACAAAAACACATTTGACTCAATTTGCTAAACACACGTTTTACAATGTTATTTTGAATACTTTGGTATACTTGTCTCACAATAACATTACAATATAATTCCACCTTTGATAGGAAGTATAAAGTATGTGTGAACTAAACCAAAAACCCAGCAGTCACAGAGCTACTGTTGACCTGTGCACTGTTCACTTGACATTATATCCCCAGAGACTGCCAATGGCTGCTCTCACAGTCAGCATTTCACCTTTGTTAATTAGCTTTTCCCTGTTAGTCTGTCAGGTGAATATATTAAATATTTAAAAAGGGATTTGGGACTAATTTGCTGGACAGATAGGCCCGGGGGCCAAGGCCCACTTGATGACGTCCCACTGGTGATCTGGATCTGACATTTCGACCGTTAAGGCACTTTTAATTTTTTCATTAGCCACAACTCTGACACAGAATGAGACAGAAACTTGATTCCGAATCTGTTGGGAATATGTGCAGACTCTGGAAACTAATTTAAATTAAACCTCAAGTGACAGAAGGTTGCTCAGTGAGGGCTAAGCTAACTGTACCAACCCGTGACCAGGCCTGCACATCCATGCTACTTTTAGATAATTAGACACACTTGAACTTAGAGAACCATGAGTCGTGGCAACTGAGTAATGCGTGTAGTTTATGGGCCTCATCAACAACGTTGACACATCAGTTACTGCCATCTGTAAGGAATCTGTGAGCCTATGTCATGCCTCTGGAGTGACGGTTATTAATATCCATTCAACCCGTGTAATGTAATCCCAGCAGAGGCGGTTCTCACTCAGGTTGACTGCTGGTGATTTCATGAATGGGACTCCGCGGCACCTTAAACCCTGTGACTGACACTGAGGTCACCTTCCAAGAAAAGAAAGCTCTCAGACATCATTTGGGGTAGATATATTTATTTTCTCATTTGTCATTTGCAGTACAAAATAGACCTCCAGGTAACAAAATAGCCACAACTGTATTGAAAACAATCAAACACGCAACACCAAGCTGAGAAACACTGAGCAGTATAGAAGCTTGTTAATCTATGATGATAGTCCTGAAAAAGGGAAAAAGAATTAAACTTAGAGGAGTCATGTACCATTGCAGTCAATGGGAATCTAATTTATATTGCAAACTGATCATTTTGTAAATATACAGTGACAACATTGGCAGTTCAGCGGCAGATCATTTCCATAGTATGTTTTCATATGCAGACATAACAGGTCAGGCATTGTTTATCACGGTTCTGCTTAATGACAAATGTTTCAGAACATTTCTGAAATTAACGAGTCATATTGCTCATAGCAACTACGGTCAAATGCAGTCTAAATGCATGCAATGACTACACCACCTTCCAACAGAGAGGTACTGAAAATGATTAGCAATGCTAGCCGTTCTTCTGAGTAACGTCACCATAAATAAACATTTACACAGCATATTATTTGGCTATCAAATATACGATGCTCTTTCAAAATAGAATAAACTTTCTACAAAGCCAGTACAAATTAAGAAACATCTCTCCCATAGTACTCTATGTCATAACTATTTACATGAAATACAAAGTAACATAATCAACGTAAATTATATATTGTGCTCCTATGTTTTCTAACATGCTTTTTTTCAGTTCTAAAATATTTTCACAAAAAAAAAATAAAAAACGTTTCACAAATGTAAACATTAATCCTTCCACAGATACATTTATATTTGTTGTAATTAATGCTAAAACTTTTTCTGACACCTTCCTATTTACATATTTTGGAACCATATCAATTTCTAAAATGCCTTCACAACTACTAAACCCTGATGTTTTCCTTCAGACGCATCAGTGTTTCAATCCAAGTGTGACCGGATGTCAACCGGTGTTCATCAGATCTGCAGTTTGTTACATAAAGCGTGTCGTCAGTAAACAAGGAAACGCCGGCTGTCGACATTCTCACACTTGAGTACCTGGAACAACCTGCGATCCTCGTGAATCTAAACAACAATACTACGACGCTAGCCATTTAAATCCTGCTGGAGAGGAAGAAAAGCTGCACATTGAAATGTTAGACATTAAACACATTCATATACTTTGATCGTTCTACAATTGGCTCCCAAAGTTGCTGAGATATCTGCTGTAACAAAACTTCAGCAAACCGTAATGTGTGTGTAGCGTCGCTGTGGGTGTAAGATTTGAGAATTTCAAAGTGAGCTGTGGGCAGGTAAGATAAATCAGAAACACTGCACCAGACTTTCTGGCATGGTGGTCCAACTGATAAGAGGAAAGTAGGAGTTGTTTGATTTCAGAGACAGACACAAGACAATTAATTGTAAGGCAGGCGGAAGTGACAGAGCCTGCACACTGTGAAGAAGAGCTTCACCAACCAAGGTTTGAACATAAGCCTTTTAAGCTAGGCTTAGATTGACAGGTGTTTAGTTATTCCTGTTCTCATTGTAATATCATTGGTGCTTACATATTCCATGTTTGGGTCAGTAATACAGTGGCAGGAGGTAATGGTAGGATGATGTTCATTTAATCCAGTTTTGCAGAATGTCGAATTTATTGTATTCCGTATTTTGGGGGGAAAGCAACAAGTAATTAATAGTCAACTTATCATAACTTAATATAACATTTACATTTAAAGGGCATGTGTACATTTCAGTGCATCACATGTCCAGACTCCATGTTTGTCAATATTATCAGAGACAACTATGAACAATACTTCAAACAAATAAATAAATAAATAACGGTTAAATAAATGGAAAACCATTAGGTGCACATTAACAATCAAAATCTTAATTCTATTTTTTTTATCACATTGTTTGCTAAAAGAGAGAAAAATGAAATTCACAGACACAGAGGAGGAGTGACACAGCACTAGCATACATTTAGTGGAGTGAGATCAGTCCTCATGTGGGCTCTCTGCAGGTCAGCTCATCATCATCTTCAATCTCGGATGAGACTGAGCGCAGTCGTTCTCGGTGCAGGTAGTACCTTCTCATCGGCGACATGATATCCCATACATTTTCTACTACACAGCTGTCAGCTCTAGCACATTTAGAGAATTACAGTTGAGTCTGTAGACATGGCAGGAGAAGAACGAGGGCTAGTCTGAAGCAGACCTCTGTCCCTGTGCAGTTGTTGCCCATCCAATCAACATCGGACGAGAGCTCTCAACAAGCTCGTCATCATTAGTAGCACTGCTGTGGCTGCAGTGATAGTCAAAATGGAGTTCCAACCTACCTCACTCCCCTGAGGGAAGAGAGGAAAAAAGTAGTGTTAGTTTGACATTTTAGGAAAATGATTTTATTCGCTTCCTTACAGAGAGTTAGATGAGAAGATTTTTTTTTACCATGAATTCAATCTTCTCATCTAACTATTGGCAAGAAGGCACTTAAAATGTCGAACTATTCCTGTAAAAGACTTCTTCAGTTCCATAAAAAGGAAATATTTTGCTCTAATTTGCCAAACTGCCCACCCGTCCCACGTCCACCTTCTGTAAACGTTTAACGTCATTATCTACCTTCATTCAGCGAAGATTTTATCTGGCAAATTTGGCATTTCTGCAGTTTAGACCATCCCATAACATCCACCACTGTAAATGGATCTTAATCAATAATTTATATGAAAGGTCAGTTTACTCAAATAACACATATTTTCTTACTGACATCTTGCAGTATTGAGCCATGCAGATGGCAAAACAAGTTGTGATATATTTCTGCCTCCACCCAAATACAACAGAGATTCTTTTTTTCTTTAATCCAGCAACACCTCTTTTCAGAAAGTGTGTCCTGCTCACTCTGGACAATTCACAGAATACACTCTCTGGCTCCCATGAAAACGTTTGATCGTTTTCTTGTATCGGGGTAAGACAGAATTCTCACAAACAGTAATCTAAAAACCTGAGCAAATAAAACCCAAACTATCTGCATCGCTAGAAATGGGATGCGAGAAACTTTGTTTTTCTGTAGTTTGGGTGAACTGACTCTTTAATCAGTTAAGAACCATATGTAGCATTATGCATCAGATAGAGATAAGCTCCTCCCATACCTTGCCCTCTGGGACGCCAACTCCGACAACCAGCACCAGACCACAGCCAATATTACAATCATTCCTATGAAGGGGATGGAGAGAACAGGGTGCTCAGACGGATGGATGAATCTCTGAGGAGGGAATAAAAACAAACACAAGGACCATGGGAATGAAGGGAATGAATGAATGGATGGATTAAAGTATCCAAATAATAACAACACAGATAGAAAAAAGGTTGTGACAACAGCACAAATGGACCACCACTACACATCGCTACATTAAAAGTGTGACATGGTCTATGGCTGTGAAATAAGGGGAAAGGTTGTGATGGAGTGATTTACATTTCCTGTTAAATAAACAAAGCATAACTTTAAGGTGACATACACATCAACTCAACTTGAGCATGTGTGAGCAGTCCTGTGTGGCATTTTTAGGCTGCGTGTGATGTTATGGTGACAAACAAAGAAAGACATGATTGTTGTGACTTGCATATGGTGGTATTTTTTGTCTGTCTATCCTCGTAGTCTGTTTTTTGATGTTTTGCTAAAATTGTTATCGCACAGGCTGAGAGGTCATGGACATTCAGAGCACAAGGACAGCATCAGAGACAGGCACGGGTAGACAGTTTGACACAACGCAGAGACATCTCATCACGGCTGTTGCAGACAAAACACAGAGGTTTAGTCCTGTTTGTTTCTAACGACATAAAAGGACCATATTACAGTACAGGGCTTTGCATGGCTTCCAATCAATAGATTTGTCTTTTTGTTTAGTTTTTTCAAGATTTCTGAATGCATATTTTCTTTCCTTACAGGTAGCCATTGGTATTCATTCCTTTTAGGACTTTGTGAAAATCAACTTGCAGAATACTGAGTCTGTCTTTGTGTGGAAATGCAGTTGAATCCACAGATTGTCCTCGGGTTGGTGCATTCAAGCGACAAACTGTGCTGCGTTCGCAAACTGTGTTGTCGAAAAGCCAAACCCAGAGGACAACGACATTAAAGGAAAATGAATTTGGTACTGCAGCTTCTTGCGTTAAGAGTTTTGGATTTTCCCGTGAGAACTTAATAACACATCTAAACTATCCACGCTTTCAAACATTTATCATGCAACAGTAGTGTTACTGTGACTTAAGTAATTGTTTCAATTAGCTATTTTAGATACGTTTCATTTAACTACAAGTTGACATTCACACAGCACCTTATTGAAATGAACAGAAGGTAGCCTTAAGGTAGAAAATACACATCACAAAATCTAAACAAGCAAATGTCCTTTCAGTACTTTTTACTCTATAGAACAAGAGCAATAGACATTCTTGGCTTGAATGCCTGAATTTTTTTTCCACAGATTTTGTGTTTAAGTCCAACAACAGTATAAAAATAATTGCTGTCACAGAGAAGTTAGACACAGAAACAGTGGGAGGGAAGGTTTCCCAGCCCAAAGCACACAATAGATATGGACTGACAGGCCAGGTCAGTTCATATCCAAACATATATTGCTACAGCATGAGACACAGAGAAAGTGGGCTCAACAGACACAGGATACAGTACGTGTGATGTGAGGCGTGTTATGTGTTAGTTGACAGTGTGGGTGCAAAGAAAAAGTGGCTTTAACCTTGTCGCAATTATCGCCGGGAATTCTCAAAACCTCTTCTAGGACAAGTTCACATTCATTTTGAAATCAAAGAATTAAGAGACAGCCTGCTCTAAAGATGCTTTTGGAATCTAAAGTTAGGAATGCAAAGCAAACCGCACAAACCTACATTAATCACATCAGTTTCCCTTCTTCTGAAACCAACTGTATATTACTGTATTATTCATGTCTGTCCCTCACCTGAGCCCCCCCTGACAGCTTCTCCAGCTCTGCCTTGCAGCGCTGCAGTTCCTCTTCCAGCTCTGCTCTCTCCCTCTGACTGCTGTCATACAGTACCTGCAGCTCCTGCAGCTCCACCTTCAGACCGTTACACTGGAGGACACAAGAGGTCACATTCAGTCTTTTTATTTACAGCAGTGGACGGACTGACGGCATTTATTGAAACATGTTTTTGGTTTCGATTGAAATCCATGTGCTAATAATGGTTGAGCAAAATCTGCCCATGCTTTATTCATTTAACTAACAATGCATTACTAAGACACTATTATGCGTCGTACCTCTCTCTGCACCTGTGAGGCCTTCTCCTCAGCCTGTTTGAGCTGCTCCCTCAGGGAGAAAATCTCCCCGATGCCTCCATTCCAGCCGGTTGATGTTACGGGCTTCCCATCAAATGAAATATTCTTTTGGATGGAGGCGTCCACCAGGCGACAGTTCCCAGACTTGGCCATGGTCATGTAGCTCTCTGTCATGACCTCATCCGAGCCAGTCTCCATCTCCTTCCCCTCTGTGCCCTCCTCTACGTCTTCCTCTTTCAGTGACAGGTAGACACTGGAGCTGGACGAAAGGAGCGATGGTGAAGAATACAGCATTAACTTCCTGTTTCGGCTGAAAGAGCTGAAAGCTCAGAAATGGGCTGATCATCTCCATGATCAAAGGCTGAATGTGGTTGCTATGCTATTTGATGTGATAACCAGAGAGCTTGATGCATGCAGAGGTTTGCTCATGGTGTACATTTAGTCTGATTACTGATGAAGACACAGTTTTTCCATTATTTGTGTGTTTCTGTTACAGACATGCCGGCAAATGTATCTAGCCATCCTTGTAATAGAACAAGAAGATTACTTCCATTTCGACTAATAAAATGATTCGGTTTTTTTATTATCAGTTAATTGTTTAGTCTATAAAATGTCAGAAAACAATGAAAAAGGCCCATCACAGTATAATTGCTTGTTTTGTCTGACCAACAGCCCAAAACTCTCTTTTATAAATTAAATTCCAAAAGATGCAGAACAGAGAAAAGCATGGAACTATGTAACAATGATTGGTATTTATAGCTTGATTAATTAAATGTGATTAATCATTATTCTAAATTGTTGTCCCACCACATGGTCCAGTAACTGTTATGGTCATGGCGCTTATGCTGTTGGGACTTCTCAGCTGTTTTTCTTGATTTTATACTTTGTAAGTTATTTCTCCGTTTTGTACGTATTGTCTTCTCTCTTTCTTCCGACTCCCCGTTTCCCTTCTCTTCTTCCAGTCAAGCACTGCGTAGCTTATGTTTAGAACAGTGCTATAAATAAAGTTGGCTTTTGCGTTCGATGTATCACAAGATCTTCCTCAGCAGATGGAGTACACCCTGTTCCCCGTCTGCTGAGGAAGAAAAAAACATAACAGCTACTAAATAGATCCTGTGTGGAGATTGGGCCTCAATCATCAATATCTTCCGATGTTTCTTTTATATTTCTTCTTGAAAAAGATCCAAAGAAACGTACCTACAGAAGCTGTAGAGTTGATGAAAATGCAGTACAAACATATTATGTACAAACATATCTGCACTCAAATGTGCGTACGTGGGCTCTTTAGCCTGTGTGTGTTCTGACCTAAGAACAAATCCCAAATATTTAAACACTGGTGAATGAGAACTGCCTAAGTGGGTTTTAACGGCTTAACGTTTTTTAAACGTCAAGAATGAACTTTCAATCTCAAAATTGTCATTGATTAATTCTCTGTCAATCTACTTATCAACTAATACATTTATGTGTAATCCCTCGCATGATGTTGTTAAGTGATTAAACAGGTGGCCTCGCAGTCTTTTCTAAATGAGACGTGACGTGAACGCCTGTGGGTAGTGTAGTATTCCGGAGGGTATCCCCTCCAGCTGTACCAGTAAGCACAGCTGACGAGTGAACAGCCATTGACCTCTCACCATGTCCTCTGTCTCTGCAGCAGCTGCAGCCTCTCAGTGAGACGTCTGTTGTCCTCCTTCAGGGTCTGACACTCCTCCCTCAGCGTACGGCACTCCTCCTTCAGCAGGTCCACGTCACCTGACAGATCAAGGAAGGTCAGAGATGGAGGAGGTCAGTTGAGCTCATCTTTAATGTCACTGACTGAGGCCTTTACATCACTACTACACGTACGGAATGTATTTAAGGAATAGCTTGTGTTTGCGCTTTCTTGACGAGAAGTAGATGAGAAGCTTGACACCACTCTCATGTCTAAATAGGAAGCGACCACCAGCAGCTGGTTAGCTTAGCTTAACATAAAGAATGGAAACAGGGGTAAACAGCTAGCCCGTCTCTAACGCTCACTGATCAAAACATTATATCTTGTTTGTTTAATCCTTACAAAAACAATTAATTGAAAAATACTATTTGCCGTGTTATGCAGTTTTTAAGTGCTGAACTACTTCTTTGCTGGGACCAATTGCTAGACTCCAGGAAGTTACTGGTCTTGGTCAAAATGTCAAACTGATCCTTTAAAATAAATGCCAACTGTGAGTCAGATTGTACTTGTATATGAAATACAGAGCCTGACAATTATATAATATGAACTCCCCTCCCTCAGTCCCACCCGAGGCTCAGCTGCAGAGCCCAGCGATGATATCATGTGTTAGAAGTGCATATCCCTCCCCCTCATGACTTCATGTCCCTGGTATCCTCACACAAACATCTGCACACACACACACACACCACTCCCCTTGCAGCACTCAGCAACCACATTTGTAATTTGTAATATTTATTAAACCCCACAAATGATTGACGTGCTTGACTGTGGGATGCTAACCTGATGTGAGCGTGGAATAAGAACATCCATAGCGTCGTGCTTTGTTTTCATAATATCAGCAACAAAGACGGATCATGGGCTAAGGACATGATGGCTGTTTGCACAAGATATGAAGATGAGGTGCACCACCAAGACTTCTTGTGTTTTATAGAGACCTACTGTAATAAAACAACAGGCCTACATCAGTCCATCCCTTCTCCCTGGCATCCATCTACACCCATCTACTCGACACTCCTCGTCCCTCACCCTCTCTCCTCTCGGCGTCCCTGCGCTGGCTCTTCATGCTGATCTCAGCCCTCAGCGTGGTGATCTCCAGCTCGTACTCCTGGGTCTCCTCGCTGAGGCGCTGCAGCTCGACCCGCCGGCGACACAGCTCCTCCTGCAGCGAGGCGATGTCGTTCTCCCTCTCTGCCGCCGCCTCCTCTGCCGCCTGTTGGAGCAGGAACACCTCCTCCTGAGCGACACGCAGCTCCTCCTGGGCCTCGGCCACCTCGCTCTCCTTCTCCTCCTCCAGGCTGTCCATCTCCTCCTGCACAGAACGCAGCTGGGCTGTAGGGAGAGGAGGAGGGCAATGTGGGTTAGACTGCAGTATCAGTATAAGTGTATAAATGTGTGTGTGTGTGTGTGTGTGTGTGTGTGTGTGTGTGTGTGTGTGTGTGTGTGTGTGTATGATCTTACCTGAGGTTTTGCATCAGTGGGCCTGCATGTGTTTGTGTGTGTGTGGGTGATGTGTTCTTGTGTGTGTGTGTGTGTGTGTGTGTGTGTGTGTGTGTGTGTGTGTGTGTGTGTGTGTGTGTGTGTGTGTGTGTGTGTGTGTGTGTGGGTACAGTTTGGAAGAGGAGCTGATGTAACTGATGGTAACAGACCTTTTTCTCAGGGTCAGATTCAGATGTTGGCTTAGTATTTTCAGGAAAGGAAAATATTCAACAACAAGAGCAATAGTAAAGGGTAATGGCAATAAAACCAGTAATTACTCGATTAAACAGTTCGGATGTAATTCATGCATTGCAGATCCATCATTAAATAGTTTGGCAGTTTCCCCAACTGACTGAAAAAAAAGTCGTAGCTTTAAAAACTATGCACAGCTCCTCCATTTTCTATATTCAATTGTCTCTTTTTGTGTAAAGACTTTGTTTCCTTTCTTTCTTTTTTCTTACTCAGAGCCATTATCCTTGTTTCTTTGTTGGTATTGTGTTGGTTCTGAGGTGTGTTTTATTGATCACTCATGATTGAGCTCAAATCTCAATAAGGATTTCTGAGGAATAATTGTGTCTCTGTGTGAATGATTTCTTTACGTAAAATGTCATTTTAAAAAAATGGTCACAAGAAATGAATTGCCCCCGAATCAATAAAGCAAATGATTGCAAGCGTTCTAGTCAGTCACATACCTATCTTACCATACAGTGACATACAAGATGGAGGTCCTGTTGTCAAAATTGGCATCGACCTTAACTATCGACAGACAGGACAAATGTAATAGGCAATAGCTGATTTGAATGTTTGATTGATTTTTCCTGGTTCCGGGGAATAGTAATAGTTATTGTCTGGGTTATTTCAAAGAACAGAGCTTCACTGCGGAGCGTTTTATTATGTCGATACCTTGTAGATTCATGATCTGTCGTGTGAAGGCTTCAGCTTGATGGGCACTTGCCAGACGCTCATCCTCCAACAGACCTGGTGGAGAGAGGAAGTGGAGAGGAGTGGAGGAGAGTGGGGAGGGGAGGGGAAGTGGGTAGAGAGATAAGAGGAAATGTTAGTTCAGCAGGCCAATAGAAAGATGACAACTTGATAAGCGGTTCAACCTTGAGGCATGACTGAATGACACAAGCAGTTCTGTGTGTCACAATACAACATGAGCCGGACCATCGGTATTAGTATAAGATTTGTTACTATATCAGTTTTATAAATATCCTATATGTATACGACAATAAGATCACATGACAATATAACTTCACAAAAATAATTTTAAAAAATGGACAAAGAAAAAATATGATAACGAGACAAAATAAAATTGGCAGCTTGTTTTAATAATCGTCATATTGATAATTATGATCTTTACCTCCCTAACGTAATTCTCTGACCGTTTACACTCAGGACCCCCCCCCCCCCCCCCCCCCCCCCCCCCCACAACAGCTGCCAGCAGCATGAACAGCTGACTGTTCCCAGTGGGAGTTGACCAAAAGAGATTTCTGGTTGTGGTCGAGGTAGGACACCCAGTCTGGAAGCTTCCCTCAGCAGGCAGGCAGTTGTCTGAGGAATGCCTCTACCGCTGCCAAACAAACATCTGAGCTCACCATGCCATGTCTTATAGTGTCACACACAGTCATAAACACATAGTCATAAATACGCAAACACACACACACACACACACTGAGTTCACTGTAGCACCATACCCAAGGCTTTACTCATTGCTGGTGTCCCTGAACGTTAAGCTCATCATTTCTAAGCTATGAAGTGATGCTCCATTTAGCGCCCATGATGAGGACCTGTGTCAGTGTCAGTGTCATGTTCAACTCGATTGTGATGAACAGGAGATGTCTCCGGTGGAAGGTTAAGCTGGATGGAGAGGACAGGGGTTTTCTTCTGTGGCTGTGTGTAAAGAAGGTTGATATACTATAAGTGTTGCTTAAGTGAGTGTATAAGTGAGTTCTTCAGAATTTTCCCTTCTCCGTGCACCTTGGCAGCAGGTGAAGTTGTGCCAGAAACCCACACTCTCCACTTTGTTTATTGGTCTAGAATAGATAACATTTCACCCACCACCTCCATTGCAGAGATTTGAGAAACTGGGTCTCAAGAAATGCAAATGCAAGATCAATATTGATCAGATGCAGAGAAATGAGGCCCATCGAGCATTTAAATGAGATACTGAGCAAGTTTCTGTATGGCAGCCTCTGCCATCATTGTATGAATGTGAAACTGATCCTTTTTGGTCAACCGTGTTTACACTGGACACACTGTGCAGATTGCATTGAATTTCCACGACATGATTAAAGGTTAAGGGAGATTCTAGTTCTGGCTAACTGCGCAACATCTGCTATGCTACAAGAGCTACAGGGATTTCCAGGATATTCCAGTATTTGAGAGTATTTGTGTATTTGAGAGGATTTCTTTTTACTTTTTACGTTGCCCAGGATGACAGGATTTAGGGTATGTGGAAGATGTTTGCATTTGGTTCCATAGATTTTGATTTCAGGTCAGATGACTGTTGAATAAAGGGAAGATAGATGATTCAAGGCAATAAATAATGAATAAATAGTATACAGTTATTTCCAAGGCTGTGAGTCTCACCTTGCAGCTCATGGAAGCCCTCCTGGTGTTTGTTGGAGGTCTCTCTGGCATCGTCCAGCTCCAGCAGCAGCTGCAGCACCTGGGCCCTCAGCTCATCCAGCTCCTGCTCCTCCGTCAGCGGCTCCTGCTCGTTCTTCATCTTCTCGTCCCCATCGCCTTCCTCCTCCTTCAGCTTCCTCTCTTCCCCTTCCTCCTCCTGAGCTCTCTCCTGGTCCATCTCCTCCTTCTCGTTGTTCTCCTCCAGCACGCCTCTCTCCTTCGCTGTGATGTTGTTGTCCATGGTGGGGCTGCACTCTGCTTTCAGATCGCACGGGTCATCTGATGACAAAATGACAGCGGCGTTAGAAAGGGATGCCTGATAGGTGAAGAGAGGGAAACGCAACACAGACTGTGTTTTCTTTTGAATCAACAGCACCATCTTGTGATTGAAGCGGCACTGAGTTCTTTGAACACCAACATCTATTCCACTCATGTACCTCGATTTAACACTCTGATTTAAATATACAGAACTACTGATAGCCCTCTTATGAGATTAGAGCTGAGATTTTCAAAGAAAAAAATCAAGAACTCCATTCTTGTCGGGAAGAACGCATTAAAAATATATATGTCGAAACATGTCTCCTGTGTCAAAGTTTTGACACTATGTGGTTGTTAAGTGAGACGTCATTAATACATACCACGTGTTGACTTAATTACAATGTTAATTCACATTACGTTTTACATTTAAATTTCTGACCAGTAGGTGGAGTGAGTTAGCTGACACAATGCGGTGAGAGAAGGGGGGAGGTGGGCCTGTATGCTGAAGCAATCACTATGACTCACCACTCAGCAATGCACCGCCAAGTCCATAATAACCCGAGCTACCAGTCATAGTAAGAGATGTGACAAACACACATCTCTCTCTGGTATCACACTGTGTCACATTACATGGTCGTCTGCCATTTTGCTTTTGCTTTTTTTGTGTTGGTTTTCTTCGTCCTTGCAGACAGCCTGGACTGAGCTGTTGTTATTGGGGTCTGTAAAGCCCAATGAGACATTGTATATGATGAAGAGCCATACTAATAGACTTGATTTGACACTAACCGCTGTTGTTTGCTTCTGCGAAGACGAATGCAGAGCAGGTTAGAAAACTGGAAGGAAGGGCATCATGACGGTAAATTCCCATTTGACTAGGAAGAAAAAGCTTTTCCCATTAGTCAGATTAAATTTGCTGCCAGGCAGGAAAGACCAGAGGTAAAAGGAGATTATATCCACAATGTTAGTTTGTTCTGAGGTGCAATTAGAGGTTAAAAAATCACTCGTGCATCAGTTACTGCCTTATCCCTTGAAATTTGGCTTACATCACACACTGGCCTACATTTCTCTCTTAATAACACGCCCTGCAGGGTCAAGTCCAATCTCAGAACTAAATTGATGTGTAGCATCACGCATTCATGTTTGAGTGATCTCCGAGTGCCTCAAAATTGCTGTTTGTGCTTAGAAAGCAGTGTGAGGATGAGACAGGGGACTGGTGTTGAGAAGAAGGAGCAGCAGGGGACACGGTAAAGTATTAACTAAAGATCTACCTAATTAAGAGTGATGCTCAGCGGTGTAATCTTGGCTCAGGGGATGCTTCCATCTCTTGAGGTAATTATTTCTCTGCCTTGTTGTTCCTCTCACTAGATGTAACTATTTCCATCACAACCGAGCAGTTGCACCATTTTCCTATTGTATCTCTATAACATTAGCAGCAGACCGCTTTCTTCATGTCTCATAATAATGTTCATTTAAACAATGCAACCCCTGAAAGTCGTGTGAGGGGTTTCATGAGCGCTGGGCTATTTTGTCATTAAACGTTGATGCTGGTGTAATGAGTTAGTCATAAAGAAGAGAGCTGGAGGAAGCCGTGTGGCAGGGAGAGAGCCGGAGCTGCTTGTATAGCCAGCGGCAACTAAAGGCCATCAAGAGGCAAAATGAATGCCCCCTAATGAATGTTACTCACGTCCGAATCCTTCAGGATTTCTAGCTTGGGGCGTGATAACTGACAGCTTTAGCTCAAGCCATTTGTGCTTAGGTTTCATAGCTGTGTAGCATTCAGACTGTTCTCAGATGGGCACAAACTACAAACTACATACGATCAGAAACAAACTGTGACACAGATTACGGCAAGAAATACGTTTTGTACACACTTTTTTCACACTTTCTGCACCGCTGCTCTGTTTTCAACTTCCTTTGATGACATCTTTGCGAAGGATTCAACCGCTACCAACATATTATTCTGCATTCATCTCCGACTCTAAACCACTCCAACTATCGGTTCAGTGTTGCCGTAAGTCTGCCTGCCTGCTATTCCCAACAGCCTGTTAATCATCTCAGTCCTCAAGGAAGCTTTATCCCCTCACCTTGTGAGTGAATGTCGAATACATTGTGCAGCAGAATCAGCTGCAGCAACACCTGTGATCACTCCACCGCATACTTGGCACAGCGCTGGTCTTCAGTCACGCAGGGCTTGCATTAGACATGGACGCTGCTTGCATACAAGAGCAGGGGCGGGCAGGAGAGTCATCTCAGGAGCGGTGTTACGGCTCCGGGGAGAGGATGGCTTTATCTAGCCATGGCACATTCCTTTGTAATCACACTGCAGCAAAACACATTGAGGATGTCACTGCAAACATTGTGCCACTTTAGAGAGGAGACAACAAGCGAGACTGACTGTTCTTTGTCAGCATCTTAGAATAGCTGTCCGAGATTAAATGTGAGCATCAACGTGGCAACACAAGCCCTTTGTTTTGCCTCTGATTTAGTGTTCAGTGATGGAGTAATGAAATTTGGACTTTGCCAAATTGAGGAGCAGAGTGAGGATTTTAGCAGAGAGAGGCATGCTAGCAGAGGCGTGTATGTGGGACAGAGCTGCTTTTACCTAGCACCACAGGCAAGCCTTTCTCCATAAAACACTGCGGTTTCACTTATACTTCTGCACATTAAATATGCAGCAAAAATAAAAATCTATCGTACAGTGTGGTAGAGTAGATAGCAATTTACTGAGTAAGAAATGTCTGCAAAAGGAGTTGTCATTTTACCTTAACACGTTTCTACAATCTTGATTTGCATACTGCTTTATGTAATCAGGTGTTATCTGATTTAAAATGTGAACTTCTCTATGTAGCACATCTCCATTCTCCCCCTCTGACTGCTAGTTAAATATCTGATTTCACTGTATTGAGAGGAACATTTGGAGCCAAATCAGCTGTGAAAAGAAATGGCGGCCCACAGAAACCCGAGCTGCAGGCTGTCGACAGGTGTGATGAGACGGTTGCCTTGTGCTGAACCAAGCTTGAAAATGGGATTGGGGAGACAGGTGGTGCTTGTTTATGTGTGTGGCATATAATTATATATCCTAAAACGTATATGAATGTAGGCCTATGCGCTTGTACCTGTGTGTGTGAATATATACAGTGGCATGCAGGCTCGTGTATCATTAGGTTGTATTATCTCTTGGGCCCACTTATGATGAGTTCATATACACATATAGGATCACACGGGTCTGAATATATGCCGTGGATCTCGGCAGCTGTGTAGGAGGCCATGCATAATGCACCCCGCTACCCCGGCTTTGAAGCCATCTCGGCACTGATGTTGTAGCTATTCCTCTACAGCTGGAACACTTCCTCAGCAACACATAATGTAGGGAGGGAGAGTCGGAAAGGACGGAGAGACTGCGCGAGAGCAAAAGAGGAAAAGGAGGAGAAGACAATAAAAGAGGGGCAAAGAAGGAGGAGTCATGAAGTGCCCGAGGGGACTCGAGCTGCTCACTTTCTCTTGAAATGACGTAGAAGGACTCAGGTGAAGCAGCACACTAATTAATCTCCATGGAGACCTATGCACACCAACAACCCAGGGCTTCACCATGTGGAAAGTCACCATGGTGATAAAGCTGTTTTGTTGCTTTTACTAAGCATGGAAATCTGTCTGTCTGCTTTTTGCTTTTCCCCACAGAGCAGCCCAAGTGATTTTATCAGGTGTCATTCATGAAGCCCATATGGCGAAGCATCAAATGAGGTTTTCTGACTTCAAACGGTGTGAGACTCAAGAGCTTGAGATGAGGAGGGGGCTACAGGGTAGGAGGTCTCATGAGGTTAATGCGAGGTTATCTCTTTCTCTCTCTCAGTACTTTGAGCCTGAAAACTGAGGAACAACAGCAGCAGGAGGCGACAAGAAAAGAAACAGGAATCATGAGCACCAAAGAGTTGGACTGACTTAATGAGCCGCTCTGTTATTTAAATGGAAATCCATGTTTGCACTTTCAAAGTGAGATAAGAGAAAATGGGTCAACGGAATAGAGGTACATCGTAGAATGAGCTATAATTCGGCCTCATTAGATGAGCGTGCACATAATCTGTGTCCGTGTGTACATACTGTCGGTGAAAAGATGCTTTTTTTCAGGAGTGGTCGTGTGGCTGTGATGTGTTTGTGTGAGCATGTGCTTGTTGCGTATTCCGTTCAGAGATATGAATGGCGACAGAGAACAAAGCATGAAAACAAGTGGTGTGGGAACAATCCATGTGATCACACATCACATCCCACCTGAAAGCAATCTCCGTGGAAGGTTTCGCATCACTTAAATCACAGAGGGAAGAGGGAGTAGCTGCCAAATCTGAAATGGATAAAGACCCAGAGGGAGAGAGAGTGCGCCCTAATGACAGGTTGACGGCGCCGAGCATTTCTGCGTAGGGAGAAGAAAAGTTTTTAGAAATCCATAGAATAACCCGCAGGAAGGAGCCGCATGAGTTCTTGAACCTTCTCTAGTCACCCGAAAGTTTTAGGAATTTTTCCATTATGCAACCCAGAGAGAATCAAATAACATGTGGCACACTCAATTTTTCTAGGGGCCTGCAGAGTGCCCTGAAAGCCTGCTTTAAAAAGCACTAAAGTCTGATGGGGGGAAACGGGGATAAGGTGGTGCAGAGGTTGGTGGGGGATGCTGGGATGCCTGAGGGTGGAAAAACATGCGATGTTTGTTTTCATTTGCCGGGCCATATTAAACACTGATGTTAGAATCTCACACTGTTGTTTTTTTCTCAGCAGGTCTCTGCAGCTCCCAGATCTACAAAGTGTGTCTACAGCAGCAACTTTGCTGTTTATTAGTTCCAGAGAGCTGAGAGAAATCCTGTTTGTGCAGCCTTTGGGAATAACAACACTGCTGATGTGAATCCCACAACGTGAGGGCACAACACCGGAGAAAAGCAGGAGAGGACAGTAGAGAAATGCTGTGTGGGCTGAGCCACTGGCAGGTGCAAAGGTTTGTGTTTCTCTGCGTGTGTGTGTGTGTGTGTGTGTGTGTGTGTGTGTGTGTGTGTGTGTGTGTGTGTGTGTGTGTGTGTGTGTGTGTGTGTGTGTGTGTGTTTGTGTGTGTGTGCGTTGGAGGGTGTGTGGGCGCTGAGAGCAGAGGATTGCGTTTGAAAGAGGGGGATGAGATATTGAGTGGGAAAGCAGAGAGAAGGATGGAGAGAGATATGGCCAGCGACTCGTGCAAGTGGGAGGAACAATATGGTGGCGGATGGTTGGAGACACACAGACAGCTTGCAAATGTCAAACCGGCTTTTTTTTTTTATTTTAGAGGCATTTTTTTCAGTGCTGAGTGGAATTACTTCTCAGCAGGATTGAAAATCCATTGAAAATAAAAGCCTCAAATAGAACTGTTTAGCGCAAAGTCCCTTTTTCCTAAGAACCCTGACTGATGTTTAGCTGACTGACCTCAGCCAGGAAAGAATAAATGCAGTTTAATCCTTTTAGATCCACACATTCAAAAAGATACAAAGTAATACTACTAAATCCCTTTTTTTGTTTGCTGTATGTCTATTCTTTTTAAGATCAGGATTCACGCTACATTAACCCAAACACTCGCCATCACCACACGTTGAAGTTCCAGCTTTAAAAGCACATCTCAGGCTGTGACGAAAGGAAAGAGGTCTCCAGAGTTAAGATAACAGGAAGAAGTATTGGGGAGGAAGAATTTTCCCCTGAGACAGCATCCATGTTATGATGGCCAATACGCAGGCTACAGCATAATAAATGTAAGAAAGGAAATTACCACTGAGACCAAAAGTGGTTTAATAAGTCTACAGGGCAGGGGGGGAGGCTCCGCCAAATACTTGTTATTGAGAGTTCAACTTTAGGACAGTACAGGAAAAGGAAGCCAGATTCAGGCAACCTGTCCGGCTGGTCCAAGGGCTGTTGACCTGTGGTTCTCTCTGAGCCCCTCCACACCAATAAACATCCTCCTCCCAGCGTCCCACACAGAGCAGCTCTGTCAAAACACACTCTTCTCCCTTGTTGGGACACACAGACACAAGAAAACATTCCACACATTGCTCCCTGCAGCCAGTTACACAGTACTGACTCTGTGAGAATGCATTGTGCCAAATAATCATAGAGCCACATTCAGGGACATCATTACCAGCTTACCAGGGGCTGTCCAACACACAACCATGATATGCAAAATGAGTCTATACACAAGAATTCAAGTGCGAGCTGAAAGCAGTCTGAAATGTAAAGTTTAAAAACAAGCTGAGATAAAATAAATCACTTCATGACTCCACATTGCATCAATCCTCAATCATCCTCAGAATAACCTGTGCAACACAGCTAACTAATGACCGCATTATTTCCTGAGTCTATACTTGCCAGCCTTCTATTATTACCTGGCAGCATGTCGCCTCCATCAAATGTCCACAGATGCCACAGCCGACAGTAAAACCCAGTCGTCAGTCAGTCTGTCAGCCCGACCACAGCTCCTAATAAAGACGACGGGCTCCCACCTCCCCGCTTCCTACCAGCTGACCACCTCTCTCCATCTCCTCCGCCTCCTCAGTTCACCGCCCCATCCCTCACTTCAGGAGTAAACACTCTTCCTCAGCAGAGATAAGCATCGACCCCCTGATCTTGATCTGTTAGCGCGGTGCTAAAAACACACGCGCACACACACACACATACACACAGAATCGAAAACAGACAGCGATAAAAACAGCTGCACAAACCTGTAGAGTCCAAAGCCTCCTCGATGAGTGGAGGTAAACGCAGTCCATCCATAGCCCCCCTGTAGCTGCAGCAAAGAGGGAGAGACAGATAGAGTGGGCGAGAGAGGGTCAGAGGCTCCACGCGCCCACCTCAGCTGCAGGGACGGAGAGAGAGAGAGAGAGAGAGAGAGTAGGCTACTGAGCACAGCGTCAAGTACTCGCACACACACGCGCAGGCTTCAATGCACATATGCACACTCACACAAATACAGGCTGGACCTCGGGAGAATTTAGGGAGGATACGGGGAGCTGAAGGCTAGCTCTGGAGCGTGGGAGAGATGCCGAGAGGGAAGAGGGGAGGAGCAGAGTGGAGGGAAAGATGCTGTTTTCCAGACGTCTCCCTTCGCAGACGCTCTCTCTCTCTCTCTCTCTCTCCCCCCCCCCCCCCCCCCTCTCTCTCTCTCTACCTGCCTGGTTTACACTCTTTTTTTAGCACTTGTTTCAACTTCTTCCCATTTTTCAGTGCCTGTTTCCTCCTTTCCCCCCACTAAAACTAATACAATGCCTGTATCATCACACTTACATGAATAAGGCCCATATTAAAATACAGGTAATTTATTTTGTATTCTAGTTTCCAGAAATTAAATTGAATATGGAAATCTTGGAGTTTCCCTTTGATATCAGAGACCTTATGAAGTGTTAAATCATTTGAGAGCTCCAGCGTGACAGAGTTGGCAAAACAGTAGCTCTCCAGTGGATGGCAATGCATTTAGCTGCCAAATGCTAAATCTATAAATATTTTATCATGCAGATTCCAACAGGCTTGCCTACTTCCTAATAAACAAAGTCGAGGATTTGAATATATGAGACAACAAACCAGTGATGGGGACTTGGACTGCGCACAGCGACTTGAGACTTGCAAAACAATGACTTGTAAGCATCTCTGGGTTTGAGAGGCTTGTGTGTATAACGTATGTAATGTATAATGTAAATAGCCTTTTTAAAGTGATCATATATCTATCATATAAGTGATCAAAGGATGCAGTACATGCATTGGATTCCTTATAGCTATGCAGTGTTCTAAGCAGACCGGATGGCATGTGGCAGATGACAGAATGCTGATTACAACCAAGACATTTGAGACTTGACTTGGACTTGTTAAAAAAATGAATTGTGAGCATTTCTGCAACAAACAACAAACAGGTTTCCAAAAAGAGTTCAGAGGATCATACCACCAAAACATATGCAAACTCTACTGTCTTTTGCTTCCTGCAGCGTTCACCATTCATTTGTGTTTTCCTACCTACACACACGCTTCCTCAAACCCTCGTGTATGTTTGGCCCCTAAGCCAAATGAATTTACCTATAATGAGGTCCAGACAGGCTGTTGTAATGGAGGCTGACAGCTCGCACTGCAGATTACTGATCACTTCCCGTCCATTGTTCATTTCCTCCCCTTGCTGACTCTCTCTCTCTCTGTTTACTGCCAATGAACAGTGGCTCTTATACTATAAACAGCATCTGAAACACACTCACACACCCTCCATTTTCATCACATCCTTTCACACACATGTCTTTCTGTCTCTCACCTCTTTCTTTCTCAGCCGCTATCACATCTGGCAACTTCTGTGCGGCAGGCCTAAGGAGCCAGAAATGTGAGGTGTGCCGTGAAACAGTCTGAAAATATACCAGCGTAGAGAGAGAGAGAGAAAGAGAGAGAGAAGAGAGAGAGAGAGAGAGAGAGAGAGAGAGAGAGACAGAGAGAGCGAGAGAGAGACAGAGAGAGAGAGAGAGAGAAAGAGGGGAAAGGAGGGCCCGGCTTAACCGTTAGCTGGCCCAGTAGGATATTCCTATCACAGCACTGTCAGAGAGCAGGAAGTGAACACAGATGTATACACACACACACATTCTCACATTGAACAAGCCGACACCTGAAAGAGGAAATGTAAAAAAAAAACCCAAAAAACAGAAGTTAGTGTAACTGAAATAGAAAGACGCAGAAAGTCTGAGTCTCGACATGTGGTTGTTTGTACCTGTGATAAACAGCCAGTGATTGCTCAGGGACAACAAGTAACAATGGATAAAGGGATTTGATGTCCTCTTATAAGCACTTCTTTTTTACTTTGGTGTGGCTCTGCTCAGCTTTTCCTCGGGGTGCTATAATCCCTAGACAAGCATGGTGAGCATGGTGGCATCTTTCAACTTGATGTCGTCCCACAGTCTCCTTAACACACACAATAACAGCCCACACACACGCACTCACACACACACACACACACACACACACACACAGGAAGAAGAACAAGCTGGGAAGAGAGTTGGCTGACAAGGTGTTGATAATGAGCTGACAATGTCTGGCTTCAAGCCACCTGTGTCACTCCAGTGAGGCAGAATCCTGGTTGTAGGGCAGAACGGGAACAGAAGAATGCAAATACCAGATTAGACTATGGTCAAACACTAACATTATTCCCACTGTTTGGTTAAAGCTGCTGTTTCGCTGCTATTTGCCAAAGTACACTGAGATGATTGTTGAATGCTTGGCTGTTGGACGCCACACTTTGTGAAATTTGGTCAAATTCTTTATCACGGCAAACCCAAAGTATCTACAAGTGCCATTCCACAATGAGAGTGTAAGCGATCAGCCGTTTGCTCATAACACAGAGCTGTCCAACAGAGTGTGAGGTCATACGCAGGGAATCTCTCCACTCATACTGTGGTCTTTGTTTTGTCCAGATTCAACAAGTCATACGCCCACAGCTAGAGTACAGACCTCAGGAATGTGTGCCTGTAATTGACATGTAAGTCAAATGGACACGCGCAGACGCAAACACACAAAGGGCCAACAGTTTCTTTTTAACATATTTGCAATGCTGTGGATTCGATGTCAGTGTTTAACATGGATTTGCATAAAAATGTGGACCATGAATATGATTATGTGTTGAATTTGTGTGCCTGATGAATAAAATGAGTGAACCCCTGACTTTTCCTCCAGCACCATCATCAGGTCAAATTTTCAATTTCCTTTGGTTCATAAGCAAAGACCTTCGAAACTAATGACATTCCCATCGCCTCAGTTCTGCAGCATTGTTGCACATCAGAACATCCTCACAGAGCAGCTAGTTTGTTCATTTTTTTAATAAAGGCACATTTTCATCTGCAGTCCCTGGCCAGGTTGATGTTAAGAATTAAAAGAAAAACAGCAAAAAGCATGCAAACAACTTCAGAACAGATATAGTACAATCATACTGGATTACCAACGATGTAAAGATGGCAACTGCCTCAGGGCACCAAATGTCCCAATTGTTGTGTCTTTTGTCTTAAAGGAAATTGTGAAAAACTTGGGACAGGCAGTACTTGAAATATAACATTGTCTGCAGAGGGTTAATCAAGCCCCGAGTAGAATACAGCACTAAAGAACAGAGGCCTAAACGCAGAGCATACAGAGCAGTGGCCGACATCACATATGGCATGAAAACCTTAAATAGAATAGAATTCAAAGACGTTGATGGACAGAGAAAAATGTAACTATTGTTTCTCCAAAAAGCAAATGAACGCTCAAAGCAAAAGTACCATATGTTGTTTAATATCTCAAATCAGCTCTACTGATTATAATGTTGACTGCTTGTCCAGCTGCTTGTACACGCATTAGGCTAACATAATTTGCTAGTGGATACCCCAGAGGAAACAATATGCTGTATAATTACTCTCTAGTGACAGTGTATCATTGTCACTGTCAGCTGGCCATGTAATGGAACCTCAGAGCCATAAAAGACAGCGATTCACCCCACAATCCCCTTCACACCACGAGGCTGCCAGCCTTTAACTACAAGCATCGCTGCGGCGCTCTGTGGTTGCCTAGCAACTAAAGGAAATTGGAAGGTGCATTTGATTTAGGGCATTTTAAGAAGTGATTTATATGAAGACCTTGGTGATAAATGTTGCTATAAATCTGGAATTTTCCACCGGCGGTTTCTGTGTATTTGTTACTGGATGTTCTAATTCTGGTCACAGACGTCACAGCTGCAGATCTTGCGCCCGCTGAGGGATGAGACTGTCGCTCTTTGCTGGATGGAATATATTCTAAAATATATACATATATATATTATAATATTCTAGGTATATTTTTATGTTATAGTGCAAAGGCAGAGGAAGGGAACATGGCCTGTTTCCATGACACCATAAACAGGAAATGGGAAGGGCCCAGCGCTGCCAGAGGAGTCTAAATCAATGTGGAAGTCGCCAGAGAGGTCAAAACATTCCCATAATATGAGTTCATCCACTCAGTGACTGAAACACACACACACACACAACACTCACATATGTATTCATAAGCACACATATATAACACACTCCCAAAATGTAAAACCATCCATGCTTAAAGATATTCTAACCACACATTTCCCACTCTCTCTCTTTTGAATATGAATGTGTCCCTCTCACGCCCCCTCAGAAGAAGAGAGCGGGAGCGACACTGCGGCGGTCCTTTTGGTGGCCTCCTCCATGCAGGTCCCATCCCCTACGGTCGCCATGCCAACCTATGTGAGGAGGAGGCTTAGCTGTGGAGCCCAAAGAGATTTGATGAGGTCCTGGGATAATTAGCAGCTCATTATGGAGCCCAGTGAATGGGCCAACGAGCTCCAGGAGCCACAAGAGAGAGCTCAATGGAAAACACACAGGACCGGAGCACACATCAAAGGGAAGCGCTCACTTTTCAATTTCACATAATGCAGAAGAGAGCGAGATTGGGAAAGAGAATAATGCTCTCAGTTCACACCTACAAATATAGCTCATAATCCCCATTTTTAAGCCTATGTGTGTGTGTGCGTGTGTGCGCGAGTGTGTGTGGGTGGGCGTCTGTGTGGCTGTGTGTGTTAGTCAGGATCTCTGCGTCACACCAATCGCAGTATTTTTTTTCCCCAGGCGCCCTTAGTTGCTCCACAAATGCACAAAACACCAACCGTTCTCACACACACACACACATCACACAGGTATTTGCACACAGCTCACATTTCCAATCTTAAACTTAAGCTCTCATAAAGTAGAGGAACACTGCGTGAGTGCCAAATATCCACAGTTAAGCGATCTGTCTATCATCCACATCCCTGTTCCTGTATCTCAGCGTGCGTCTGTGCCTCTATTTGGCATGCAGGCAGGCACTAGGCAGGCAGAATGAACCGTGCACACCGCTGTGCCAGGTGACCCATATTGCAGTGCTGCTGAGTTTAACAGCGCATGGGCTTTCTTTTTGTCTGGATGTGTATGTTTGTGTGCTCCCTGTCAGTGATATGCAGCAGTACTGTTGGTGCTGCTGTCTTGTTGAATACGTGTGACATGTTATCTGTTATTTGAAGGTGATGTAAAACATGACATGCATGTCATTACTTATTGTTGTATCTGTGGTATATGGTTGGAGCTGTGCTGTTGCGTGTTGTGCCAAAATTGGCTGAGGGTTCATTAAAGGAACTGTAATTCAATTTAATACCTCTCTCTCTCTAATCATCAGCATCCTGGGTACCAAAATCCACCCTGATGGGAGACACATCAGTCACAGTTACAGTCTACAGAAATAATTTCTGTCCACAGCACGGAATACAATACAACCTAGATTTAGTGTTCATGAAAATATACAAAAGCATGCTTCAATGGAGCTGTGCGCTCTAGAGAATTGTAGAAATGTGTTGAAAAACTGAATCTTCAATGTTAATTTGTTACAACAGCAGAGGGCGCTACTCTTCCACATTGTTTGTGATATTCCTGCCTACATGACACTGTTGTCTATTGTCCTCTCACCCCTCTGTGATGTTAGTCTTACTGTTTGTGTGAAGTTGTGGCATTGATTTTGACAGAATGAAAATGAATCATTTATATATGAAACATGCATAAATCCTGGTTGGTACCATGAAGGCTGTGTAAGATGCTGCAGCCTTCCAATATGTTTTCTTGGTCTCTAACGTGACAACAGTGCAGCGCCTCCACCCTCTGGTGGTGAAGAAGGAGAGAGTGTTTAGCAATAAAAGAAGAGCAAGTATGTGTGGTATTCATGTTGAGTGTAACTTATTAGAAACTGTATGTGGGGTAAGTTTTTATGAGGTCAATTCTTCTGGTGCAAATCTCTAAAATGAAAACAAAGAAATCTACTGTGAATGCAAATAGGATACTCTCAGGAAGTTTCACTGAGTTAATAAACTTCCGTCTGTTTCCTTATTTACACTAATTGCAACTGGGTGAAGTAATCTTTGATTTTCTGGCTGTTGTCTGCACTCCACTGAGACTTCTGGATACTGAAAAATAGGAATCACATGACGAATACAACGACCAATCACCAAACAACTCCATGGGTCACAGGTCGATTAAAAAGTCTTGTTTAATTTAACAGAAAGTGTCAGACAAAGGCACATAATGCATGAAAATACAACTGATTGATCACGTAGTGCACCAGAGATGAAAAGAGAATGTAAACCAGATCTGTGGGTAAAACTTCCTCAAATATGTCAAAACATTAACAAAAAAAACATATGATACGGTCAGTAGACGACAAACACAAATGTGTTATTATGGCAGACAAACATTTAAAAAAGTGGTCCGTGGCTTCACTTGAGATCATCATAGGCAATGTTCGTGAGACAAACGTGACAGAACACATCAATCAGTCAAAAATTGGCTCGTAGATCATCACAGATCATCAGACATGAGTACTGAAGGCTCTTTGTTGCTCCTTCGAAAAAAGGCCCTGCATCACAGTATAAACCCATAGCCTCTCAATCACATTATTAGTAAAAGACAAAAATCACACTCTTAAGACATAAAGAGAGCCTCTGGACTGTTGTGTGTCGTTTGGGTGTGTGCGCGTGCGTGTGCCTGCACTGGGGAGGTGGCCTGGTTGCCGTTGATATTTCCATGCTACCAGCGCGGTAATGCAGTGGGATTGATTTTTGCCCCTTCAGAGAGAAGACAGCTGGTCTTCTAAGAGCCCAGCAGCGGCTTCAGTGGTTATGGATCTCTCATGCCAACATTAATGACACTTCCACACCCGACCCCAACAGCAGCAGCACCCTGTCACTGTAAAACATCGACGTACAAACGTTCACTCCTAAAAGAAACATATTTAAAACAGAGCTCTTACAAATCAAACATATTGCACTTTAAACATCAGGAACAGTAAACAGAAGGAAAATAAAACCTTTAAGGAATGACTGACCACACAGGGCAGACAAGGCAATAAGGAATTAAAATACAGGTTGTCCATTGCCTCTGTGCTTCAGCCTGTAGATTCTTCAATTAAAAGAATAGTTTAACATTTGGGGAAATATGCCTTGATTTGTTTCAGTTAGATTTGAGGATTGATACCACTCTCATGTCTGTATGCTAAACATGAAAGTTATATGAAGCTACAACCAGTAGCCAGTTAGCTTAGCTTAGCATAAAGACTAAAACAGGGGGAAATAGCTCGCCTGTCTCTGTGCAATGGTAAAAAATGCATCTTTGTGTACCTCTGAAAACAAACCAAAAACTAGAGTTTCTACACATTGGTTTGTGCGAAGATTAAAAACACAAGATGTTTAGATGACGTGTTAATTAGTTAGCTTCAGAGGTGCTGGTAGGTGGATTTTGTTACCTTTGGACAGAGCCACGCTAGCTGGCTCCCCCTGTTTTCAGTGTTTATGCTAACCTAAGCTAACTGTCTGCTGGCAGTAGCTTCACATTCACTGTACAGATATGGATGGTATTGATCGTCTCATCTAACTTTTCGCAAGAAAACGAATAAGCTTATTTCCCAAAATGTACAACTATACCTCCAAGGGTTTCATTAGCATTTCATAACTATGGCAAACAAGATACCAAGCTTGAGGTTTTGCGTGTGTGTGTGTGTGTGTGTGTGCGTGTGTGTGTGTGTGCAATGCTTTCAAAGGTTTGAGAGAAAGAATAATCAAGAGTGAGTCTCATGTGCACTCCTCTCCACCCTTGTTGATCCTTGAATCGACTATTAATGTATTGTGATTCATAGCAATGCTTGGAGATGTACCAAAATGTACTGTTATATAAATATTATTTTAAAGGTTAAATTGAAAATTGTTAGCAACAGACATTCAAGTTCTAGACAAGAAAAAAAATGCAATTTCATTCTGACTTCTGTAAATGCGTGGCGATCGTGTCTTCTGACGATTGTACAACCAATCCTCTTAGACAGTCCTATCCTGACAACAGAGAGCGTCCATGTTTCTGCAGTATTATTATCAGTGTGCACTCATCAGTATCAGGCAGGTACCAGCAACCTGTCTATGGCGTACTGTAAACGGTCCCAGTTCTTCCAGAAAATGGTCAAAAAACAAACTCCCAGGAAGGTAGCTACTACGTGGTGCCGGCTCCTCATCATTGGAGCAGCAAACTTGGCCGCAGTGGAGACACACACCAGGATGACGGTGATGATGGCCAGCATGATGTTGATGCACTTCCCCAGCAGGACTCGGGCGTCACGGCTCTCGAGCTGGACCGTCTGCTGCTGCTGCTGCTGGAGCTCCAGCTTGGATACTCGCGTCTGACACGACTCCAGAGCCTCCTAAGAAAGACAGAGAGAGACTTTGAGGGTCTTCACAAATGGCTAAAGGGCATTTTTCTGACGTTTTAATCTTCAATTACTCTTGAAGATCAATTATGTATCAGCAGAGAGGAACAAGAACAGAGAACATAAATGTCAATTGACAAAATAGACTGTGTTATCTGATGAAGGGAACCATTACACGAAGACAACTAATACATTCACCTATGATAATGCCCAGTGACAATAGCCTTATTAACAGATGACAAGCTTAGATGAGCTTCAGCAATAGATTCACTATTACATACCTGAATGTCCCTGGCCCTTTCATGTGCCTGGTAGGCTACCCTTTCCTCGATGCTGGCCAGTTCCTGCTTCAGATCAGTCATCTCATGTTGGTGAAGCTCTGTCAGGTCGTTCAGTTGGTCTTCTAAACGCTCAAATCTGGGAGACGGCGCAGAAATATTAGTTAGAAATTATAACTTAAAGGCAGTTTTGAATGTACTGTATATGAAATTCTATGGTGGTGCTGTGTCATTGAAGGACAATGAAAAGTTAAGTAATAATAAACATACCTGTATCTCTCTTCCTGCAGTGCTTGGCTGATGATGCCATACTCTCTCTTGAACTGAGCCTTTATCTCTTCAATGTCTTCCTCCAGCTGGCTCTGGGCGTCTTTGATCTCCCTCACCTCCTCCAGGCTCAGAGCCAATCCGCTCTGGCTGTCTCCCCCGGCCTGCTGACCCGGCACCTGCCCCGCTGACACCCCTCCCGCCGCCGGGTTCCCGTTACTGTCTGCTGAAATGGAGGCGCTCCCTGAGGAGCACTCATCATCACTGGGATACTTGGGCTTGCCCACCATAGAGGTGCTGCTGCTCAGCCCCTTTCCTGCACTGTCAGTGGGCAGCGGTGAGGAAGCATCCAGAGTGGTCTTGAGGTGGGCGATGTTGTCAGCACTGCCAAACTTGTTCCTGATGAGGTTGGCGAACTCTCTGGGCTTGCTGAAGAAGAAAGGAGGGGAGAGCGAAACACCTGGGCCAATGGTCTTGATCTTGTCCATGGTCGGGTGTCGGCCACTGCCGGTCATGTCTTTCAGCAGCTCTCTGGGAGACTCCCTGGGTAAGGTGCTGTGTTTGACAGTGGACGGGCGAGGGGATGGGCTGTGGTGGATTTCACTGTCTTTCATCTTTCGATGGTACTGCTCCAGCTTCTTTTGCATCTGGGCAATGTGTTGAGCTGACTTCTGGTTCTTCTTCTCAAACACCTGCTTGATGCGCCCTACTTGCAGCTTGTCCGCACTGTTCACCAGCTTCAGGTACTCGGCCACGTTCTCGTCCCGGGCCGTCTGCTCTATCTTCAGCTGCTCCGTGACTTTCAGGATCTTTTGCTGGAGGTTGTCCAAGCAAGAACGACTACGCTGGACCTCGGAGCCCAGAGCAGCACCAGGACCTCCGTCACTCAGATCCAGGTCAAGATTGTTCTCTGAAGAACCCCGACGCATCAACCCAGAGATGCTCAGGGAACTGCCCTCAGTACTCCGGTCCTACAAGGAGGAGAAACAACAATCAGATACAAATACTGTATTAGATGTGGAGCATTTGCAGGAATAATCTTGTACTATGGAATTCTGTTTAAGCAAACCAAGCCATCTGGAAAAGGTAAACAACAACTCTTCTTTTTCTTCCTCCTTCGGCTGTTCCCGTAAGAAGTTACCCCAGCAGGTTTTCCATTTACTTCTAGTTAATAACCCGGACCTCAACCAATCCGGTGTGAGAATCAGATTTCATGATCCACATATTTGATTTGGTATAGGTTTTATACTGGATGCCCTTCCTTATGCAACCCCCCATTCACAGCGGCCGGGGGAGGGGATACATGTTTTGGTGGCGGGAGGAAACCTGAGAACCCGGAGGAACACAAACACAGGGACAACATACAAACTCCACACGGAAAGGCCATGCCCAGGCTGGGCATCAAATCCCAAACCTTCTTGCTGTGAGTGCCTCAAGAAAAATGACAATCATTCCTCTTGTTTATCATCCAGTTTTTTATTTTATCTCACAGAATCATCAGATTCTTTATAGAGACAGGTTTCCTTATATAAATCTCCTATTTAAAAAGTGGCCGCTGCTAAGTAGCTCTTCAGAACATTGGACATTTTCAACAAACATTCTATTTTTGCTCTCAAGTTTACTTTAATGTTTTTTTTGGATGTTTCTGAGCTTCCTCTTTATTTACAGTAATTCTACAAAGCGAGTCCTTACATCTGCTCTATTCAGCTTTCCTGCTATTGCCACAGTGAGACCATCTGGGTGTGTATGTAATGCTCTTATTTGACACATCTGTTATGTTTTAGGATCCAGAATTTAATCCTGTTTATTTAGAGTATAGCACACAGATTACACAGATGACAAAATTCAGACAACAGTCATTAATGTGTGTGAAAGAAGCGGAGCGTGCACATTTAATGTAGGTCAGAACTACTGTCACACAAGGCCACAAGGCTCAGGAAATCCCTTCCCCAGACATAGTCACCTAGTTTTACAGTAAATCACCATTTTTGGGATAAAGCCTCCAAATTACTGTCTGTTTCTGATTGAAAGTCTCAATAGTTTACTGTCGAGCATAGTCTGCTGTAGACTTGAGGAAGTGAAACAGAATAAATATGACAAGAAAATAGCAGGAAACCTAACGACCTTACATAAAGAGGAAACTGAGGAGAGCTGTGAAGACAGAATTTAATTAGGTGTCGGAGCAGCATTTTTAGACTTCAACTGTAATGGCACTGCAATGTACCGGTGGCCCACCAAGCCACCAAATCTTGCAAGTTGATCACACTTAAACACCAGTGTAATGACAGGAAGTGTAAGCTGCTCAAGCAAACACAAAAAGTGTTGTACAACAAGCACTATGGGCTGTACAAAGCTGCACTAATCCTTAACGAACATACGACTAGTTTTAAGTAACTAAACAGCTAACACAGGCAGACTTACAGCTGAATCCTGCTTAGCATTTCCCCATCACCACGCAATGGTTACATATTGCAATCTAAGTCCCTTTACAATTGACTAATGCATCTAGAGTTCAACGCACACTGACACTTCTTGACACAAGACTGTCAGGTGGAACTCAAGACGGTGTTTACCAAGAATAGAGTGAATAAATATGAAGTACACTGGTGTGCACACACAAATAATAAAACAAAAACACATTCTCCCTCAGGACTATTGCTCTGTAAAACCAGTTTACTTGTTGTTGTTACTATGAGTAACCTCACTCACTCGATCAACTAGTCAAACTTGTTTGTGAGGGTGATACCATTGAGCGTGAATTTGATGCATCATCTCGCACATAACCATTTATTCTAGAATGTGGTTTCACTATAATGTGCAACACAGAAACTGCTCTATACTTGTTGTTAGCCATGCTAACAGACATGTCTGTCTGTCTGTCTGTATCTCCAGACCGACTGTCATTCGCGTTCCCCAGAGGATGAATCCTAATAACTTCAATGATCCTCTGACTTTTCCTGTAACACCATCAGGTGGTCAAAATTTTAATTTCTCCAATATTTGCAAAACTAATGTCATTCATTTCATCCTCAGCTGTATTTAGGGTTCAGTGCAAATAGTGTGCTGCAGGAATGAGTCCTAAAACCTGGAAGTGAGTTAGCAGTTTTGTACATGACAAAAAGCCAATGGGATTTTTGCACTGGAATTTGGATTAATGCAGAAAATGAACTTGTGTTGTGACAAACAAGCATTCATGATACTTACAAGTTTGGTTCAGCAAGATAATCTTCACAAATGAACCCCCCTTTTATGAGTGAACTACACCACGGTCGCAGGACTACACGTCACCACGACTAAGCTAAAGGGGTTCGCCATGATGAAGTTTTGTCGTCTCATTTAGCAACTGACATTTTAAAGTCACTTACAAGCTTCAAAATTAATGAGTGAAATATTTATTGACGTATTTTATGTTGCAGAACAAAACGTTTTTCTTTTAAGCTAACCACAGACCTTATTTTATTTTTACTTTTTAATTTTACCTATTCAAAAAAAGCCACTGACTTCATTTGAAGACGATGCTAACTTCCGGGATCTACAAAAATACCTCATCCCTGCACATGTGAGCGAATGTTAGCATGCTAACACGCTAAACTAAGATAGCAAACATGGTAAACAATATAGCCTACCTGCTAAACAGCATGTTACCATGCTAGCACTAGCATTTGCCTCAAAGCAAGTACAGCTTTAACAAACTGCTATCATAACTGTAAACTCTGTTCTTGTTTGTAAAATTTAACATTTTAATTGTATTATTACGGTGCCTATAATTATACTGTACATACATATTACATACTTATTTATGTTTAGTTTGTAACCAGAGAAGGCCATGCTTCTTTCTACAAGCATGCCTTGGGTATTTCAGCCTCTGTCCTCATCCCACTCTCTCCCCCTCTCTGGCATCTGTCCTTCTTGAACACAGGACTCTTTGTCTGAGGAGAAAAAAGCACACTTTGTCATGTCCTACCTCTGCTCTGTGCAGGACTCTGATGAGCGAGCTACTGCATATGGATTCACTGGTCTGACGTATAGCCTGAGGAGCCCTGCGCCCAATAAGAGTGCATGCAATATCTCTTGTTGAAACAATAAGTTTCACAAACAAGCCGTCCTTTTGTCAAACCTGTTTGTCACACGAAAGAAAGCTGAGCCTAATATCCTCCTGCTTCGAGGAGGTGTAGGGAAAGCTTGTGTGTATGTTGCTCACATTACTCAATCTTTTTAGTTTTCAAACAACAAACACAAAGAGCTGCCTGTTGGACCAGACAGCTTAGACTGTACGCGATTTATGCAGTACTGGAACGGAGCTGGCTCCTCAGGCGCTCTTCCACCACCAACCGTAACTTCATTCAATGTTCAATATTCTCTCAAACAAAGAGCACAGGGACGGTTACTGCCTCAGGTGCTGTGATATCATAGATACGGGATGAGCGTAAACCAGATTAAGTTGTGACCTGGCAGCCTTGCTGAGGCCTGAAGCAAAAGCACCTGGAGTAGTACATGTCGAGCCCAAACTGTATTACAGCTGGAATGAGGGGCGTAAGCTTTCTCTTATAAAAGCAAGATGGCTTTTGGCCGGATGAAGCCTGATTCATGAGAGCAGCTCAGATAACACGAATAACACGACCCAGATGCTTCACACACACTCAAACCCCAAAACAACTACGACATCTGACTATTTTTTTACACGAAAATTAACAAGCCGATTTCTTCCGCCGCTGCTGCTACTCAAGATTTCTACCCACGCTGACTAACTGCTGGAGGAATCTGAGGGTGTCTCTGGATGAGTGGCTCTGCTAAATGAATTAGACTCATGCTGATGAAAATGTCCTCATAAATCTGCTGAGCTGCCGCCCTGCTTTTCACTCCCTCCCTCCCCCCCTCCCCCAAGCACTCATGCAGGCGTTCTCCAGGGGTTGTTGAGGGTGACACAAGGTGAGCACTGACGGTCTTCGGGGATGGCTGGAGACAACGGGAAAGGTTGAAAGGTAACTAGGGGAAAAGCTGCTACAGCCACACAGCAGATGGCAGCAGTTAAGTCCGACAGTTAACTGGACAGTCCTTCACTGAGAGGTCACACATTGAGTTTGAGTTTCCATCTCCAGCCAGGTGAGCTGCGAGGTTGTCCTTGAGCAACACGATGAACTCCTACTTGCGTTCACTGACTGTGATTCTTCTTCTGAGATGTGTACAGCTGAGCTGTGCGAGAGACCCATCTGTCTCATCATATGCTCAAAATCCGGTTTATCACTATCAAAGTGAGAAGATGTTGTCTTTGAAATTACAGATGCCGGGTGTGTACGCCCACTGCTGTTTGACTCACCCATTGATATTAGTGTGTCAGTGGAGCAGAAGACGAGAGACAGACAGAAAGACGGCGACAAAGGGGGAGAGAGCAACATAAACTGAAACATATAAGAGGACAGGAATAAAAACAAAAGGGAGGATGATCCCAAACACAGCACAGGAGCACACATCATCCCAATCATCATCATCATCTTCATCTCCAGCAACAGGATCTGAAGGGGGCCCTGTGTGCCCCGAGGGTGCCTCCCGCCTCCCTCACACCTCAGCCCTGTTTGAGCCCCCTGTCCCCCACGCTGCCCTACATAGCGAACAGCGTCTGTCCAACACCGTGACCCATTTAATACGCTCCGACCTCGCTAGACAGCATACCATAAAGATCCAACTGCATTAGCCTCAATCTTAGCCCAACAAGGGAGAGCTGTGTGCTGTTCTGCCTGAGAAATCCGTCCAAATCTTAGCAGCAAATCCTAGGGTGGGGGACGGACTGCAGATGCTGCTTATCTTGCACTGCAGTGTGCTCTCTCTTGGATCAATGATTCCATTTTTCATGCAAAAACAGACCGTACGCTCATCTGCCCGCGGCAGTATAAATACTAGCTGAAGATTAGCAGAAACTAAGCCCGTTTCTCGCTAAACTCGCTGTGGCGCCCTGTTAAGGGGAGGCGTTATTAGCACCACAGTCATTTTTCTTATGCAAACAGGAAGGCATTGTTCCTGTTACGAGGAAGTAATGTTTGCAAGTGCTCACAATCGCAGCTGCAATCTGGTGAAACCATCAATTCACAGGTCATGCAGGCATTCAGACGAGTGAAACTAACGCACAGGTGCTTGCAGTGATATGAGGAAGTTTCTTAAAAATTATGAGGCTGTCGTGGATAGGCTTATTCTCTCATTGCCCCCGTGCACCCCAAATAAATACACACACACACACACACAGGGCAATAGAGCTGGCACACTCATTGAGATGGAACAAAACCGTCCCTTCAGCAGAGAACAGAGCCACAGAGGGGAAGAAGCCTGCGGTGCTTATTGGTATTCCCTCCAGCTGATCCTCATGGATACAGACACTCTCCCACTCAGAGCTCACACAGGGAAACGGGAAGAAAACCAGAGAGGGAGAGCGACAGGGAGCACATCTTTGATTGTAGAGTCCGAAAGCTGACCCAACTTCTCCTCCTCCTCCTCCTCCTCTCATCTGCATCTCACAGCTGCGTTTGTGGCAAAACTTTGATTGCAAAACCTCTCTTTTGAGGCCAAGTAGTATGCCTCCTCAAAATAACCGAGGAAATAAAACTAGCAGAGTTCGAAGTCTTGAGTTTCCTGAATGACTAATACACGAGAATTCAGTGGAGGGAATTGCTTAAGACGTAATTCACTATTATCTCATAGACAAGCTGGTCCAGGACTAAATCAATAGCCCATTAACACTCCCCGTAGACTGAGAAATTATTGAATGGGATTCAATTAAGATAAATATGCTGCTGTATTCGATGCACTCATTCAAAGTGAGGGAGTGAATAGTTCCAAATAGGTAGCAGGGTTGGTGAAGAGTCAAGCAGCTCATTGGCCATGAAAAACATAATAGACCTTAAAAAGTGAGAGAACAAAAAAAGAGAGAATATTTGCCAGTAAATCGTTCACAACATACGGAACATAGCATATTAAGAGGTTAGTATTTATACTGATGTGTTGTCTGGTGACATTAATCTTAGAGAATCACTACAGGTGGAGCATACGGTTGAGGAAAGACTGATAAATGGCACGCAAATCTCTACAGAGCCGCCATCCAGTGAGGGTTAAAGACTCAAAATAAGGTGTTGCATCATCTTTGGCCTCTAACCCATTATATCTGCTGCACACTGGCTTTTTGAGGAACAAAACTGGAAGGTCATTCGCAGCCAACAAAAGGAGGAAAAGCACAATCACACAGTCCAGTGGTAATAAGTTATGTTGTTCCATTATGTTGTGTTGGTGGTTTAAGTAATTGTTGACTTGAATTATTGATGTGTGTAAATCTTTCAAGCTCTACTCCAGGGGACAAGTTATTGATTTCATTCAAGAGTTAGTGTTTTTCATCAAACATATCTGCAATTGCTCACATGGCAGCAGGAGGAGTTTTATTAAAAAGCTAAACAGGATGAGGAAAAAGCTGGCTGAGCTCCCTTTCCCTCTGAAGACCGGTGACAGGAGTGGCAGCCCGGAAGGCTCATGAATATACTAGGAAGAGAAACAACCTGCTGCACGGTACCTGATTGACTTTCTGGTTGCACAAGACTCACGCCTGACGGAGCATTCCTCTCCTCGGTGTCACTGTTCCTGAAAGCACCTGGCTTTAAATGCTCACAGGGGGATATTTTTCTGGGCATCAAACATTAACGATGTCACAGGGTTCGATGGTTTTCCCCAAAACTTTGTCATGTAGTGTTGTAGGTTGTTTTCTAAGTCAGTGGTTGTATGTTGCACATATTTTAAAGCACCTTCCGGCAACTTCGTGATTAAATAAAATTGACTGACTTGACTACATTTATGTGTGAAGACGTCAAATAAGGTCAGGACGTGTCTGTGGGATTTCAATCCCCTCTTTGCAGCAGGCTTTGAATTAATGTTGTACAAAACATTTAGCACTATTCATATACTTTACTCATTACAGACTTTGTATACAAGTATCCCAGAGTGTTAAGTGTAGTAAAGCTGATGTGATCACTATAATAAAACTGTTATATTTTCAGGAAAAGATTAAATTGTGTTTTATTTCAGAGAAGATCCTTCTACATCTGCTAGGATACCATATATCCTAAACATCAGGTTTTACAACATGAGCCACCACTATAAGGTGGGGTCAGGTTTAATTTCTAGTCTTGAAAAACAAGGTCAGGCATTGAGTCATCGAGCAGCCACAAAAACAAAAAAAACACAAAACAACTGGTACCTTGGTTTCTGTTGTAATAGATTGTATCCTACTGGAAGTGAAACACTTTGTCCATCATATTTGGTTGGAAGAGAAATTCTTATTGAGAGCAATACAACACCACCGTAAAGGAATTAGTTACCATGTGGATGAGTTAACACCCATCAATATCAACAGTTTCAGTTTAAAACACAAGTACTCATTACAGGACCGGGTCACTTGGCCATTCGGTGGTACTTCAACAGTCCAACAGCGCCTGCAAATTTCAAATAGAGCTGAAACAGGACCGGGCTTGTTTTCACTGGTCAGTCTTTGTACTTTTTGCCGGTTGGGCTACTTGGTATGCTGAAGAACTGAACTGTTCATATCATATAGTTGTACTTTGCACTGGATCTGAACTACCATGTTGTAACATAGCAATTACCACCAACACTGTTCTGGGTAACTTGTAAACACTAAGCTGATTAATCAAACAAACAATTGGCATAACATAATGATATAATAGTAATTCACTTATTTGAGTATTGTTTAAGAGCAAATTGCATGTTTCTTGAACTGAACATCTTTTGTTGGTTGACCAAAACAAGCCATTCGAACACTTGGGCTTTGGCACTTGTGGTAAGCTTATGAGATGTCATAGAACAAGAAATCCAACAATCAATAGAATTAGATGAATCGATACGGGAAATAATCGTTAGTTTCGATCCCAATTTCGTTGTAAGGCTGCACAGAACGACCATTATCCCGTTTGGATACCGTGAAATATGTGGACAATCCCATTATGTATCGACCAGGGTTCTGTACTCCAACACCACCCTTGTCACTTCCCACTACAACATCTCGATAAATAAATGCGGGTTTTTTCTACGTTGGGTACCTGAATGTACCACAGGCTCACGGGCTCTTTGTTCGGGGGAGATGTGCAGCTTATAAACGGCGCAGCTGTTGGTTTCACAAACATGACGTGTGGATCAACAGACAACAATGCACCGCTGGTACAGTACGGGACCCCGGCGTCCGTGACACACCGATGCTGTAAAATACACTCACATGACACTCACCATCCGGCCGCTGAGGTATTTCTCCTCTTCGGATAAAGTTCGCACGGACACGTTGGCGCTGGGCATAATAATCCCGTGTGAGTGGTCAGTTAGGAGCTGGTGGTTCTTCAATTGAACATCGGGACTAGTTCACAATGTATCGAATCTGGTTTCCATGTTGAGCCCCCTTGTCTCTCTCTCTTTCTCCCTCACACACACACACACACACACACACACACACACACACACACGCTGCGACTGCCCTCTTCAACATACAAAAACTATGCGTGAACCCAAACTCCGCCCATTTCTCTCTGCAGGGTGGCTGCGCGAGGAGGGGTTAACTCTTTCTACGCACGTGTCTCTCACTGTTAGATAAAGGGGGGGGGGAAACAGCCTGATAACTAGTATTTGGGTGTGTTTGCGATCAAGAGGAGTTTAACGGTACTCCCACTATGTCCTCAATGCTTTAAGTGTGTTTTTACTTCAAGGCGTCGTATAATAAATTACTTTAAAATAAATAGATACTTTTAATCAAAGACAATACGTATGTTGCAATGCTGTATACAATGCCATTTTACAAGTTAACTCACAGACTGTTGACTCACCAGTGGTGGTACTCAGTTTTACTTCTTCAATGTAAAAAAAAATACTATATAATAAGAAAAACTTCTGAAAAATTACTGATGCGTTAAAGTCAGCAGCATTTTGATGTAGCTGGTTAACTACTTTATATACTGCTAGGTAGTTTAACATGGAATAATGCACAATATGTTCATTGTTGATTACATGTTCTGCACGTGAACTCTAGCAATTAGTTCCTAGCTGTCAAACAAAAGTACAATATTTCCCTCTGAAATGTGGTTCAGTAGAAATTAAGTAAATAAGTGTCATTAAAAGGAAATGCCCACGTAAAGCACATGTTCTATATGTGGGCATATAAACTTGTTGCTTATCACAGCTCTCTCTCTACAGCATACATATGCTGTAGAGAGAGGTGTGATAAACTACCACCTACACCTTTTCACTATGTTGAAAATCCTCTATTTTGTGTTATTGCGTGGTATATTCTACAGAGCTATTTTGTAGAGTCTGTTTTTTGGGTAATTACTCACAATGTCTTTACTTTATTGTATGTATGATAATCTCTTATAACACTGGACTCAGCTGTTATGTTGTTTGCTGGCTTTAGAATTATTAATATATATATATGAAAGATTGAATTCAGCATAAGAGACACCATGTTTTGCAGCACTCTCCCCAAAGCCCCAAGAGGCCATGGGAACATTCCAACTGGCCCTCTCACTCACATTCATTCAGCTTGGAATGAGCTAATCCACCTTAGCTTCCAACACAAAGGCCCATGTTGCATCACAAATAGCTTAACCCTTACTGTTGCACACAACAAGTGCTTGTTTTTGCCGTTGCAAATTGTCCAGGCATGTATGTACAGAACATAGAGTGAGCGCTCCGCAAACGCTGACTTGCACTAACGTCTGTGGTTCAGAGACGGTGAGTCAAGTGATGAGGTGATGTGATAGGGCTGTGGAGAATCACATTAAATAGCTACAGGATACAACGGACAATGGACCAGCAGCAGACAATATCATTCATCAAGTTTGAATGGTCTTATCAGTGCCTTTAATTAGCCAGACGCATTCACTGGGTAACTACAGCATACAGGTGCTGTCCTCCGTTCGCCCATATCCGCAGAGCACTAATGAAAAATATATGCACCAATAACACACAGTGACAGTCCAGTCCTTTGCGCAGTAGCCTGCGACATCTTCCACCTTCACGTCACTTGACACAAAGCCAAACAATAAGTCACCGGGGTAGGACATAGATTTTGCATTATTAATTCAGAAGCAACACGTAAACAGTCTGCTTTGTTTATAGAAACAAGGTCAAGTTCCAAGAAGTGTGGTTACAGTTTTCGAACACGTTTATTTAAATCTGGAACAAAGAGCTAGTGCAGGTTTTCTCTACAAAGTTGTCCAGATAACCTCAGTAAACACGCTTCTAGAGAGCCCCAACTCGGGCTGATAAACACCTGCTCACCACAGTCAAATGGTGGATTAACACATTTGAGACAACATGTTTAAAGTACTCCAGTGCTCACCCCAAAATCAAGTGTTTGTGTCTATGGGGTCTGATTTACTTAAAACCTACTAACACTAGAGATTCCCTACTCTCTCTTTGATTAACAAAGGTCAAAGGTTGATTAGCTTGGTATAATCTTCAACTCAAGAATGTTTATCGCTTTTAATACTTTGACTACATTGATGTCTGTCTGAGTGCTTAACAAACAGGTTACCTGGCACCGAAGCCTGTTTTTGTTTTTGAAGGATTTTTGCAGCAATGACATGCATGACAAAGACACTACGGCTATAAAACACTAGTCTATTATAATGCAGACTGACGACCTGCAAATTGATCCCAACATGACTGAGGATGGCTTCATATTTTTGGGGTTTATTAGTCCTCAGTTGCTCTCCAACATACTGACACAAAAACAAAACTGTGTTGAAGAGCAGAGAGCCTGAAAAGTTACACTTGCTTTTGCAAACAGTACACAAACAGTGAATACAAGTAAAGAATCTGGCGAGACAATTATCAGGAGTCAGCTCTATCTATCTATTCTATACTTACATCCAATCAACCTGAGAGATCAATTGTGTTAATAATAAAGAAACAAGGTTGAAAGGTGTTTTCTTTTATTTTCAAATGACATTACCATCTTCAATCCACATTACTTTCTCCAAAAGATGGAATTCACGAAATACCAAGTGCTGCCCATTTTTGCCGTCTTGGTGCATTCTATATACAAATCTATACACAATGACTTCAAGCTGTCAAAAGTTGACACATGATGCTGCCTGATCCTTTGGATTAGCAAACAAATAAGAAATAAAAGGTTATAACCTTTTGCGATAAAGACATCTCACAAATCAAATTCACATTATTCTTTTTTTCCTCATAATTAAATCAAAAAATAAAAATAAAGCATGACCTTGCAGGAAAGCAGTGAAAAACAAACCACCCTGGTTCCTTCAAAAGGGGAAACAAAATCTGCAGAAAAAGAAAAAGGCCCAGAGGCGATAAAATACTATGTACAATAAAAAGCGCAATCTACTATGCAGGTTTCAAAGGTTCATTCCTGAATGGGAAGGTACCGGCAGGCTCACTTGCCACTGGAGCTGATTGGTGTTTGTCCTCTTTGTGGGTTGTGCTCTACCGACCTGTTACTGAGGAGTCAGAAGGAAGAGCAAAGGTTCGAGTGAAAACAGAATTCCCATTGGATGCTGTGTCTTAACTACAGTATGTCGTGACCACTTAGTGATCGCTCTGCGGAGCACTCTGATTGGCTGGCTGGCTGGCTAGTTTGAACAGTCCAAAGTTGCAAATACGAATGGCACGGCGGGTCAGACCCCAGAGACGGCCTGGCTGTTATAATCGGTGGACTCCATCTTGAGGATGTACGGGATGATGCTGTCGATCTGCACATTGCCAATGAGACCAGCGAAAAACAGCTCCTCTGTGACAGCTGCACTTATCAGCCTGAGGGCAGGAAGACGCAGCAACAGCTTGGATAACCTGAAAGCAATGAGGAGGGGGGGATGATATGTAAAATGTAAACATATGTACTTTAGCAAGTACATCTGTAATACTATCACACATTTGTCCTGCTAAATATAGAGCCGTACTGTATTAGTACACCATTGCCTTTCTGTCAATGAGCAGGCATTATGTAGTACAGAGCTAAAGCCTACTGACCGATAGGAGTCTTCTGGGTAGGACGTGGTTACGTAGTCCTGCAGCTCCATGTAGGCCTTCTCCTGAAACCGCTCTATCTGTGGTGTGTTATCGATGCCTGGGTGATCTTGTACAAAAACAACACGAGCACACAGTCAGATAAGAGTCCAAGTATATTTGGCTCTATGTACAATTTAGCTACAGATTTTCCTCTAAGAAATCAGCCTCAACGGGAGGACAAAAAGTATCATTTGTATTTAGCAAACCGGCCAGTTGTCTACGCACCAGGACTGAAGAGAACGATGGCTTTGAGGTATGCATATTCATACGAGTCGGGGGACAGCTTGATCATGCTGTTACAGAACTCCTGCATTCTCCAGATGTGCTCCATTACTAGTTTTACTCGATCTGGGGACAGTTTATCTGGAGGAGGAAAAAAAAGAGGAGTCATGGATGCAAGGGGGAGAGAGCATCAGTTTAGATTTTTACAGAACCAAACATGACAGATCTCACAGCCTGCATTATTTCCTGCTTCATCACACTGAAAAACATCATCTGGGCTTCTGTAATTGTATTCAACAGCAGAGCGCTCCTACCTTCCTGTAAGCTGGTCTGCAGATGGTTGATGATAGCACTTAGGATGGTACCAACATTCATGACGTTGGAGCACTGTGCCAGGCCCAGGGCGAACAGCTCATTCCAGCAGGCTTTCATTAGATTAATGTCATTGTCTTGACCACTGTGAAAATAAAATAATAATTACATTTTGCTATAGAGAACTGTGTGGCCGTTTTAGGGAAAGCTCTCTTAATAGTCATTTTATAAAATGGCATGTTAGTGCAAAGTCCAATGTCATTAGTTAAAAAGTTGTTATGAAACAATGAAATATCTTGTGTCAAAGGCTTACCCAAGGGTCTGAAAGGCAGGAATGGAGCGTGCCCAGTGCATAGAGAGAAAAAGTAGCCGGGAAGCTGACTCACAGATGTAGTTGACATTGAGGTACTCTGGCACAGGCAAAGGCATCATGAGCTGTAGGAAACAAATTGTGGAGTAAATGAAGAACACATGACTGCAGGGTTTATATGAAATATGTGTAACTCAGGAAAACACAAGCAGGGGTTTTATCCTGGGCTTAGAAGTCAGTGGCGGTGCTCTTACCTTGAAAGGGAAATGGCTGTCAGAGAGTATAGGTCCCTCCAACTCCACCACAGGACCCGACTGGTCCCCCGACATCAGCTGCATTGTGGCCTCCAAGGAATCTGCCGCTGGGCCATCGCCAGGGTGCAGGACTTTAGCCAGGGTGTCAAAAGCTCTAATTGTAGACAAAATAGGAACACAAAAAGTTAACATTGAAAGATCCACATTTTGTGTTAGTCATGTAATATAATGGAGCTTACACAGAAACATGAAACGACTCAAAGCAGCACTTAATACACTCATGACACATGGTTCATTTTTGATTGACTATGGTTGAATATAATCAAGTCCTGGAGAGTGGAGTCAGAAACCACATGGCCGTGCAGGAAATTCTATTAAAAGGTTTGTGACGAACAAATAATACAAAATTAAAAAAAAACAACAGCCCCTGGGTTTCTTTCTAGTGCCAATGTCAATCTGTAGTACATGCATCAACTTATTCAGAAACAACAAGTGGTTAGTGTCAATGCCTCTTGATTCTGTATGACATCTCCCTCACCGAGTGATATCACTTGCACTTTGCTCATCTCCTTGGATGTCCGTCATGGAGCTGTCCCCGTTGCTGAGCGTCTCATCTCCCATCAGGTCATTGCCGCCGTCGCATGCCTCCCTGGCCTTGTTGAGGTGGGCGAGGGACGTCACGACATTCGCCAGCGTGCCGAGGTCCCCTTGAGATGGGTCGACCTGTTGAGTCAGCAGTCATTAAGAAGTCATTGTTTGCACTGCTCTGTCTAGAGTCGCCGAAACACTCGTGCTCATCACTGAACTACTTCAAGAAAGAATAACAAAAACAGAAATGAGGGGCACGTGCACCTTTAATGAGCATGCAATTATTCCTTTCTTAATTATAAGTTACAAAGCTGAAGTATTTTTAAAAAAACAATATGCTCAAATGCTTTAATATTTAGGAATGGCCAGGAGTGATTTCAGTTGTATGTCATTTGGCAGCATCAGTGTTACCTTGTCAGGGGATGCTGGAATCAAGATGGTGTTTTCCATCTTGGAAAAGGGTTGTTGGATGTTGAGCAACATGCTTGACTCAAGCAAACTTGTAGACCTGAGTGTAGATATTTAAAATTCCACATTGCATTATGTAATATAGAACCATGCAATGTGATCAAGTCATAACTCAAATCAGTTTATTAGTTACATGAGTGCAATCTAATTTAAATCAACAGAAGCCATCTTTCTTCCATTTTAATGTTATACTCGTGAGAAAAAGACAAAGAGTGTTTCAGAGCGGACGATGTTGTATTGGACTACATTATGCTGAGAAGTGTTTCTAGTGAGGAAAAAATATAAGAAACACGTTTTAATATGATGCAGTCCAACATAACACCACAGTTATTATAGTCTAACAAAAATATTACACAAAGATATTGTTTACATCAGGGCTATTTATTGTGTTGTATTAGATCGTACAGGTGCATCTAATAAACTGGTAAATTAGAGTAAGTGGCTGTACCTAGCAGTTTCTTTGTCAGACATAAAAGTGGGTGTGGCAGCCAGAGGACTACACAGGTTTTTGCGGATGTAGATTTTCTCAGTGGAGGCTGCACAGTTGACAGATCGCTCCCTTGTGGTCACTTCAACAGGCTTCCGCTCACACTGCACAGCTAGATAAGACAAAAGAAAGACATCAGACCTCATGGAAGCGAAACCTCAATGACATATCTACAGCTGTTTGTAAAGAATATCACACTCTCTTACAATCCTGTTTCATGCCCAGAGATATGCAGCGCTGCAGTCGACAGTACTGGCAGCGGTTTCGGTGGAGCTTGTTGATGGCGCACTCTCCGGAGCCCCTGCACGTGTACACTAGGTTCTTTCTAATGCTGCGTTTGAAGAAGCCCTTACAGCCCTCACAGCTGACAGCTCCGTAATGACGCCCTGAGAGATTAAAAAGAGAAAACGGGATCAGTTCAGCGAATGCTTGCTCATATCTGTTACTTAAAAAGCGTAATGTTGAAGCAAATTAAACTTAATTCATACCTGAGGCCTTGTCCCCACAGACAACGCAGTACTCGACAACCGACTTCACAAGGGACTGGTCTGAACCTTCAGTCACAAACTGACAAACAACCCGAGACAACAGAATCATTTAATACAGCAAACATTGCAATAAGTTAAGACTGACACTAAACATGTTCATGCTTCGGTCATAAGACCTTTCAGTTATTTGTTTATCACTACCGACTAAAAAGAGGCCACTAATATCCTCCGGTAGTACCTGAATCTGCTGCCCAGCCAGATCATGGGAGGCAAACAACAGCTGGTTAACCCCAGAGCCGTCTGGACTGGTGAGGATGACCTTGTTGGGAGAACCTTCCTGCTTGGCCAGGATCACCTTCCCACCAGAGGAATAGTCAGCGTTCGCTAGGATATACTGCTGCTTTCCTGGGGAAGATGGTTCAAGTGCTGTGACGATCTGGATCTTTTGGCCAGTCTGCTGATCAGTTACAATCTAGTAGAAAAAAAAAAATAGAAACAATGCAAAACATGAGGAAGTGTTGACTGTATGCAGAAAGAGTGCGGGAGAAGTTTGGCTAATGATACGATAGAGGAATAAAATAAAAAATAATAAAAAAAACTAGTGGAGGGGTAGGGATAAATTGTGCAAATACAAGACAGTGCTAGGTTAAACCATCCGCTATTCTTGGATCTTGGATCTAATCATGCCAAGATGACGTGCACATGTTGTTTATTTGCACACAAACTAAAAAAGAAGAGCTTGTTCTAGTGCTGGACAGGCTATCACGTCACCTGGATTCTGTGTCCTAATGCCATGTTGCTGTCTGCTGACACAAGTTGAATCCTTTGAGTCTGTCCATCCATTCTGATACCGCACGCACCTTCTTGTACTGGTCTTCACATCAGTGCCCCATGAGGCATGGACACCTGCAGAGAGAGGATATCTTTTACTTTGTGTCGTATTAAAGCAAACGTTGGGCCTGGGAAAGAATACCTTAAAGGATAAGGACGACCGCATTCTTTTATTATCTTACTGCCATCAAAACCCATGTATAAAACTTCTCAAATACAAACTTCTTTTTTTTTTAAACAGGGAATCAAATTATACAGTCCCATTTTTTAAAGGATAAGCAATTTCCTAAAACAGCGGGGCACTGTAGTTTTTAGCAAATGTTCAACAGGAGTAGAACATGGAGTGCTTTTTTGGTGACGATTGTTAGCAGATTTGTACACATGAAGTGCTCTACTAAGTATTTACAGAAGCGGGTCAGTGTATGTAGGCTTGGCACAAAATAAACTACAGTGCCCTATGTTCAAGCTAATGAAGAAACAACACACCCAGTGAAACGGTGGGGCTCAGTTGTTTTTTTGTAGAGCTTCTGGGCAACAGTGGAAGTCTATGATATGAATGAATAAGGTGCTAATGTATCAGATCAATTAAATGTTTGTTTTGGTCTTTAATGGTAGCTTGTTAACAATAAGAACGCTATAGAATATTACCAGCCTTATCTTTAAATAGACGTTTTAGTTCTGTGTGTAATTTCGACCACATAAAACAGTTCATTTAACTTTTACCACAAGTGTAAATAGCATGTTTTATATACTGATGTGTGTAGAGCCACCCGGAGCTCGGATTTTAAATATTTTCAATTTGATACACAGTTTCATAGCTCAGAGCTGTTATTAAGGTGACCACTAGGAACGAGTACGTCTTACAAACACCTAATTATCTCACGTACGTTATAACTAATGCTACTCTTATGCATCCTGTTTGCTAGTTTAACGTCATATTTCCCTTTAGCTAGAAGATATTTCTGACCAAGACGTGATTGGTATTTCGTAACATTTAAGAGCTAGCGTTAACTACGTCGCTTAGCTTAATTCGCTTGGAATGATGTGTGTTGACAGGTAATGTAGAACATTTGATTTATTATAATGCGTGCCACTAACTTATGTTAGTTTGTGGCCTAACCAATCTAGGAGGCGCTAGCTCGAAACTGTACCGTATAAAATACAGCGTAATATCACGGATGAGTTTCGAAGAATGAGTGGTAAAGCTGCAGTAGTAAACACAAACAAGCTATTGACAGCCCAGCTATTTAAAATCGATACGGAAGATAAAGGTATTTCTTTTCCTGTGGGTGAAAGGTCAACATTGAAGGGTTAAAGCACGCTAGGGTTCAGGGCCCATGATGCCGAAGCGCAGAGTCAAACGGCGGGACTTCGGTTTTCACAACGGGGCGAAATTCGCATTAATTCTTGCACTGGACTTCCATTTAAATCGGTAAATCAACAAGACAAATAATGACGATTAACACTACGACGTGCCGGTCTCACAGTCGGACTTAATTTAATGTTGTGGCTGTTTAGTTTGCGGAGGCTAACTAGCAACGCTAGCAGTGCAGCTAACACCAGCTAACGGTAACATGGTTAGCTGACCTGACGAAGCTAGTTGGCTAACTAGCATACCCGTTAACAATATCACTTTTACCGAATAGCTAGGCGTTAACACGCAGCGTTGATATTATGTGCAGTGTCAGATGTGCAGTCGCGTATACATACCAATTGGATTGCATACTTGCCTAACTTGAATTTTAAACGCGGAGCTCCGGACAACAGCGCTAACGAGCTATGCTAGCTGTTTGCTAACTGGTAGCTAACGGTTGCTTCCCTGCTGTAGACCTACCGTTACTGAACACTCCCTCTCTTCCTGTGTTACTGGCCACTCGTGTCTCGTTCTTGAATCTCTCGTGCGTCCACATTAGTAAATATATCTTACCGGATAAGGATCTGTTCAGCCAGATAATGTATAGTCTTCAATATATTACTATTTTAACTGTTTGTTGCAGTTGGTGGGAGGGTCAGAGTTCGTGACCTTTTTTCATCAATACACGATTTACGCACATGCGCAGTTGGGTAGCCGTGGCTCATACCCTGTCCCAGTGTATTTGTGTGTGTGAGATGTCAACCTGTCAGTCATTTTTAATTGGCTTCAGTTTTTTGTCACAGGAGTAATGGCATATATATCAGTGTATTACGAGTGATTGTATTAACAAGTCTGCATGTCACATTAGTCAGAACAAACACACAGTTGTACTGAAGTAGGCTACTGTTGCCACTACAGTTTGCATAGTAATTAAAGCTTACGCCACCTAATTTGCTTTTTGTACAGAGGATTGACTTTATCATTGGATGTAATGCAATGACTTTAGATGTCTGAGAAGTTCAGGCTTCATTGTTTTAAGATCAATAATATAGTGAACAATGCAAATCAACCTACTGCTCTCCATTGACTACTCAAGGATCCACAGTTGTACAATTGCTGGCATTTCTGCAATAGAAACTACATTTATACACGGAAATGAATGTGATTTTAAAGTCCAGGGAGATATGATCTACTCAAAATGCCTTTCAGTTGCAGTACAATGAGTATTTATGTAATTATTTCCTTGTTTGCTTACGATTGCGTTTCCACCATTTAATGTGCAGCCAATTTGTTTGTTCCCTCCACAGATGACGATACAAAAAGAACAGTAAAACAATTTATTACAGTCCCAGAATTTCAACAATGAAAGCGAGATTCATGGAAATTTGATTACATTTAATTTACATTACTTTATTTACAGAAGATGTGTGTAGGGACATAATATATATACAGTCGGTTGAGTTACTTCAGTGCATCACCCATTATTGTACAGTGAAAATCCCCTGATACACCATTAAGACTCTTAAGTTAGACTCAGAGTTACAGAAAACTTGAATAATGTAAGGTGAAGGTTTCTTACACAAGCATGACGAGTGCACATTGTGTGTTGTACAACAAGACACACACTGGTGTGAAATAAAGTAACCATTCTCAGACAACAAGAAACATGAAATATGATTTGTTTTGACCTTTAAAAATTAATCGGTGAGCAAAATGTTATGACATTCATTACAAATCTACTGACAATAGTTTTTATTAACAAATCTGTGCTGCAGAGATGCAAGCTAGTTACTAAAATAAAATTTAAAAAAAATTCAAATGTAACCAAAAAAGGTCTAAAATAGCTCCAGATAATTTGGGCATATGATTGTTAAATTGCAGCCAAAACTGCATACATGTAAATTGAATAAAATCATGTTAACATACAAAACTAGCACAGCTAATTCCCACCCTTTAAACTATGTAAAAGGTAACTACACTGATACAAGCAATAAAATACTATATTTGGATTTGATTTCAGTGCAACTGTTATAGTGTCTCCAGATGCTTTTTGCAGAATTCACAGAGCATTGAGGTAAAACAGTATGTTGAACAGCTACACACACTGTCAAACAATATTAAAGCACCGTGGCGTCTTTGAATGAGTCGATCCATCTGTTAAAAAAAAAGAATACAGATTAAGTATTATTTGTATTACCATTGCTGTCACTACATGCAACAATAAGAAGCACCCTTCTTTGTACCGTACCTCTGTGCCGTTTGGAGGTCGTCAGCTTTAAAATTGTAGTGAAGTGTGTTTTTGTGGTAAAGCTTAAACTGTAACTTCTGTGATGAATCCTCTTTCAACATGAACCCTAACAGGGGCTGACTCTCTAAGGCTGCAACGTCCTGCAGAAAGACACAAGGCCGATGTTAGATGGACATGAAATCAATCCCGGTTGGTTAAATTAAGACACTGGGCTTTCACTGATACAAGTTGGAGATCTTACCTCACTTGCAGCGTATGTATACAGGACCTTGTCTTTGATAACGAACCACAGCCTCTTCCCCTGCTTCTTATTACTCTTTGACCTCTGCAGATACCCACTCATTGAGGAGTTGTCTGTGCTTGCTGTCACCTGAAAAAAAATAAAAATAACCATCTGATGAGATGTCAGATCATTATCACCAACAGTGCGTCTTGATCACGGCAAAACAATCATCACCTCTTTGAGTGCTGCGGGTATCTTCTTCTGCTTCCTGGTGAACGCAAAGGTAGCTCTGCTTCCGGGCGATAGAGCTGATTGGGCTCGTTCACCTGATGCACACAAATGTGGAACATGCAGTTGTTTAATCCAGTGTCTCTCAAATGGGGTTCTAGTACCCATAGGGGTGCTTTGGAGTACTGCAGGGGGTTTGAGAGTTTTTTATTTTAATAAAACAAATATCAGCCATGCATAATTCCTAAAACAAATACAATAATAATAATAATCTCAATTAAACTGTAAATATAAATTCGATAAACCACATTTTCTGTTCATTATTTCTATTTCCAATACAATCATTAACTGTCAACTGCCACAACAAACTCAATGACGTTGACAATTATGTTTGTACAGTCAAATTAAAAAATATCTAAGGGGGTACATCATTGAAAAGGGTTTGCGAACCACTGGTTGAATACATAGAAAATACGTACAACAAGTGGATTACCTGAGTCAAATCTACACTGATGTTTACACCCAGGACACCGTAAAATTAGGATGACAGAGTGTTCGGATCATACCGCAAACGATGTTAGACAGAAGCAAGACTTACTTTTCTGCAGCTGAAGAACAGGGAAGCACTGGTCACACACTCGGGCCAAGTGGTTCTTTAGGTATTCAAGAGAGCATTTGTTGGAGGAACATGACTGGCACACCACCTGATGGGATGATAAAGCATAAAATACGTTATTTTCCTACATGTTGTATAAGCCATCTTATTTTGCATCTCTCATTTTTTGATTCAAGATATATTTCAGAAACTACATCTGTTTTTGATGGGAGAGATTTTTTTCTTTCTTACCTTTCCACATGCGCGGCAGTGATGTCGCCTCCATGTTAAGGTGAACTCACAGGTGCAGATCATACACATGGTGGTCCGTGGGTCAGGGATCCATATAGGGGCTTTGGATCCCAAAGGAGCACCATCACCACAATCTCTTAGCTCCAGCTGAATATTAAAATATGAAGGAGTTAACTCTCTTCGCTCATATTTACATTATAAAATAGACTTTGTGTTCATTACTATAACAAAGTACACACTGCAAACAGAAGATGTATGAGGTTCACTTTAAATAGTTTTTTGTTTTACCTCTTCTGGAGGTTTGCCAGATATAAAGCTGATCTTCTTCTTGGTGTAGTCACTGATCGCCGTGGAGATGGCCTCAAGCCATTCATCTCGCTCTGAGGCCGAACTGCAGAGAGAGAACAGAGTGTGACTACACACCTACACAGTATCTAACAAAACAACACATGTTCTTAAATTACCAAGAGAATATCTTTTGTTCCTGATCATTACCTCGCTGAGAGGGTGAAGGAGCGCTCCACGCTCTCAATGTTCAGCTCATTCTGATAGGCCTCTTGGCTTGGTTTGCTAACCTGCAATTATTTCATTGTGAGCAATGATACATGTGTATATATATATATATATAATGTGTATGAAAAGATGAAGAGTGAAGTTCTCACCTTCATCCCAGCCAGAGAGAACATGTTGTTGAACTTGTACTGGCCTGACTGGACAGGAGTGGTGTACAGCAATGTGTCGTTAAACTAAAGGAGACGTGACAAAGAAACATAATGTACCTATTGCCATTTCTGTATTTTTTTTTATACACTACAGAGCAGCTCAAAGTAAGATTAAGAAAATACTGGTAAACACAAATTGATTTCAATATAAATCAATTATATGAACATATAACGTCTTACTTAGAAACTGAAAAATAAAACCAGCTTCAGAGAACACACTTTTTAACTGAAGGTAGGAGCGTGTGTAGTTGATTGTCTCATTGCAGTATTACCATGAAATATTATTAGAGGAGGAAGAGATGGGTGTTTTACTGTACCAGGAAGAACATTCTGGGCTGCATGCCCTTCCTTGACAGCTTCTTCAGGGTGCCCTCTTTCAAGAAGATCTGGAGCATAACAATGTCACATTAAGTCATGTTTGTTGATTTATGATTCATTCAATGAGCATGCAACTATTTTCGAACTCTTGAGCTTAAAAATGCCAAGTGTTAAAATGAATCACTATATCACCATAAAAAACCATGATCAAAATAGTTTTGCTAATGTTATTTGCAGGAAATTATAATAAAAAAATAACTGATAATATAGTATCAGTGAACAATCAATACATAACTGTCATTCATTCATACATACATTTTATCAATTGATGAAATCAATGAGTTTTGAGTTCATTTTGAAACTTGAGGTGAGATTGTTCTGTCAACTGCTGCATTCAAAGTCAAGCCTGAACTCTAACTCTTAATTCTAAATTTAAACATGTTCTATTTCATGATAACTGGACAAAACTCCACCTGCTGAGGAAGATCATGTGATACAGCCGAAAGCTCCAGAACGGCTATTAAATGGACCTTAAAGTGTCCTCTCAACTTTTTTCATCTTGTTACTTTGTTTGAAAAAAAACGTGTGAATATGTATGAATTAGGGCTTTGGGGATCCATGTCAATGAGCAGAGGTTCAAAATGTGTCACCATCTTATTAATGTAACAAAATAATGTAAGTTTATTTACAAATGGTTTATATATAAAAGAGCAATACACAAAACAACTCCAAGAAAAATCTTTATGGCCTTACCCGTCCAGGCTGGACGATCTCATGGTGGCCGTTCAGACTGCACTGCACCTGGATCAGCTTCTGGAAGTTATCCTGAGAGAAACAAAGTGGACATCAGCAACCCGTATGGAGCATTTTATCAACACGCTAATCAATATGGCCGATTTGTTGTTGGTTCTCACCCCTTGTTTCATGATGTCGTTGGCATGATTGGCCACCTCTTTCACTATTTCAAGAGCAGCTGAGTGGATAGAAATTTGAAAAAGTGTACATCACATACATGACAGACAATGTTTACGCTCCACTGACACCATGAGGTTTAGTTAACAGTATACAGATGTCAAAAGACCATTGGTTTACCTTGTGTGTCCTTGTAATCAAGTGAGTCTTCAGACAGGTTTTTTAGATAGTCTGAAACACAATAAGAAACGTTTTGGAGTCATGGTCAACAGTAGAAACTACTGGTTTACAAGTGCACAGTGTTGTACAGGAAATTCCTGAAACGTAATCTGAAATTAAAATCCTGGATTAAAAGGTCTGCAGGTGTTTAAATAATACAATTATACAAGACGTGAGGAACATTCTTCACATTCTGCTCCAGAGGGAGCGACCCTGATCCATTAGACTCCTGCAACACTAAGCTCACTCATGTTAAAGCTCGTGTTATGTCACCAAATCTGATTTGGACTGCACTTCAAAAATCTTATTATACGGGGATTGAAGGAGTAAATTCCAAAGTATTTTAGTTTTTCTGGACACCAGAGGGCAGCAGGATGCCAATAATGACACATTACAGGTTGGTCTAACATACAACGTTGAGGAGTCAATAACTACAATGAAGTGTATTTGGAATGAAATAAAAGCTCATCTACATATATTGTGATTGAATGATTAATGTTGTGAAAATGTGCAGATGTACCTGTGAGCAACAGCCGATACTGAGGAATCCTCTGAACAGGCTTCAGAAGGTAATGCTTCAGAGCCAAGTTGGCACAGCGGGGACTGGCCTTAAACAAAAAAAACAACAACAAAAAAGGCACATATTACAGATGACATAAGTTTCACTTACACATGCATAAACAATGGAACCTCAGTAAGCCAGACACGCCCCCTCAGACGGAGAAAACAGGTCAGGCAAGCCTCGTTACCTCGAATTCCCGAACCACTGCGCCGAATGCCGGGTTCTTCTTACTCTGCTCTTCCAGTAGAGCCACATTCTTGTCAAACTCGCGGATGTATGTGGAGTACATCTTCAGATAGGGCCCCTTCTTCAGGAAAATGTCTGCGAGCTGTGCATGCTCATCCCTTTACATAAAATAAAGTAGAATGAGATCAAACTAGGTGCTGTGACACCTCCTCATGAATATATCTGTAACTAAGCTGTATTCCTTAACAGTCAGGTAAGTTCAGAAAATGACGTCACTTTACTGTAATGCAGCCTTTAAAACCAGGAAAAGACAATACTAATGCCATATTATGATATCCCAAACATTTACAATATCTAGTCTCATAGTGATATCAGCCATATCATTCTATTCAGTAACTTTAAGATTTCTCTTAAATGGAACTACGTCGACTTGCCCAAAGCAAACCAAAAGGTATATGAAAACAGGGGTTTTAATACACCTTTGGCCACATCTTGCAGGTGCATGAGTCGCTCTTTGAGCCAGTAACTGTGATCAATACATACACACGTAAAAACACTTTTTCAGGATTCTGTTGTACCATTTGGCTACTCTCTGCTTCAGCTCTCTGAGCAGGTCTTGGTTGAGTTCGTAGAGCTGCGGGAGGTAGTACAGAATCTGGTTGAGAAGACGCTCCTCGATCACAGCCTTCCCGCTCTGACGAGACGCTGTGGACGCTGCGTCACGGAAGTCCTGTGGATCAGATAGAGTCAGACAGATAAAGAGTCAGATGGTCAAATACAGGAACTCGGGCACACAGGGGAAAACCCGACAGGTGAATCTCAATGAAGTACAATAGAAACAAATATGCTCCATAAAACAACACACCAGATAAGCTCCAGAAACCTTAAGTGTAAAAGATAAAGAGTGCTGACCTATGACCTACACACACACCTGACTCGCATTAAGCATTTTAAAATTTTCCCCATATCATGAATCAGAACTAAAAGAAAAAGGAGAACAAGAGAGCCTGAGGGTGCTGTCTCTGCTTCCTTTTCTGATGATGCAGAGTTTTTATGAGGACACATGGCAAATAAAACTGCTTGCAGACTGAGCACCCAGTAGAGAGCTCCTGTGGTTAACACGTGTGATCCGACAGCGAAGGAGGTGCGTCATGTGGAAAAGGATTTGGTAAGAAATTAGAAAAAAATCGGGATGATTCACAAGATAAAAACAGATTACAACGCAGACGTGACTGAATCAGCAGAAAGTGAAAAATGTCTTTTTATAAGAGTTAAGTAGACAATAACAAGGAGGACAAGAAGCTGTGGTTCTTCAGTTTGCTTAATTTGCATGTTTTCATTTAAAAACGTTTCAAATTTTTCTTATCTTTCTGTTCCCAGAGAGACGACATTTTGGAGACAGCGACAGCACAGAGTGCATAGCAGTAGCGTTGCTGAAAATACCGCTGAGCTCGTAACTCCGATAAAAACAAACAACAAATGGCATTTGGTGTTATCATCGATCAGTTTGTGAAAAGCTGGCTGAGTGCCTGGTACAGATGGAGAATAAACAAATACTAAGTCACCTCTACATTCTTTTGAACTTGGTATGACTGATCCTCATTACTGGACTCCATTCCTCTACAGTCTGCAGAGACCAAAGCACTTCCTGTCTGTGCTCTCTAGTGAGGAGTCATTGTTTGTGACTCAGTCCCACTACAATCTTGTTTCGAGACCTTTGTCTCTCCAAACATATGCTCACCCTTGTCCTTTTTTTGTGAAAATAAAGAGGCTGAAAAATACTAAAAAGGACTTTGAGGTAAACTAACACTGAACACAGGCACAAAGGTGGGTCATATTAGAGTAAGGTGAAATACAATGAAGATGACCTCCTTAGATTTATTGAAATAATTTACATTATTGAATTAATGGTGACTAGATTTGTATATTCTATTCTGTTCCTTAAGTTAGACAAGGCCCTGCATAACATGCCTCACCTTGCCTGTAGTTGTAGTAATGGTTAAGGTTGGCGGAGTGATACGATGAGGAAGACGCTATCATTCTTGCTTTACCCGCATCCCGAAAGCAGTTTTAATTCAATAAATACATTTTTTTTGTTAATGCTAAGAGTAACCAGCGTTACATTTGGTTGCATGACGGTTAGCAGTATGTCGGCCCTCTATGCATTAGATATGTCTAATCCCCGCCAGTTGCTCTCATAATACAACTTGTGCTGGTTCCTCTTTAGGCTTGTCTGCTTTTGATATACAGTTATAAGTTGAATTTTGAAAGGCTTAATTGTCCTTTACTCATGGCTAACACGACCCACTATTGTGTTTGTAGCTGTGATTACATTACGTAAAAGATCAAACATTATAATAAACTGCCTTTGTTTTTGTCTGAGAGAGTCAACCAGTAGGATTGTGCTTTTTCATTCCTTTATTTACTGTACATTTTATATCATATGCAAAGCAACGTAGTGGCTGCAACAGTAGAGGGTTTCTGTTGTGACATTACAAGATTATAAGTTGGTTAGAGTTACGCTGATCTGACAATCACTCATATTTCTCAAACATATCTTTGAGGGAAGTACAGCACAGAAACCCGATCATATCATTTTGTTGGCTTGGGTCGGTTACAGATTAAATATCTCAAAACATCACAAAGAGGCAACAAGAATCCATTGAGGTCCAGAAGTGTATGGTGTTACCGTCAGATCACACTATTATCGAAAAAGCCGGGGAAAACCGCGAGGAATGTGGGCTGTGCGGTTCGAGACTGAAGGGAGTTAGGTCTCATCCTGCATGGGGTGTGCCCCTGTGGCTAGCATAATCAAACACATATGGAGAATGTGGGCTCACACAGTAGACTAGCACCAGATAAAACATATAGAGAGCCAAAGTACAACTTTCTCAACACTATGCCGTGTGGCTCGCTTCATATGTTTAGATAAATATGATGAATTCATTTTAAAACCATTGAATATCAGTTTGTTCAATATTCATGTTTTTTAGAAGCCTTTAATGAACATTATTTCACATGTGGTCAATTTCTGTAGTCTTATTGACAATTTCAAATTTAGTTGGCTTTTGGAAAAAAATAATGTTAAACTTCAATGTGGAAGTTTATCTCACTATATTTTTTCCCCCACTTGGGAAGTTTAAAATGTCTATTGATGTATAATTTTAGTAAAGACAGAGTTCTCCTCCCACTTCACAACTCTAAAACACTCAGACTCTCCCTTTATCACAGAAAACACAAGGCTTGTTTAAGTGTGAAGCAAATAACTCTAAAGGGTGATGTGTGGGGGTACTTACGACATGAAGCAGCTTCAGGACATCAACAAACCTAGAAAAACACAGAATGTGAAAGTTAAAGAAGTTTATAATGTTGTGATTGATTAAATATTTATAGAGGAAGAAAAGAGTCTCTTCCACAAAAGACCAAAAAAAAAACTCTCACTTATCTAGTATCTAGGTATACGTCTCTCCATAATACAGTGGGGGTGAATGGAATTTAATCTGTGGTGCTCGTAGCATTAATACAACTATACCTGTTGATTACTGGGGTGGAGGCAGAAACCTCAAAACCTGGGCAAGTAAAAAACAAACCATCCCCATGGCTTAACACCTCTCGATGTTAGTGATAAAAACCTTTTTTTAGTTCATAATTTGAGTGAACCTACACTTAAAGAAAAACAAATTAAGACTCTTACACACTCTCAGAGGTCATAATTTCTGTGGCGATGTGGTGAATCTTGCTCTTCTTCTGTGCACTCTGCGTCTAAGAAAAGGTGCAAAAACACAGACTTAGAATTACAATGCACTACAATACATCCCTGTGTCGTTCACGGCAAAACTACTCACAGCAGATACACGCTGTGAATCATAATTATGCGTATAATATTCCAGGAAGTATTTCTGAGCACCTTCAGGGACTGAATTCATAAATCTGTCTGCTTCTCACCGGACTCTCCTCTGGCTGTTCAGGGTCTCCTTTACTTGAGATGGAGCTGCTATCATCCTCTGAGGTGTTGATCAAGATGTCCTCATCCGAGTGGCCATCATCCAGGGGTGTCACCTCTTCATCGACAGAGCTTCTGTCAACATGGGCAGGATATTAGGGTTAGAGGACAATAGAAGCAGACGCCAGAGCATGAACGAACCACACTACAGGTGTTTTGGACAGACAGAAGAAGCTGCAGGCATTTATTTAAAAACATTGAATGCAGCACATGATGACCACATCATCCACATGCCGCATGATCAGTATAAAAAAAGTACAAAACAGAGATGACGCTATATATATATATATATATATATATATATATATATAGAACAGGAGGAAAGAGATGAGGTTTGTAAGAAAAAAAACACCTGTGTCAGCACATAATCTGAAGGTGTCAAGTCAAACATTTCCTGCTCTGATCAAGTGGGAGTCATAAAACAAAGCACACAGGAAATAGGACCACTTGACGCAGCCGGAAAAAAACATTTAATGATAACCATCAACACGCTCACATGATGCCAAACTTGTCCAACAAAAACCACAGCTTTAAAACGACAACATTTGAACAGCTAACAGGGAGCTGCAGCAAAAAGAAACTACGTATCTAAAATGCCACAATTCCCTGAGGGAGCACTACATGTGAGACAACGGCCCCTCCCTCAACAAAACTGCAGAGAAAGAAATAGGCCAAGGCTGAGCAGCAAACCCAATAAGCCGGGTCCTTCACACTGTGGTACGTTTACAATGGCTCATGCATTTAGCTGGTCTCTGTTTGTGAGCTGCTCAACGTCTTTTTGACATGTGATTGTTGCACAGTTTGAGCTCAAGAGGGGCGAAACCCTAAGCTGTGCAATGCAGAGTGCACAGTTACACAAACTGTAATCCTATTTTTTCCAACTGACTTCTGCTCACTGGTCATTCATGACGCAGAATATGAGTTATCTGCATAGAGGGCTAATTCGAAACATTACTACCAAGAATGTAAACATGCTAGGTTTAGCTGAGCTAATTGAGCATCAAGCTCAGGATTGGTTCACTCAAAAATATGTTTTCTCACCTTCCAGAGAGCTCCTGTATATCTGCACATGCAGATATTTTTACTTAAAAATTTTTTGGTTTTGAGCAATCATAAATCTTATTAGGAAAGGAACAGAAGTGTCTTTATTCATAAAGCTCACTGTTTTATAGTGACCGTTTCTTTGATTAAAAATGACTTTCAATTAAAACTGTTGACAGTGGGCTCAGTGGATAATGCAAAGTAATATGAACATGGTTAATAGAAAGACACACTGCTTTCTAAATGTACTTTTACATTGCTTTGAACATCACAAATGGAATTCAATCACCTCCATTGTAATTGAGTATTGGCAAAAATCCCAGCAACAGATCTCTCAAAACCTGAGCAAACTAGAGTCCCTGGCTATGGTCCCTTCACCGCTTCCTGCACCCCTACTTCCGACACCCTTGTTCAGACCACAACCATCTTTATACTCGGTCTTCATTTTGATATCAACTACACAGCTCTAAAGTTTCGTTGACAGACATATAAACACATTGCAAAGTGCTCAAAACCACTTCTGTGATAGTTTACATTAAAGTATCTCCCAGATCACTTTTTGCCATGATGACACACAGACTCACAAGGTGAAAACAATACCAGCCACACGCTGTCGCACCTGATAACAAAAACTGTCTGCGTGGCTAGAAAACACTGAATATGTGCCCTAAGTGTCCTACACACACTCTTGCCCTCTAGGTCAAAAGTTGTGTTGGAGTTGCCTCTGATAATAATTGATGGCATGAAGTGTATAATAAAAAGTAGGTATGTGCAATCATCAGTCAACGCACAACTCCGAGCACGCGTCCCAGTATACTTGTCTAACTCCCCTGACAGGAATCTGCAACAAAGGACACAATGTGTCGTGCTTCTCTGTGTCCTTCCCTTTTTACAAATGACACAAATACTTGCCGTAGTTCACTAAATATTTTACGGATGAATGTTTTTGTGAAGCCTGCAGGCTTTACCTGCACTCCTTTCAGAAGACGAGGGAAATCACAGCTGTGAGGACAAAGAGACATTAAACGAAAGCCATCATAATCTACCTGTCATAGTCTGTTGGCGTCTGACACTGTTGGTGTCCAGTGTTTTTCTCAAAGGACATATATGGCTCCTGCTCCTCATAAATGCCCTCGTCATTATACTGCCAGTCTGCGGGCTGCGAGATGGAGGTCCGAGGAGATGCAACTGCCCCTCCTACATTCACATTCATGTAGTCTGATATCTCTTCATAGTGAGGCACGTTCTCATAGTAAACATCTTGTTCCGTTCCAGGAGAAAACTCATCTCCGTCCACGCTTTGCTCTACTCCAATCAGCGGGCAGGATAATTTACGTTGAGTCCCGGGACCCTGGTGGAGGTTTTGACACCTGCCTTGGTCCCTGTCCACATTTTGTTCATTACAGTCTGAGCTCTGGCCTCCTTTCACGATCAGCTTGGGAAGCATCTTCACAGAGAGCTTCAAGTCCAGCAGTTTCCGGAAAGAGTTCCTCTTCTGTCCGTCGGAGCGAAGGACGTCGGCACCGGCGAACGACTTGGCTCTCTGTTTGCCCAGGCTGGACCTGCTAGACTTGATGATTCCAGGTGTTAAGATTTTTCTGCTTGTTTTCTCGACCGGAGGCGAAGGCAGCTCCCTCATTACTCTGTCCTTCAAAGCGTGAGCCTGTATAGAAAGGCTCTGACTTTTCTCATCATCTCCGAGTTTACACTCTTCTTCCTCCTCAGAGGACTCCTTCCTCTGCATCCGTGCCATCGGGCTGCTATTTCTCTGGGGCTTCTTGGGAGCCACCTTGACCACCGCGTCCTCCGCTGCCACAGTGACGGCAGGAGGCTGGCTCAGCTCCGGTTGATTGAGCGGACTGCTAGAAGGACTTTGTGTGATGTCACTGTAGACCGCCTCCTCATCATACGTTCCTTCCTTCTCCACCTCTATATCCTCCTTGTCAACCGATACCTCCATCTCCTGGATGCTGCTGTCCCAACCCAGGTCTTCTTCCTCCACATCCGTCGGGAGAGTGTGTGGAGCAGAGGTTGCTGCTTTCTCAGGTGCGGACAGTAAAGGCTTTTTCCTGGGCGGAGGGGCTGGCATAGGCATAGGCACCGTTTGTCCAACAAGTCCACTGACAGACAGTGATGAGCTGCCTTTCCCCTCCGATGACACCTTCACCTCTTTGACGTTCATTTCCCTCCCTTCCTGGCCTACAATCTCTCCACCCTCCTCCTCCACCTTTTCCTGATGGGCCAGGACAGCCATCCTGGGTTTCCTTGGTACAGGGACAGGGATGGGCTTCCTAGAGGCTGCTGGGAATGGTCTGGGCTGGGGGACGCAAGATATCTGCTCCGAGCCAAGAGCATCTTCCTCTGCTCCACGCCCAGGTGCACTCTGAGGAATTACATTACCGTTTGCCTCATCGCTCCATGTTCTGTGAGGAAGGGACGGCCGAACAGTCACCTCAGGACTGCAGGTGTCGATGTCAGCTTTGAGAAGTTGATCTAAAGTAAAGGATTCTTGAAGAGGTTTATGATTCGTGAAGTGAGTATTAGTGGACGTCTTCATCACTTTGCACTTAGCATTGTCTGTTTTCTCTCCGCCGCTGTCCACAGTTTCTCGAGATGTAGCGAGAAGCCTTCTGTTTGCTGATGTGTTCCTGATGCACATGCAGTGTTCCTGACTACACAGACAAATGGGAATAATATAATCCCAATCTGGCTTTTTGTTCTCTTGCTGTATTCCATTTTGGGAGTTAAGAAGACCGTCGATGCGTGGGGTTTCTGTCGCAGATGTTTGGAGCAGGCTCTTTGAAGCGAGTGGTTTGGATTCCACAGCAGTGGTGAGTTTGGAGAGGCAGGGTTTGGGGGCCAGCACTGGTTTGACCCTCCTCGGCGTGCCAGGAGACCGGAGTGCGAGGCAGTCTCTTCGGGGGGTTGAGGGAGACGGCCCTGGCCTCTGGGGCTGGGCCAGCTTTGGTTTTGGGGCCAAAGGTGGCTTTTGCATGCCTGAGGACAGAAAAAACAAGAGATATGCACTTAGGATTTGATGTAGTTTTCTCCCCCGAATTTCAAATCTGTATGACATCAAATAGATTATGGATCTAATCTGACACAATAAAAAGCTCATTCTGAATATCCAGATGGTATATTTGATGCATTTTCAGTAGTCTGACAGATGTTGCCCTAATGACGGTTCACTCTTTAACTGTTCGGCTAGCACTGATCCTAACCTAGTGACAGCTTAGTGTAAAACTGCTGTAAAGTGCTAAACTACCTCTCCAGGGGGTTCAAATATCCCATTGGCTTATGTTTGGCACTCAAAACACACAACAGCACAGTAAGCCGGCTAATGGTGCGTGTCAACAGACAGAGAAGGAGGAGGAGAAGATGGTAGATGAGGAGTGGGAGAGAAATGAAGGAGGGGATACAGGAACCGATAACGACTCATGCACCTGGTACATCTGGCTCAAATTGTGTCCTTAAAACTTTCTGTGGGGGACAAAACAATAACACACTGACCTACTGGCAGGGAGGGATGTTGTTGTTTTTTCCCCTCAGCACATATTTCCTCATTCAGCAAGCCACAGGTTTGACACCAAACACATCGACAAGTCTACGAATTTTGATTTGGGAATTTTGGAGTTATAGACAGGGACAAGGGTGGGGTGTGTCACAATTACTGATAATATATTTATGAAAATCACGATTGCCAGTCACTTACCTGTCCAATACACACATGCACACAGTCTGTCTTCTGATGCTTTTTATCTTGAATCCTTTAATACATTTGATTATCTGTATCAGTATACATTTAAAGTAGAGTAGCTGGAGCTAGACGCCCTACAGTAAATACAAACATTACTTCCGTTGCACTGCTTCTCCCTCTGTAACAATTGATCTGTATTGTCCCTAAGAAATTAAATAAACCAACACATAAATAAATACATGGTTCAGTCGTCATTAAACTGTTTTAAATAGATTTGGTCTGTAGTGACCACGCTGTCACTAAAAAAATGTTTGACCAGAGCAATCATCGCGTTTCAGTCACTTACCTGAGTTCATCATCGCTTCGCGCACTTCGCTTCTGTTTTTTTGGTCAATTGTCATTAATCAGTAACCACCGTTGGTGTCCGGATCCATCTCAAGCCGTCGATGCCAAATAAGTCATCTGTTAAAAAGCGACATTTTCACCGCTTTTGTCAGAGCAACACATGTCGAGCCTGCTGCACACAGTCCATTCTCACCGCAGCCGCACCGACTGACTGCCAGCGACGTGAACCAATGAACTTCCTCTTTCTTTCCTTAAACAATCCACTAGGGGTCCTCGGGGGCCACAGGCGGCCAGATCGATCAACAAATAAAGGTTAGTGACTGTAAAGTAGAAAGTGCAACAACAACTTTGAAGGAATGTTGTACATTCTCTTCCAACCTATCAGCATTTCTACACACTTGAATGAAGACTTGCTCATCATTACACAGGTATTTCCTCCCACACATCTTTCCACATGCATCATCATCATTGCTAATATTATCCCAACTAGTATGATTAAGAGACTAGAAATATGAGTGGGAGGCAGCTGATGCTTTGTAAGCTATATTTGATGTATAGTTGAGGAAGTAAAACTAAAAAAAAAATGGTTGGTGCTTTCATCATGCTGTTACTTTGTCACCATGTTCATAAATTCATTCTTACAGGAAACAGCTCTGGGAGGGACATGGATGGCAGCTTGTCAAGATCCTGAGACATAAGATTTAAAAAAAAAAAACACAGTACTGGATACTTTGGTGTTTTTATTAAATCTGCTCCTAAAATATGACAATGAATACAGATGTTTCCCATTGATATTTACAGAAAATGGAAAAGCAAACTGAAACATCAGCTGTCACTGATTACCTTTGATGACAGATATTTAGCCCCAATGCCTCTATGAGTTTCCTGTTAAGACTAAAAGTGCATTTCAGGAACAGATGGGACTAATCAGTGACTTCAAGTTGCATTGTAAGCAAAAGAGGCATTTGCAGTTGGATTGCACATTAACCTAAAAGCATTAACCCACAGTTGATGCAGTTTGGAGACTTTTTAATAACTAATAATACAAGTGGATCAATATGGATATAATCCCGTCCCTGGAGCATATTCAGTGTGTGATAACAGGAACACGGGTGAGTGCTAGAGTCTTCTGTGGTTTTGTACAAAAGTCTCTCCGCCGTTGGTGTGATACACGAGGAAGTTGATTGTTTTTTCTGTTCAGGAAGAAGACATGGGGCACTTGATTCATCTTTAACAATGTCTTGGCAGTAAAATGTGATGCGAACACATCACATGAATTGAAGAAATGCTTGCGTACAAATTACATGTCAGGAATTTGCAGGGATTTATATTAAAAAAAAATGTATTCAGTCACAAACCTCTCATTGGCCTTGTCCTTTTCTGCTGAAGCAGTCAGTGTTGTGTCATCTTCTCTTTTTAGAGTTGCATCCTGCGAGTTTTGTGCATCTGTGGCTGCAGGTGAATTAACTGTATCACTGCAAGGAAATGACAGAAAACTATTGACACTTGTGGTGGAAAGTAAAACATACAATACTGGGATACTTGTACTGAGTATTGAATATTTTTGGGGATTTCATACTTTACAAACAGAACTTTTGGTCTTTGTTGGACCAGCTTCCTTTAGATTAAACGATACTAACAGAACATAAAGCAGATAAAAAGTATTGCTTGCATATTTATACGTAATTAATACTGATCCAATGATATAAAACTGACAGGTACCATTCTGCCAAATGAGTGCTTTTACTTTTGGTACTTTATAAACATGTTGGTCCTAATACTTTGATACTTTTAATTCAGTAAAAATTTGAATGCTTCTTTTAATGGGTAATTAACAGTGCGGTACCGCTACTTCTTCCACCACTGATGAACTTCTCAAATTCTTTATGACTTAGTTCAATAATTCACCTTGAATGTGCTTTCAATTTCACAATGATCATTGACAACTATTTTAAGTTGAATCGCTTTACATTCACACTACATTACGGCGATGATTCAGGTTCTTACAGTACTCAGATTCACCCTGGGTATGATGTAGTAGTACCTGAACTTGTAGTCTGAAGAGAGGCTTAGACCTAATCTGTAGTCTCCCCTGGTTCTGGAGATTTGCTTTTGAAGGTCCCTGACAGAGCAGCTGTGACCACTGAATGTGTGGCCCACAAACAGCAGCTTCCCTCTGATGTACATCTATCACAAGGACACAGAGAATTTACTTTAGATATTTCGAAAAGGAGATGTACAATACAATGTGAGTAAGACTAGGATGTCTGTTTGATTTATGGACTAATGGAGAATTTTTCATTTTACAGCAAAAATCAGTGGAGCAGCTGTCGTGACTTTGGGCTAATAATTAGACGACCCTTTTGTAATTAAGAACCCCTCACTGCTTGCCAGCCTAAAGTACTTTTATAATAAAAGGAAAAGACAGCACCTTACCACAGTCTTCCTCACCCCATCCCCTTCATGCTATCACCTCCTCTGCTTAAGGCAAGCACTGGTGCTGCCACCCAGTGGGAACCATGAAAACCTGCACCGAGCAGAGCCGGCAGCCTTTAGTCGAGCCTGCAGTGGGTTTACTGACCAGGACCATTCCAGGAGCAGCGTTGTGCCGCTGCTGCAGCAGCATGTTCTCCCCTCCACAGCTGGGCTGCCCGGTTGACATCTCATACCTCACCAGGCGAAATGAATCCATCTGGCACTAGATTAAAAAAAAACACCAAAAAAAAACCTGTTACTGAGTTTGCAGAAATACATTCTGTATCCTGCTGACTGTCGTTTGTCTTTACTGACCCTTTGTTTTGTAGTCTGTGCAAAGCTGTACAAAGTACACATGTAGCGTACTTGCTGATTATGTAATCTTGATACTATTTTACCGACAGTGATACAACAAACAAATGATGCCCACACTTTCAATCAAGGACTGTAATGATACCTGGCTTAGTATACATACAGTATATAACAGGTGATCAAAATAAAAATTGCTACATATTGTGTTTTGGTTACTTTGTCTACCCCATGTGTGTAAGACAGCACTCACACCTGAGTACACGGCATGGTTCTGTGCTTGTTCCTCCTCCTGTAAAGCTGCTCCAGCACGTCCTGCTCGGACACCGCACGTGTGTTGACGGGTCGGAGTGGCGTCGTCGTCACGCACACCACCAGGATCTGCTGACTGTGTGAAGGCTGGCCCATAACGAAGGCATCGTACTCCACGTCCGTGACCACTGGCATCAGTGTAGCGCTGCAGCAGCACCGCCTGCGCCCCCCCTCCCCCAGCAGGGAAGCTCTCAGCAGAGCAGGGCACACTGTGAGGGGGGAGGAGGGGGTGAACGACGGCGGGGCTGGACAGCGGGCGACGGCAGAGGGCTGCAAATCTGCACTGTTTGGAATAATCGCTGACCTGGCAGGGTGGGGGTGATAATGAAGCTATCAACGTAAACATACTCTTGCTCTTATAAACTGCAGTAAATGTAATTTTCTACAAAATAACAATTGAATTTGTTGCTGTGCCTGTCAGTAATACAAGTGGGTCTTACTCAAGATTGATGTTGCCATACATTTGAAGTGGTCCTATCCGTGTGACACAGGGCTCCTCCTTTGTTTGCTTTTTTGGTGTCCTGGCAACATATATGTAAAGACAGTGAAATGTTATATATTGCATAATGCAGTATACATCTGTGCAGAGCTCAAGCACTTGAAGCTGATCAATAAACAATATGTTTCTTTCACTACTGGAAAATCAAATCACTGGCTTCTGTTTAAGGTAGGTAGGCAGGTAAAGTGGCACCTTGGCAGCTTGACGTAGAAGTCCAGAGGTTTTTCTGACAGATGTCTGTGTAGCTCCCGTAAGTCATTCCTGCCCTCCTCAGGCCGGACTGGTTTAACATCGGCCCGCTCAGGTGGGTTCAGAGAGGGCAGAGCGGCCGGCTGTACCTCTCTCTTCAGCCTGGTCCTCAGTGGGGCAACTGACATCCGCTCCATGTCGGGACACTTGATACCTGGAGGAGAGGAGGAGGTCACTCAGAAATGCACACTGACTCAAGTGACCGTGAACAAGATCCTGATGGAACTATTCAATAATGTTGAGTTTGCAGGATGAGGTGATACTGTAACTTTTTGTTTCACTGAATCACTCTGAAACAACCTTACTGGGTCAGATTGGCTCAAAGTTACTATTTTTCTTTTTTTTGCAAGTCCTACTTTAATAACTCAAAATGTTCAGTACATCCCAGCTGGGAAGTGTGAACACACTATGCCCATTTCAGAAAAGCTGTGTGATCAGGTACGTACCGATGGCCACGTGGTAATAATTCAGCCAGCTGTCCAGGGTGTTTCGGACTCTCTGCTGAAGCCTCTTCAGCTCCCTGCCAACATGCCCTCTTCGTCTCCACTGTGCTGACGGCTCCTCCACCTCTCCGACCATCTGGAGGACCTCCGGGGAGAACACAGACACCTTCCATACATCATTACTTGCATGGTAGATTATATGACATAGAACAACAAAAGGCATTTTGTGAGCTGTTTGCTACAAAGGGACTCAGTGAAGGCATCTTCAAAGGTATTGTTGTAACAGATTTTTTTAGCCTGGTCTGTTCTTTTGATATTCGGGTGTTTGGAGTCCATAAATGTGGTGATAAAACGTCTCTTACGGGTGTTAGGAACTGGTTCCTGTGGCTCTCTAGGTTCACAGCAGGGGATTTTGTTTTCCTCAGCAGCAGGAGGTCTTGAGCAGAATCAGAGGAAAACGTTCCTTCAGTCTGCAAACAAGTCTGTCAATTCAGAGTAGACGTTATAGATTTAACTGTTTATCATAAATCTAATTTCCCCCCAATATACTTGGTAATCTCATCGCTTCCTGTGATCGGTTAATGTTGGACAGAGCCGAAAGAGGAAGTTGAACGCTTTCGTTGTTACACCTGAAGCTGAGCATGGCAAACGTACCACTGAGCAGCCTCACAGAGATTACATCGGACAACTACAGGAGACAAAAAACACATTTACGGGTTTCTATAAAGTGGAGACAATAAATAATAATCAGTATGGTAAGCACTCATACATTGTGATGAATTCATCCATGGTTATCTAATCTGCACACTGTACCCTGTTATAAAAGCTGTCTTGGTCCTGTCAGAGGCAGTTAGTGTTCCTTCATCAGTAGGTCATGAGTCATACCTCACATGCCCTGCTTTGTTTCCCCTAAATGTGACACTTCCCATATGCACATCTCACAATTATCGCACATGACAAGTTCTCTCCAGATTCTTAACCCCTTTGACTACCCTTGTCACTGACTATATTTCTTGCCTGGTGATTACCTCCGGCCTGGTCTCTATATGCAACATGTTGCTGACTCTGTCTGTATACGAAGAACATAGATTTCATTATTATATAACAGCAAATATGTCATTGAAGGTTGTGGTAGTCTCACTATAACTGTGGCTTCACCTGTATATCAATCTTCTCCTTCAGTGTGCGATTTGTCTGCCAGCTCCATTCCTTAGTGATGTTCCCATGATGGTCACACAGGAATCCACCAGCCTGGTCCCACACTGCTGTAATGGCAGAGCTGGAGGAACATTTTACACATCATTCAAGCTGTCATCAGGGTTCCAATTACAGCTGGGATTGAGGGGGTCTGACCCCCTAATTAAGACTTGAACCTCGAAACAATTACATATCCTCACTACCTGTAATCATAGTGAAATATTACAATATATTTCCCTTTTTAATGCCTAGAAGAATCTTGTTATACGATTTCAGACACCCCTAAAGTGGACCATACCATTAAAGTAAAATTGACCTCCACGGGGGCAGACCTGAGTGGCTTTGGCATACTGCTGTGTGTTAAACATGTTCGTACATATCAACACTGAACTCACCTAAGAGGATGTGTCACGGCCCCGTGCCCAGACGCCGTGATAGTCGCCAGAATAACGGGACACTCGCTGTCACTGAACACGTTGGTATAGAAGCCTCCACAGGGCAGACCTGAGTGACTCTGGCATACTGCGATACAACCAGACAGGTAGCTGAGAGGACAGAGTCAAAGGTCAAAAGATTTAGCTGCAGTGACACATATGTCATACACTTCTGGGACAGCTGCTAGAATTAAAATATGTATGAATAAACAGGATGTGAGTAGAATACTATATGAACGAGGAGCCGTCTTCCATCCTGTTGTGTAGTTTCTGCTGTTCTGGATCCTGCTGCTTCACTTCTGGTACCCGGGGCATCCCATCGACTAAAGTGGCAGGTCGGGCCGTTCTCCTCGCTCTCATGTCCTTCAGTTTGGCCTTTGCATCGCCATAGTGACAGAGTATTAGGGGCTTGCTCAGGTCCTGTGCAGCTGTTTGTAGTTTTCTATGTGGAGATGAAGTAAACTTTTATGCATAAATTACTGATCTCTCCTTTAGTATTCATGAGGAGTTACACTGCAAAATGAATCATCTACAAGCTTCAATATCAGATGACCAAATGTAAAATTCAGTAGATATGTTTCTTGTCATAAATGCTAATAAACATTCTCCAAAACTGAGAGATTCATTTAATTTACTCATTAAAAATTTTAAAAAAAGACATAGAATCTACAAAATCAGAAGCTAGAACTATTCTTTAAACTAAATGCTAACATCAGCATGCCATATGCTCACAATGACAGTGCTAACATGCTGATATTTAGCCAAAGTTATTACGATTCAACTTGAGCGGGAACACGAATGTCTGGACCGACCGATCGAGCAACATTGTCATCCCTAGAAAAATCTGATTATCCTAACGGATAATACATTTTGTAATGTAACCAATCATTTGATAAATATTTCCCATAGGCCAAATGCAGCAACACACTCAGGACTTCTTGCCGCCTGGAGTCGCTCCACCACCCACTGACACAAACTGATCTGGCGAGGCTCATCACAGGAGGGCTGCGTTGGCTGGATGATCCAACCTGGACACAAATCACATCCAGCTGAGGCAGCAGGGCCACACAGTCAACCACAGACACAGGGGCCTCCATAAACACAATGCTCCAGCTCCATGTCCTACCTGGATTACTGCAGCTGTTGGATGAAATGGAGAAACTGACGGTGGTGGAGTTGTGAGCTGTTGGAGGGTGAGAATGTGAAACTCGGTCAATGTGTCATCTGAAGTCTTAAATTCACCTTTTTATTGAATCTGTATAGACAATACTGGCCATTTACCGATCACTAACGGTTGCATCATGGAACTTAATAATGTAACTCAATAGCTCTGTAACTGATTAACAGACAGCAGTACATCTGTGCCTATAGCTACCAGCTACATTGTTCTGTCTGGTAAACTAATCCTCTCACTTCCACAAGCTTGCAACTAAAGCTGTCCTCAAGTTCAGTCTTAAAAGGTCATGAGAAATTACTTACTGGTTTTTCACTTTTATCACTCACACATTAACTATGGCACATAGTAAAAATATCGTTCTGTCTGTCCTGTCTTATTCTCAGTTTTACATAATTTATAGGCAGCATTTTCTAACAATGCATATTTTATAAAGGGTTTGGGCTGCAACTAAATGCTTAATTCATTGTTAATAAATAATGTACTTTTACTTTTTAAGCCAGTTGTAAAACATATTGTACACTTGTACTTATATTTGGCAAATAACGCATTCACATTTACAACCTGGTGGTTTATTATAGTGGAGGAACCCATTATTATTGACTTGATCAGCAGAGCACAACTTTCCATCTTGTTTTTTTCTTATCCTTGTGGAAGGTCTAATAAAAAGTGATACAGAGATTCATTCACCTCTAGTAGAAGTGTGTTCTCGCTTTTTCACGCTTGTGTCTGAGCTGACTTGTGGTTTTCTCACAGAGGGACCAGCATTTCCCACAATAACACATGAGTTCCTCTCTCCTGCCTCCCTTTTGTCTTTGGCGGACACCTGACGGGATGAACCTTCATCCAACTTCACGGAACCTGTGTCTGTCTGTTCCGGACTCTTCGACCCCACAGTCAGATCTCTCCAGGAGTAATTGAGAATGTTTACAATCCCGTGAGGAATACGCCCCTCCTCGGCCCACTTGTGTTGTGAAAGTAGCCGAGCCACTTCCTTCAATAACAGAGGGGCCGCTCGCTTGTATGCACCCAATGGATCGTGGTCCATTGTGTCGCGTGCAGCACCGACAGCAGATGAGGTATCAGGTTTAACATCTCCACGTGTTTCACCTGACAGCCTCTGAGTGGGCTCATCAAGTTTACCTCCTGCGTTGTCATTCTCTCGATTACTATGAAGGGGGAAAAAATGAGAAAAAGCTTTGGTCGCACGAGGAAAATGTAAAGTGATTTGTAGCGATAAGGGGATTGAATTACCTTCGTGATGTGTCTTGTGACTGCGCTCCTTCATTTTCCAAATTAAAATGCAAAATGTTGCTTCGTGCCCCTTTAATTCGATTTCGTTTCGTTGGCTGCGGAGAGATCAGTTACAGGATTAGTATCTTGTTGTTTCTTTAAAACTAAAGTTAGTCAAATTAATCATTAGCCCACCTGGTCAAAGAAATACAAAGGGCCAGTTCTGAATTCCTTCAGCGCGACAGAAGAAATCATTATTTCCTTTAAAAAAAACACTTGAATTTCCTCTTTAGAGTCGCCACACGCAGAAGAAAACACGCTGTAAAACGTGACGTCCTTGCAACAAAATATCAACAAACCCGAACTGTACTGCTTTAAAATCCACCTTTCACTTCCGTAAATGTGCCTCTTGTCCACTCAGTGTACTGGGCTCGTTGCTTGGATACGCTGTCCCAAAACTCGCAATACGCACCAGTAGCCGATCGACTCCGGGCATCAAACTGGCGATACGAACAATAAAAAGATTACTCAAAATAACGGTTCTCCAATGTGGGCACGCAAGAGAAGTGACACACAAGTCTTACTGAGGAGCCGCACTCACATTTGTAACCTGAAACTCAGACAAAGTGATGATTCTAGCATGCAGTGCAGCTTTTTGTTGTGCTTTTTTTTTTTTACATCAGGACATGATGGTCACATAACTAAGCATTTCAGCCTCCACAGAACATACCGTTTTTTTCTGTCCTGTGTTTGTGCCAAAATGTAATTTCCCCTAAAGGAGAAAATCTGATGATAAATGAAAGTTTCGCTCCTCAGGACGGTGCAGGATCGTCTTCCTCGAGGCTACTCGGGTCAAGTTGTTGCTCTCTAATAGCTCATTATTGGCTCAGATTCCTCCAGCACACGTTTCTGCTTTGACCACTGGAGGCTCCCAGCAGCTTATGCGTCACTTCATCTCTCAGTCGCTGATCATGGCGGAGCTACAGCGCGATGTGGAGCCTCAACTTCTCAATGGGAATGACTTGAACGAGGAGAGAGAAGACCCGGACGCCCCAGAGTCAGTAAAGAAAAAGAGAAGAAAGAAGAAGAGGAGTAAGACCACCGCACCAGGTAAGAGGCATCACCAGGGAATCGGTTGGAAAATAAATAGTGCAAAAATTGTCTCCTCTAGTGCCACTCGATATAGAGCACGAGCATCAAATACGCGGGACAGGAGACTTTCCAACCTGTCAGATGGCATTCCTGCCCAGCTGTCCCAACTCTGAGCGGCTGGAGCTGAGCTCATTTGGAAACGGGACAATCTCTGTAAATAGGAATGTATTATCAAAACTGATTGAAAGCTGTCATTTGAAGATATGGGTGGAATACAATTTAATTTTACTCCAGATTAAATATGTTTCATTAATCCCACTAAGCTGCAGGAAATTATGTAAGAGAAGTATCCACAGTTTTAGTGCAATAAGATGGCAACCACTGTATTATTTAAAAAATAAATAAGAGCTGCCTTGTAATATGGAGGGGAAAGAAATCTTGGAAAGCCTGCCATAAGTAAAGTGTTGTCCACACAGCTCAGTTGAAGGGCTATATGTTATGCTGCAAGGTACATGTGCCCTTGAGGATATTGACTCCCAAGGCATACAAAGAAATTATGCACAGACATTGCCAAGTTGAGATCGTAGTGGATGCACTTTCTTGAAATGACTGAACCACAAATAATTTACTCACTCTATGTGTGTGTGTATGTCCATGTCCATGCACGTATGCCATCGATGCACACGTGCATGTTCACCTGCACATGCATACACGAGTGTGTGACTTTGCAGCAGGGGCAAATGAAGCTGCGGGGGATGGAGAAGCCGGAGGTGTTGGTGATGTGACAAAACAGTTGGAGCAGCAAACACTAGAGGACAAAGAGAGGGAGGAGGATGGAGAAGAAGGTAACTCCTCACCACCACCACCATCCTCATCATTCTGCAGTGGTGACTGTGTTGAACTTTAACCTCCTGAAAGTGCACGGTGAAATTCAGCCGGTCATATCTGCAATGTGAAATCTGATTTTCAGTAGCACACTGGGAATTGTGCCCAAGCTCCTGTCGATATTTCTCACTTTACAAACTGCACTGAAATTAATGATGCTTTCAACAGATGGGGATGAAGGAGAAAACTCAGCTGGAAAAAAGAAGAAGAAGAAGAAAAAGAAGAAAGGATGTAAGCCGTTTTTCTCAGTGCAGCAAATGTATTTACAGTTTGCTCCAGATTACAAATTCACATTTACTCAATTTAGAATTTGAATTGAAACTGCAATTCACATCCAGTGACAGACTGTTTATTGTCCCAGAGGCACATTTGATTTTATTGATAGACTGATAGCACTCTAAGTGCTTTTTAGTGTTAGAATTGACTGCACCAGATTCACTTTGAATCACAGATAAATACAACAGGTGCACAAGAGCAGGTTGACTTTGGATCATTAGTGTCATGACAGTTATATAATGTAGGACGGACACAGGAGGTGTAGGACAAAATGCTTCAGGACCGCCGTACAAGTCAGACAGACAGGTTAACATTCATGACATCATACTCAGTGCGTCCTACATATCATTATAACCCACTATATATAAGCTTTTTTTATTGCCTCCGCTTTTTCTTGCAATATAATTCAACGGGCTTCTTTTACTCATGGGGATGTCTTGATTGATTAGATCTGTAAGTCAGGAACTGTACTGTATTCTCTAGCTAGGTTGAAATGCTAATGTCATGGACATGGGGAGAATAACTTGTGTTTTCTTTTCTCTCTCCGGCTGCTTTCATCTGTTCCTCCTGCTCACTATCTGGGCCACAGTGAAGGGACAGACTGACCCTCCCTCAATCCCTATTTGTGAGCTCTATCCCAGCGGAGACTTTCCAAAGGGAGAGGAGTGTGAATATCCACCATCGAAAGACGGGTGTGTGACCTCCACATCGTCCTCACACTCGTAGTCGTCCACTGTGTGACATGCCTAGTTTTTATTTGGGTCTCTCTGCTTTGCACTTGGACAGCGTGATGAGGTGCAATGTTTAGTGTGTGATTTAACATCCTGTTCAGGAGCAAATTGATTGTGTCAGGTTTGACAACACGACATTCACCTGTGCAGGGTTCCCACAAGTGTGTCATATCCTCGTTACAAGTATTGGTATAATGAGAAAATAATGACTTCCTCCTCTCCGCGGTGTGCCTGTCTACCTCCCACCAGGCGCAGTGCAGCGTGGCGGACCACCAGTGAAGAGAAGCGGGCTCTGGACATGGCCAACGAGGAGATGTGGAGTGATTTCAGGGAAGCGGCCGAGGCCCATCGGCAGGTCCGCTCGTACGTCAGGAGCTGGATCAAACCAGGGATGACCATGATTGACATCTGGTGAGACATGCGCTGAGATATTGTCCTTGAGCCCCCTTTAATGGACTTAAATCTCTGCTGCTCATACCTGCCTGGGATCATTTGTGGCTGACATTGATATGGTTTCAGCACCTCTTTGTTCGAGCCTGCAATATACTGTTTTAAAATCATCAAAGAAAGCAGAACTGCTTTTGTGGTTTCAACCTCTTCTGGATTCATTGTCTGCCCTGACAACAGTCTCATTGTTCCTGTCCCCCATTGTCCCTTTGTGCTGCTTTCTGTTTCTTGCAGTGAGAAGCTGGAGGACTGCTCCAGGAGGCTCATCAAAGAAAACGGGCTAAAGGCAGGCCTGGCCTTCCCCACCGGCTGCTCCATCAACCACTGTGCTGCCCACTACACCCCAAACGCAGGAGACCCCACGGTGCTGCGTTACGACGACGTCTGCAAAATTGACTTTGGAACGCACATCAACGGTAAGCGCTCGCTAATAACATTTTAAGTGCTTTTTGAGGTCTGCTGTGCCATTTCACACTTGGCATTTATTATGACATGGTAAAATGATGATTACATTATAATTCTTACTGCCTGGAATAAACTGTTCTCGCAAGTTAATTAACTTACACTTTTCTTTTTAGATAATTAAATTCTATAATATTTCTGCAAAATGACAACCACATAGAAACTGTTGTGAGTAACCAAACTTTTTGGTCTTTTAGGTCGAATAATAGACTGTGCCTTCACCGTCATATTCAATCCAAAGTATGACAGGCTGCTGGAGGCTGTAAGAGACGCAACTAACACCGGCATTAAGGTAATACAGATCTTCCCCTGCATGGTGTTTGTTTGTACTGCTGGTTACACAAAAAGTCCTGAGTACTGACCAAGGAATGACAATAATCATATTCAGATCACAGTTACATTAATATTTATGTCTAGATTGTATTACAATTACATTTTACAGAACTTTACAGAGGGGCACATACAAATGATATGTACAAAACCAGGAAGTAATGATAAGAAAAGAAAAATTGGAAAATATTGAAGTGTCACAACAACAAAAAACGAACGGATAAGTCAAATGCAAAAAAGTGGATTTAATATGCTGCAAATGTGCACAAATACTCAATGTATACTCAATGGCATGAAGAACAAAACATATATAATCCATGCTCTAAATATGAGTGGCTCCTTTAGTATAAATAAGTTACCTTAAAACAAAGAATACTTGTACACATTTTGAGAAAGCACAATATAGAAAATGGAAAACAAGTATAACAGGTACAATATACATAAACAGTAACTACAAAGTGTATCGAGAATCAAATAATTGGGAGATAAGGAAGTTGCAATAAGTGATGAAATACAAAAATTGCACTCGTTAAGGTTTTGTTCTTCTTCTCACCTGGTTCAGATTTTAAGGAACGATTCATTAAAGTGGTCAGTGTACAGATTCACATTCAAGGAACTAATATTTAGATACAAGTATAACATAGACTAACATAGTAGCTACTTTACAAGTAGTGATGCATGTTTACGCCTCTCTGCCTTAGTTTGCAGGAATTGATGTGCGCCTGTGCGATGTTGGTGAGACTATTCAGGAAGTCATGGAGTCTTATGAAGTGGAGATAGATGGGAAAACATATCAAGGTAATAGGAGGTCATTTATCATCTCTTTTCTTTCATGCACAGGTTCAGTGCTGCTTCCTATTTATTCAACCTCTGTGTGGTGTTCTCTTTATAGTGAAGCCAATCAGGAATCTCAATGGCCACTCTATTGGACAGTACAGGATACACTCAGGGAAGACAGTCCCTATTGTTAAAGGCGGAGAAGCCACAAGGATGGAGGTTTGTACAGCAGCGCTTATAGCTTACTCAAAATGTTTGCCAAATGTGGACGTGACAACATTCTGGAGCACAAAACAACACTGCAGCCTCTTTTTACTGAAATTGTGTCCCGTGTTTTTGTCTGAGATTAAACCTGTATTAGCTGCTTGACCTTGCAATTAAATAAACCTTTTTTTAATTCTTAAATGTAATTGTAAGAACATGTGGCTGGTTAGGGTTACGATGGGGTGTGGAGAAGTGTTCCCATTCACTGCTCTAACAGCTTTTTAGTCACCCTCATCAGCACTGTAATTACACCTTTAATGGAATTACCAGCCGCATCGAGTAGCAACACTTGTTAAAACTCCCGCTCCTCATTTCATCGTGTGAGTACTGACTTGTGGGCATCCAGGGCTCATTAACAGGCTGGCCCTTCACCCAGGATAAACATGGCTTTGCACTATCTTACATTTGCCGAGGACTACGCTGAGATCCACGCCTGCCTCACACCTGCTCAGCTGCAGCACACGACTGTATTTGGACAGAACTGAGCATTTTAATTGGCAAGTAGCTGAGTCAAGCATTTTACCTGAGGGTTTCAGCAGGGTTGGGTGATGGGAGGGGGGGCTGCTGCTGCTGCTGAGGTGGCAGATTTGTGTGTTGTATTTTTAGCTGAAGTGTGTTGGTGAAACAGGACCATTAGCCTCTTTGTGATCAGAGAGTGGCAGCTGGGCGTGCCACAGGGCTGCTAGCACTTTGACTGATTATCGGTGCAGTGAGAGAGGGTGTCGCAGTGTTATTGGCTAATACCACAGGGACTCGAACAACAGCCAACCGCTGATAGAGACACAAAACGCCAATGACACCCGGCCAATCAACTCACACGAGGCGCTGCTCCACAAAGGACAGTACTGTCCTTAATAGACTACATGAATATGTCAGCTGCTGGCATCCTGAGGTTTTTTATTAAATTTACTCTCTGTCCCCCCCGGAGTGTTTTTGTCCTTTCAGTAACGTCACACCTACTCAGGCCTGGATAATGGTGCATAGACTGTCATAGGTATTCTACATCAGCAACCAAATTAAGTTTTTTCTCCCTCTGTTTTTGTTGCCTGTCAGGAAGGTGAAGCTTACGCCATTGAGACATTTGGCAGCACAGGAAGAGGTGCAGTCCACGACGACATGGAGTGCTCACATTACATGAAAAACTTCAATGTTGGACACGTGCCAATAAGGTTGGCGCTGCTGTTTTCATCTCATCCCTGTATTCAAATAGAAAATATTGATTCAGGAATATTATTTGTAGGTTGATTTGCTCCTCATATTTTGTCTGCCAATCTGTAATTTTAACAGAAGAGATTGTGATTAGCGTCTGAATGATTGTTTACATCTATAGTTAATCTCCAGTTTGTCTCAGTGTGGTCTCTGTGTCATTACCATGCTGCAGACTTCCAAGGGCTAAACATCTGCTGAATGTGATCAATGAGAACTTTGGCACTTTGGCATTCTGCCGGCGCTGGCTGGACCGCCTGGGTGAGAGCAAGTACCTGATGGCGTTGAAGAATCTGTGTGACCTTGGCATCATAGACCCGTACCCACCTCTCTGCGACATCAAGGGCAGCTACACAGCCCAGTACGAGCACACCATCCTACTCAGGCCCACCTACAAGGAGGTAGTGAGCCGGGGAGACGACTACTAATCATGCGCCAAAACTCAAGGCGAGGCAGGAGGAGCGTGACGGCTCAAAGACAACAAACCTCTGCAGACTGACAGCAATTATGCAATATTTCTCTGACATAAATTCCCTCTGCTTGAGTAGGTAATTATTCTAGCAAAGGCAAAAGACTTGTGTCATGGCAGTAGCTTACTAGTATTTATTTTCCAAGGGATCGAGCCAATAGACAAAGGGCATATCTGTAACAAAGGTAGTGTTGCCATTTTAGTCATATTTTCATGTGCTGCTTTTAGGAAATATGCAAAACAAATATATGCAAAAGAAACATGCAAAAAAGGTGTGAAGAATGCTTAGCTTTATGAGTTGTTAAGACCTTGTGAGGAAACTGAAATATTTATATTTCTATAGTTCTTTGCTCTATTTTAATTTGAGGCAGTTTTGTAAGAAATAAATTGTTATAAATCTTGCATCAATTACTGTGTGCCTAAGAGCTCCCAATACTTAATTACATTGCAAATATCTGATGATATAAAAAGGTGTATTTCTTTCCTTTTACCAAAGGAGGGCGGTACTTAAACATGGGTCAAACATCCTGCTCTAGTGAAGATATTACAGTAAGACACATCAGGCTATTCATAGTCTTGTAATTTAGCATAATCTCACCATGGAAAGAAACAGACTTTTCCCTGAAGCATTAAGAATGAGCACACCGATTTGTCGTTTTTGCAGTTTAGATGAAAACAAAAAAAACATATAGGACACAGAAATAGCAATACAAATATCACATCGATGGCAGAGTACATTCATGGACCCTAAATCACCACTTTGTCCTTTACAAGAAGATCTCCAGCCCATTTCTCTTATTTTGGTAAAGTCTCTGGGACAAGGACATGAGCCCTGATGTCACGCTGGAGGAATGCATCATGTCTTCTCACAGAGTTTGTCCTTCTCCTTGGAGACAGCGGACCAGACCTATTCTTAACTGGGCCCGGCTCAAAAATGGGCCTGTGGACTCTGGATCTGATATGCTGTGATGTCAATGGCTTTTAATACATGTTTATTTTGGGTCGGCAGGAGTCACAGGCTAAAAAGAGCATACGTGAAGAGAGTGTGTGCTCTTTCTCACACACACACAAACACACAGTGGCTCCCACAGGCTCGGGACAATGACCCACTCATGTAGCTGAACCAGCTGTGACAGCAAACTCAATCCCAAGTGTTTGAGCCGGTTGCGTGTACGCCAGGCCTGAAATGGTGGCGCAGAGTGCGTTTTGCTATCGTCAGACAGCAGGCTTGCGAGTGTGCCGGCGCTGAGCAGAGCTGTTCAGATTAAGCCGTTTGATTCCTGTAATGTTTTTGTCATCCTCTCCCCTCGTCCAGGAGTTGCTTGTTCTGACCTGCAGAGTCCCAGACTATACCTGCCAAGGATATCAAGCAAGTGCACACATCCACGCTAACACACACAATCGAATGTTGACTTCATTCATGATTTATGGGCAATATCTGTGAGACGGCAAGGATAATTTACTCTGCGCCTTTTCAAGATTTCAAAGTAAACGGCTCTCAATGAAATTGATGCAATAGGACATGACTGGCTCATCAAGGAACTTTGGCCAGGAAATAAAGTGTAATTGAGTTTTTAACATGCTTTGCTTATTGTTTATAAATAACTTGGAAAGTATACAGTACAGGAATGAAATTCCACCATCAGCTTTGTCTTTGTTCAGATTAAAAGTCTTGCTTTGTTCTTTTTGACTTTTAAGTGACTGTAGTCCGGTGAAGTATGTGCTTATTTCTACCTCAGGCTAACAACCACAGCACTGTAGTACACTACACATTGTAGCTGTTTCCTGAGGATGTGCACTCCTCTTGAGACACACGCATTAGATTTTGCTTTCATTTTAGTGTCAAAGCAATGCCTAATTGGAACAGTCCCTCTGTTCCTTCTGCACACTCCGGTATGTCACAGATCATCCTCCACCTCTCCATCCCTCTGTAGTTCTGGCCGATGCCCTACCGGCGGCCACAGTCTTTCCTGAGGATGTGGAGAATTTTACGTCCCAGGGTTGAAGTCCACGATTTAATCAGGCTCTTGGTGTTGATCATCAGTCGGCCGGTCTTCCAGTCCTCATGACCAGCCACAACATATTCAGATCCTGGAGAAGAGAGAGCAGAGCATAAACCCTACGGAATCTCAAGTCTGCTGGGGATGCCACTAAAAATCACCTTATGTAAAAAAAGAGTGCAAATCACTATAGATCACTCAAATAGTGCGCTGCTATGGCCAGCTTGAAGGAATGTTGCCAGAAATGATTATTGTAAAAGTGTTAGATGTGAGGCAGTCTCCCAACAGAGAGATGGCTCTAATCTTTAAGCTGTAAATGTCCAATCTAAATGAGTGATGCTAGGACTTTGGCACCCACTCTAAGCCTGCATGAGCAGCGACAAAGATCCTCTATTCAGCACAAAGATGGCAGATTGTTCACTCAAAGTTTTCCACTGGAAGTGGCTGCAGCTGACCTGGGTTGAGGATGGGACAGGTACAGCCATGGGTGGTCCAGGACTCTGGGTAAAGGGTAACGCTTCCCCTGTGGACCGTCATCTGGGGGTTCTGGTACAAGACTTTCTTGACTTTGACCTCCACCTCTGCATGGGAGCCTTTGTCGTGAGCTGACATTACCTTCACCACCAGCACTGCCAAGGCAACACAAACAGTTGTTCAACAAATTAGCAGTCTACCAACTACAAAATACAATTTCCACTTCTCAAACTTTTACAGATCCACATCACTTTATCATGAAGAGAACTACCACGTTTCTGTAAACAGTTGTGTAAAGTCTTCTTTGGTCCTGAAGGAGCTTTTCAAGTCGAGGAAAATAATGTGTTGACATCAGGATTCTTTTTCTCGGCTTGGGTTTTGGAGACTGCATTTATTAAAAGACAACCTGCATTGCATTTGAAAGATGCGAGTCTAATTAAAAGATGTTATTGAGTTGCAACATGATAATTGTAGGATCCTCCATTTACAGATCCAGGCAGTGGACTAAGAGTTAGATATCTTGGCCTCTGCTGCATCAATTTTGACCTTGAGGTTCAATACAACATTTCTTTAAAGTCACCCTGTGGAGTTTCTGTTTTTGTGAGTGGGTCCTTGTTTTGTTTTGTCCTGTCCTGGTGCATGTGCCAATGGTTTCTCGCTGATCTACAAGTGGCATTTAAGTGCCAAGAACTGCAGGAATGCACCCAGCAAAGGCAGGGAAGAAGAAGACTTCTAGCAAGTGAACGTGGATGTGAACAATGCAAAGTTTTATGTGGAAGAAAAAGCATTCAAAACAGTTGATAGATCTCAATGATACACAAAATGTATTTTGGTGAGTAACAACAAACGTCAACAGAACATTTTATTATAAGAAAACTTTATGGAATCACTGGACAAGATATCAAGTGGAACAACCAACATGTTGAGTCTGTCAAATAGCACTTACCATAGTCATACTCCGCAGCACAGAAGAGTTTAGGGCTGCCAAGTGTAACTTCTACACACTCACATTTCTCTGGAAAAAAAAGAAAACATCATTAATAAGATTCATACAAATCACTTCTTCATGATGTATAGATTCCAACATCAAAACAGCTGCATTTAACCTGTGTGGGCTGATGAATGTGCAGTGTATTTGGTGCGATATGACCTGTGACTCACCAGAGTGGTGCAGTGCAGAGAAAAGCTCCTCTAGCCTAAAGAGTGCCATCTCACTATTATTGCTGCTGTGTCCCATGTGGCCGGTGGCTGTATAGAAGACCTCCACATCTGAGCTGCGCCGCAGAGGTAAAACCAGTCAGAGGCAGGGCTCTACTTAGTGTCATTCATCCAGAATGCACTCCACCTCTACGCCGCACATCACTTAATCCAAGTAAAAATACATATGGATATGGTATTAAATCTTGGCTCTCACCCAGAAATGCAGTCACCGGTGTAAGGGTCACAGTCCCCTGTGCAGTCACATGGACGGCAGCCGTATTCGTGAAGCCCCCAGTATCCCAGCATGCAGTTGTCACAGCGGGGGCCTCCGACACCGGGCTTACAAGTGCACTCCCCACTGCTAGGGTTACAGAGGGTGCTACCTCCTGAGAGGACGGAGCCTACAGGGTGGCAGGAACAGGCTGCAGAGGAGAGGGGTGACAGAGCAATAGGGCTGCATGTTAACATCTCTGTTTGCAGGTCAAAAGACGTGTCTGCTTTTCTGGCAGAAAGCTATAAGCACTCAGTACACATTGTGATCCTGCATGTATGCGAAGGACAAACACACTTGTAGAAGCCCAAACAAACACATTTAGAGTGTACACAGGGAACTGCCGTGGTGAATGAAAAGTTTACTGTATTTTATCATCCTCCTGTAACAAGCTGGGAGTATGTATGTAACATGCTCTAAGCAGCTGCAGCAAAAACAAACAGTAAATCACTGCCTCTCTACGCTGTCAGACCTGCCGCCTGACAGTCTTTCGTGATGACAGATTGATTTTTGTTACAGACTTGCTTCATCGGTTTCCAAAAACAGCATGTTTGGTCTTAAAAATGCTTCAGCATGCCTGGCGGGGCGAAAGGGCAAGAATGGGAAAAATGTGCTCGCATTGGTCCATGGGAAATTCCTCCATTGTTTGCAATTACGGTCACATTCCAAAACAGTGCGGTCGCCGTCATTCCTGTTAAGGAGCAGACTAGAGTCATCTTACTATCTCATCACTGGGGAGGCAATGACTCAGAAAGGTGCTGAGGGAAAATAAGAGATCAATCTGCTTTAGTCTGGCGGGTCAAAAGAAAAATGTAATCTCCATTACTGCCCTCAAAATATCAAAGACTCGCACTCTTAATTGGAATTCTCTGCTGGCATTCATCCATACAGAGTTATGGTTTAAGGGGAGGAAAAAAAAGAGCTAGACTCTGCCGAAAAAGATTTACCTTTGCAGGAGTCAGGGGTGGTTTTTGGTCGGCTGGGGTCTCTGAAGAAGCCCCTCTCACAGTTCTGGCAGTGACGGCCCTCTGTGTTGTGGTGGCAGTCGTCACACACGCCGCCACTCCGACGTCCTGTCGCTAGCCACAATCCACGACTGAAGTGACAGCTCTTGGCGTGACCATTACACTTGCATTCTAGGTTTAGATGGACATGCACAATCAAACACAATTAGATGTTTTGCTCTTTGCTCGGATGAACTCTCAAAGCCCCGGAGATAGCAGTGATAACTCTTACAGTATAGCTGACATAAAACAAGAGGAACTGCTCCGTTATTCATCTTGCATGAGCGTCTAAAAGGTCACATGTGATTTATGAGACTAAATTCATTTTCAAGATACGTCTACATGCCGTGTGTCCTACTCTGTAGTTGACTCCCTTGCCCCATCACTCACTCTGGCACTCGTGTGGCGTCCCTATGATGCCGTTGGCAGCCTGCCAGGGTTGGTCATTGTAGAGAGGGGCACAGCGCTCGCAGTGCTCACCGGCTGTGTTGTGTCTGCAGACACACTTGCCATGGACCTGCCAGGCGAAGAAACGTATTTAGCTCATTGTATCTGCATGCATCTTTCAATGACTGCGCGTGTCTTCAAGTGGCTCAGGAACAATGCTTAGAGAAAGGTGAGCAAGCAGTACTGCAACACATTGTGGTATGCTACCACTCTTTGGGATGAATGTATATTTGGGGAGTTTTCATCGAGTTCTCCTTAAACTGTTAATTGCTTTGAAATGTCCATCAGCTCGTTGATGTAATGTGGACTTGGAAACCATTTTAAAACATTTTGGCCTGGCGATGAGCCGGCTGAGATCTGTGATGTGTGTAATACTTCTTAAGCATTGCAACATACATGCACAATCACAGCAGTTACACAATGTGCAGCTTATTACTGCCCGTGTAGCATGTCTACACCTATTTAGATCATGTTGGAATCAAACAAGCTCTTCTCCATTTACAGTAAAGAGAATAACATGACAGAGACTACGGGTTGTTAAAGCATTAGGCTGAATACCATAATTAAGGTTTCCACACACTTAAATCCCTGTAACGGTTGGTAAAGCTGTGGCTCTTCACTGCAGCCTTCAGCTTCAGTGGCACATGCCAGCGCACAGCTGAGTAACAAAGGAGTGGTGGGAACTAAACCCTGATCCCTCTACTCCCAATCTCACCACATAAACAAATAGCGATGGAGACGAAACGAAGCCATCGGCAGACCTCAGCATGACACAACATCTCAGTAAGTTTTCACAACAGAAGAGCAAGAGCTTTTCCTAAGTGGAGTATTGTGCACCTGCAAGCTCACAAAATCCAGCTCAAAAACCGCTCACCATGTTGTTGGTCTTCTGTTGGCTGGGTCGGTAGCCCGCGGCTGGTACACAGTGGTCAGCGTGTCCATTGCAAAGACAACTGCCTTTGACAATAAAATCATAGAGGGCATAGTGGTCTGTAGGGAGGACAGCAGCACCAGGATGTTTGGCCTGGCAGGGACACTGCTGGCGCTGCAGCAGACGGACTCTGAGGTTGGTGATCATGAGCTGGTCCTGGGTGGCTGGTCCATACGGATCCACTGAGTTCCAGGGCGACAAAGCTCGATAGATCACCTGAAAAATTGAAGGAGAGGAGAAAATGTCTTAATGTCTTGTTATTCCACTCGTAAAAGCCGCTTGACAGACCATGACGTAAACATAAATTATGTCAGTTTCTCTTTTTTCTTGGTCTGCCAAATGAAAAACAGGCATCAATGTGGTTCGCCTTTCATGCTCCTCAAATTTCTAGGAAAATCAGACTAGCTCCAATGTAAACATGGACGTTAAGTTTAGTTGGATGTTAGTCTTTCAGATACATCCTCTCTGTGTGTATATGAGAAACATCAAGAATTAAAACTGTCACAAAAAGAACAATAAAGCAAAAAACACTAAGAATTGTGTAATTTTTATGGAAGCATGAGTGGATGAGTTGTGGACAGAAAAATATGTCAAACTGGACAAACTATATCCTCAATACATTCGTTTTCAATCAAAGTCTCATACCAGTTCTATTTGTCAGTAAAGGCTGAAATTACGATTTACAATCCATAATTAATACATCCTTTTACTTTATAAACATTGCACTTGACAAATCGCAAGCTAGCTAGCAAGCTAGTTCTGATTTGCAATCTCATTACAGCAAGCCGAGAGTTTAAACTAAGTATATGATGCCTGTAGTGTTACTTGCTGAAACTCTATGTTGGGTCTTTTGCATGTTGAGCAACAGATAGACGAATTATAAAGGGTGACATGCTTATACAAGTGAGATGACATACTGTAGCAAGACACATACTTGCTCCAGATACACTGCAATTATGAGATCAGTCAAAGCCATATATTCATTCAGACGTTCAACCAGAACCTCCCAATGTGATCCGAGGCTCCAGTGAGAGTCTCTCTTGTACACCATCTGTGTGAATGGACGGCCTGCTCATGAATTAATCATAGCTGGTTATCTGGCTCAGGCCTCCCTGTGATGATGCAGCAGCTCCAAAAAAAGGGAATATCAGAGGTAAAAGTACACATTGATATTCTATCTGTGCATGTCAAAGCAGTTTGCGGCTTAGAAGGCTGGCCTAACAAAAAAGGTCTCCCACAGCCCATCAGAGGAGGTCAGTTTACAAAGCAGCTGTTTGTTCAGTGGGCTGTGTGATATCAGCTTATAGTGCATCCCGGTGCCGATAAACAGACTTTGCTGTGATGTTGTCACTCTCAGATCTGAGAAATTAAATCACAATCCAGTATTTAAAACCTTTTCTATGAACGACAGCAACCTCAAAGATTACTTGATCATTGGCTCTTGACCTAAGTGTATTTATAACAGAGTTTCTATATTATTGTCCAGAAAACTTCCAGCGGAATCATTTTTAATTTCAATTAAATGTATCGCCCAATATCACAAATCACAAATCTGCCCCAAAGGGTTGAAAAAACATGTTATTAGTTGATAGCTTTCTTTATTATTTACCTGCAGAAGTAGTAACCTATGTGTTTTTATGTGGCCTCTCAAAGACACCACACTGTCAAAAACAAGACACATGGACTCACCTCTCCTCTGGTACAAGGGGAAGCTCCTGAATACTTGGAGGTGCAGGTTGCTCCACTCTCCCCGACTGGCGACCCCTCTGCCGGCCCAAAAGCCTCCTCACAGTCTCTGGAAAAATGCCTGAGGGCTTTCCATGTGTGCCCGTGGTCTTGGGAGCGCTCCAGCACCATGGCAGCCGGGCGCGGGGAGCGAAACACCAAGATGAGATGGGTGAGGAGGAACTCCGTCTCCAGGTCGAGCTGGAGCGTTTCCTCCATCACCCCCTCTGCGGACTGCCACCAAGTGTTTGGGTAGCGGAAAGAAGAGTCGCTCATGGCAGAGGGAGGGTGCGCCTGCACGGGGATAGCAGAGTTGCACTTGCTGCATTTAGCTGCCGAGCAGGACTCCCTGCCACGGGGCGAAGCCTTCTCTCTGAAGACGCAGTAGGGCTCCGAGGAGTTGGAGCCGCAGACCGACTGGGTGCTCAGCATTCTGCCCTGGGCCAAGTTGCCCATGCGGGGGTTGCAGGCTCGTCCGGAGCAGCGGCTCTCCACAGCCGGACCTTTGGATTTAGACGTTTCTGGTAAGAAAAAGGTGCGTTAATTTGAGTGTAAAGTGAGTGAAAGTGCTTTAGTTATACACCAGGAAAGGCAGGCCATTACTACAAAGGTGGTAAGTTCGGTTCCTGCTTCCCCCAACTCGCTTTCTTAAAAGGTGTGCGCTACGCACGTGGATGCAACGTTCTCCAGAATCGCAGACGCAATGTTTGTTTATGCGTGTATTCATTCAGAGCTTATTGAAGTGCGCGCGTAAAAGTCTCAGACACACATGTTCAAACTCACCGGCTGGAAGAGGAGATGATGCGCACACCGGGATAATGACAAGTAAAGTCCACAGTCTCATCCTGAAGGAGTTCTTATCTTCTGCTTAAAGTCACCTGTCGTATATACTTGTTGGAGCGCGCCCTCAACAGCTTGATCTAAGGATATCCAGTCGTTAATAATCCAACGTGTTCCTTTCCGATACAAAATAATTACTTGAAGATAATACTAATAATTTAGAAAACCCAGAGACTCGAACGTGAGCTTAATCCTGCCTGTCATGGTGTAGAAATGCCGCGTTAGACTTAGATCGTATTGTCTGCGCGCTCATCATCCTTAAATTATTCCAACCCACGCGCTTCAGGGTTCAATCTGCTGTTTGTTCATTGACATTTGGGAATATGAAGAGGTTAGCACCGCCCTCTTCTTGTCTTCTCCCAGTCCCCGCCCACACTGGTTCCGAAAATCAGATTTTTCACAAGGAGCAATCTCAAAACCCTGGAAGACTTGTTCACTGTGTTTTAAAGGGGATGTTGTGATTATGATGAAGATTATGACTGTGACTCTTTGTCATCATCTAATTTAGGACTATTTTTATCAGCCGTAAACAAATAGTTGCATCTTTATTCTTTGGAGAAGCATTCACTTTTTTTCATCTGCATTCCTCAAAAAAAGCATCCATAATAAAAAGCGGTTGGCTGTCATCCGATTTGGAGTACAAACGCACGTGTCAAAAACAATAAATGAGACACTTAGATTGCCTCCACAAACCCCCCCCCTCAGGCACTCGAGCGTTGACCGTCAAAACATGTCATTGTGTTGCATTCCTGCCACATATCACCACTTATTTCTAACTGCTAATCACTAACCACGCTTTACCTGCCTCGTCGTCAGACAGAGAACAGCCCTTGGCCTTGAGGGGTCACACAACCCTTGACCCCAATAATCATCTCGTTGCATGCAAAAAAAAAACTTTGAACAGTGTTGTCACCTCACTGAGTCCAAAGACTGGCTCATATGATACTACAGGTAGCTTTGCCACTTGATACCATGTAAAAGCTTAACATGTGGTGCAGACAGCCAAGGACAGGACTGATGAAGATGAAAAGGGAACAGTGTCATTGAGAATCTGCATTATCGCTGTGAATACATGAGGTCAGGAGTAATCTGTTCTCACTGTGAATGTGGTCTGTCGTGTGAATCATCCTCTCATTGAGTGGATATGTTAAAGCAGAAGAATGGGGGTCATGAGCATTTCTCAGTCTCCTCCCTAAGCCATCCCAGATCAGGACATTCCTTGAATACTGCTACCCTCGTCACAGTGACGGGTCTCCTCTGTTTGCAGGGGACAGGGTTCATGCCTGCGTGTCTTTAGATTTGCACGGGTTATTTCGGTTGTCTCCCGATTATCCGCCGGGGCCAGGGGTGATGCATCTTGAGCTGTTCTCTTTGTACATCACTTGCGTGCTTTTCGACCCTCAAATCCCATGGAGTGACCGTGAAGAATGCTGCAGAGGAAGGATGTCTAATCTCGGCCAGTGTGTGGTGTATATTCCCCTGGCAGGATGAAAGCAACGCACATGACAAACAAATTCCTTTACTCTCTTTAAATCCAGCTGTTTGTCATTTTTTTTCTCTGTTACACAACTTGAATTCTACGGAGCCAAATCACCCTAGTTGTGTTTTACGATTAAACAGCAACTCGCTCATGTTTCTATGTGGGAATACTGCAGGAAAGTGCATTTATGAATAATGATAGGGGTTAGTTCAATAACACATGAAATATTGGGGGGGAAATACTCCTCTCATGTTAAATTACCTCCCTGCCTGCAACCGTCTGGTGCAGGACCTCCACAGCCATCAGTGCTGCTGTGACATTGTCTTCTAATTGTCCAATAAGATGATGGACTTGGGGCCGTTCCACCACCGCTGGCCTGCTTTATTTCCAGACTGTAAAAGGATATGGGTCCCCCCCCCCCCCCCAAGCTGCCATGTCACCTAGTACCTTCAGCTCACTGAACCGTCTCAATCCTTGCAAGTAATCTGTCTACTCTCCTGTAAAAGCCAGACACAAAGCCAGACATGCTCCAGGCCAGGAGGGTAGGTGCCTTGCCCACAGGCTCCAAACACCTTCTGTCACTGCTTTTCCTTGCTCTTCATTCCATTTGTATGACGTTTATCTCTGCTATCTGTCTGCTTGCTCCTAGCCATAACACTCTCCTCACCCACATTTTTATCAGATGGTTTGATCTGGAATGACAAAAAAAATGAAACAGGGTCTGCGTTCTGTAAATATTAGTCCTACAATGCAACTCTTCCCATGATGTAACTCATTTGGCATTAACAGTGTTAGTTATTCATATTATACAATGACAGTTGAAAGGCTCTTGATTCTTCCTTGCACAGCAAAGGCCTCTACTACCCGTCCACAGACATTCCCCTCACCACCTCAACCCTACTCCATCCAGACACTTTGGGAATTTTATGCTCTAGATTTCACATCACCTTTCGACACACTCACACAGGAAAAGACTCAACAGAGGACCGAGCACCAGCCTGGATTTGAGATTGGACACAGAAACAGGGGAGATGTGTTTCACCTTCATAGAAGACAGGCAGGCAGATGTGTCCCAGTTTCATTTTTTGTGTTATGGGAGTGGAACGGAAACCCCACAGAGTTTTAAAGTGCACCTGTGTAATGTCATCTGCCACATGGCATGAATAAAAGGAGGAATAAAACGTACAGTACCATGAACAGTAAGAGAGGAAACAGACACACGTTTTAACATTGTAGAAACCACAGGTGTGAGTTCCTGTTTGTGTATCTGACAGGTGATGCAGGTTGTATTTTAAATACTAGTTGAACATGTTTAAGGTTACACAGGAAGATAACCAAAGGCAAAGTTCCCCTTCATTTCACCTTTCACTCCAAATGTGGTTGGAATTTTAAACTTGAAATTGTGTTTCTTTATTTGTATTTGTTCGCTGTATCACTTGTATCTCATACTATTTTGTATGGCTAAATGTTGAATTCTGTGAAGATGTAGTCAAATCCACTGTTGTGAATGATAAAGTTGTATCGAAGAAGCTCTACCCACAGTCTGAAAAAGCAATGCTCTTGGAAAACACACATAGATTAGTTCAGTAAAATCTATTTTCACTTGCTATTTGTGAATTTTTGGATACATTTTAAATTGGTCGAAGTGCTCCACAGCTCTGTTAACATTCATTAACACACGTGGTTCTGTCATTTCCTGTCTGCACAAAAGTGTACAACAAAAAGACCTATTGTACAGTAACCTTTTAAAAAAACTGCTTAGTGTATACTTTATAGTGCTGGCATGCAGTATTGAGATGCGGTTGGCACAGTGTCAGATTGTTATGAGTGTTTGATCTTCATTGTGCAGGGCTCATTAGGAAATGCCCACGCAAGACAGCCCATAAAAAAGCTGTCTTTCATTGTGCACAGTATGGTGCCATGCAAAACACTGAGGGCGTAAATCTTTCAACAGGCCTCGCGGGTCACATGGGATGGCCCCATGAGGATGTGACAGACATGGCGACCTTGGGAAGCAGATTGAAGACCGCTGGCAGTTGTTAATCATGAGGATGCCTTCGGGCTGCTCCCAGCTTAAACTTTGCTCGGAGAAAATAGCTCCATTACTGAGAGAAAATTCCACCTACTGTTCCATTTTCTTGCAGTATTTACTGCTTTAAAACACAATTTAACGAAGAAGAAAGCCATAAAACATTGGAAAATTGGTGCTAGATTGAGGATAATCATGAAGTTTGTCTTGTGAAGCCGTCTATTAGAGGTTATGATTGATGGTAACATGTTGAAGACCCAACATTTTGACTTTTTTTTACCTCAGGCGGGTGAGGTTAAGTAGCTCCCCGTGGATTCTCAGTGGAGGGGCAGACAGGATGATAATCTCAGTAAGGGATGGAGAAGATTCGAACCTGCCTGCACTATGAGAGGAATGTCGGCTGCCTCACGGATCTGCTTTAGGCTGCGTGTCTGTCCCCATGTTGTTGTAATAATGCAATGTATGTTGAAGCAGTTACACACAGTGCCTTTCTGTCTGACAGGTCAGGACAAGATGATTGTCTTCATTTTGGCTGACAGCAACCATTTATATTTAACATTACAAGCCTTTAATAAACCTCGCTGAAAGCAATTATCGTTGTCACGTTTCTGCTCAACGTTCATTGATTTTCGGTTTACATCTCAATGACCCAGTATAGTAATGGAGTCCTTTAAAAGGTCAAAGTACCAATACCAAAGTGTAAAAGACACAAATATACATATGTTATCAGGAAAAGACATATATTAAGTATAAGTGAAAGTAATCATTATACACAGGTCATTTTATCCTATGGTCCTTTAGAATGTCATATTATTGTATTGTATTATTAGATTATCAATGTGTAATATTGTAATGCAGCCGTGGGACTCATTTGAACAATTTGATATACTGGTGTGTGTCACTCTAACAATGTATCATATATTATAAAATTATGCTTTGGTTTATAACTAAAATCTTAGTCTGCCAAGTAACAAGCTCCTCAAGCTCTCATATAAATGTTCTTGGGGAAAACATACACAATTTCCTTCTGAAATATAGTAGAAGCAGGAAGTAGAAGGAAATATAAATACTCAGGTCAAGCACTGTATACCTGTGCTGTTGGAGGACACTGCTGTTTTTCTGTTACTGATACCGATATCTTCTGAGACTGTACTTCCCCTCTCTTGTGAATGTACAATGGGTTTAGTGAGACTGGCTAAAAGCTCATTCTGCAGCCTTGCTTGGTGCTGGCATGTAACAACGTGTGGAATTGCAGTTTAAACTTGTTAGAAATTGAATTTCTCCTTTCAGGATTAAAGTATTCGTTCTTACTTTCTTCTTGTTTCAGAAGCAAACACGATATACTTAAGATTAAGTGACATGAATGATTTCAACTGACCCCACATTTAAATTTTCTCATGAATGTAATTATATATCTCAGCCTATGGTAGTAGGTGATTAAAGGAGAAGGTAGGGGGATGTTGCCACCTAGTGGTTTAAATTGGATTTAGTTTGAAAGCAGAGTGATTTAGATTTCTTTTAATTAAGCAACTCTATTTAGGAACAATGCAGCAATATGGGCCCGTGCATGAAGTATAATTTATCAGCTGGAGTACAGTTATGATATTATTCATGAATACAAATTGTTTTTGGTTTCAGAGCCCTTCAATGCTCATCCCACTGACATAACATAGGGTAAGCCCCATATGTCATGTTCTTACCTATGAACCATTAATAAATGCATCTTTCTATTAGAAGATAACAGGGTTTGGTACCCGGACCCGGCAGGTAAAGGGCAAAAGTCACATGACTACTGTTGTGTTGCAGCTTGAACAAGCTCCCGTTCCCAAACTTCTCCAGAGTGCAACAGATTACTTGATATTGATCCACCTCTAATCACAGCGATACATACCACACCGGTTTGTGTCTGGGTGCAGGGAAACAACGGTAAGGTCACGATTAATGTTGGTTTTCCAATCTTTTGCTCAGTATTTGTTTAAATTAGGATGGGTCACAGGTGTGCCATTTACCAAAATATCTTTTCCCGGTCGTTTTTCCTTATTTTTTGGTGCAAAACGGGGTGCGCAGTTTTACCATAAAATGAACGAAGCTAACTAAAGTTTGACATTAGCCGCTAATTAAAAGGTAACAGCTAACGTTACAAGCATTAATGTTAGCTCGAGAGTCTTTTGTTGTGTGCAATGTTAAGGTTTTAGTTGAAATCCTAGCAACAGACGCCCAGTCTATTTCTTCCAAGAGACTTTCAGTTGACGTAGTGCTAAACTTTACTTTCATTGAAAGCTAATGAATGCAAGCTAGTTACGATAGTTAGCTGTGTGGATCTGTGAATTACGTGAAGGCGGTCTTCAAAAAAGAAGCGTACAACGACTTGGTACTGTCCCTTCGATAGCTCAGTTGGTAGAGCGGAGGACTGTAGTGGCAATGCAGCTGAAATCCTTAGGTCGCTGGTTCAAATCCGGCTCGAAGGAGACCTATTTTTCTCAAAACTTTCTATTTAAAGCCACCATCTAGTTGACTTACAACATTCGTAAAATATATTGTTTGATAAGCTGTTCCTGTAGTTCTTTATGTTAGCGTCTTTTTCTTCATGTCCTTTGAGTTAAAGTAGTTAGAAAGGGATTTTTTTTTTGTGAGTAACGTTAACGCTACCCATAAATTAAGGGCAGCAGGTTTGTAAAGTTATATGAACATTGAATTTTCTGGTGTTAACAGAGACTCCTCTGCTCCTCTGGACTTCAGCCTATGTCTGCGTTCATGAGTGTGGTTTGTAGCCTGTAGAAACACATTTTCTTTCATTTAGCGTTGGTTAAATGAAGTCAATGCAGAAAAATAACTAAATTCAGCTGTTCGTAAGTTTGAGGGTATGTTTGGAAAAAGCTGACACAATGACGTCTTTATAGTAATATTGAGCTATTTCTGTGCTCAGCAGACTTCTGCCCCTGATACTATCTGTGAAGAGTTGTTTGTGTAAACTTTGAGTATGTTTACCAATGCTGCGTCCGCAGTTCTGTGACATGCAACTTTATCTTCCTCGGGTTTTACATCACAGTACCTTCTGTAGAGCTTCTGTTAAACTTACCTCTCTAAGGTTCAGCACACAGGGAACAAACGCAGTGTGAATGTAAACACAATAGCACAATCCTGTCTGTTTACTCCGAGTCTGTATGTAATTGAGGTACTGGGATAAAAGACAATTAAATAGTTTTAGTTCTGTAATTTAGAGAGTATTGGAATATTATGATTTATGATTTATGTTATCGCCAGGGCACATATGAACTACTTTACTGTTGGATGGTTTGATCTAAAGCACAGTATCATATTTTATAAATTCATCACATTTTGTTTGTAAAATCTGAATCTGCAAAGTAACTAGTAATTCCAGCTGTCAGATACATGTAGTGCAGTAAAAAGTCAAATATTTCCCTCCGAAATGTTGTGTAGTAGAAGTATAAAGTACCATAAAATTGAATTGCGGAAGTAAAGTACCTGGAAGTTATACTCAAGTGCAGTATATAGGTAATATCAGTATCATTTAAATGACAGATGATAAGAGATATACTGTTATTGTAACTAATACTATCAGTACTTCTACCACCACTACTACTAAAAGTAAATCTTGACATTCTGTAATAATAAACCAGAAATAAGTTAGTATATTAATAGTCATTTCTGTAAACCACCTAAATAACCTAAATGTTCAGACAAACAATAATAGTGTGCAGAAAGGAGGAATTACATAATCATACAAACCATTAAAGAATGCAGCTTTTATTTTGTGTTGTCTAAACCAGAAATGTACAGTTGACAATCATTTTAGATTACCTATAATTCCACCAGAAAAAAAAGCATTTCATCATAGTAGTGTTTGTGCTACAACATTAAAACTATTTGATATGAACATGGTGCAAGGAATGAGGTAGTCATGTGGCAATAACTCAATTAGTTTAGAAAAGGTTTAGAAAAATACAACTCTAGTGCACAGTGGTGTAGGGCAAGCTGTATGCAAGATAAACACCCAATAATTACTAGAGAAATACCCAATTATTAAATTACCAAGATATGCTCAAGGATTACAAATGTTAGAAATCAGAGTTTAGTTTAAAAGGGTCAAAACAACATTGGCTCCTCAAATCAATCTTTGATCTTTGTCAGTAATTGATGCTGTTAATTCTAGCTATTTCAAAATAACCGTGGCCGTGTTTTCACTCATGGCGAACACGTTTCCTCGGGGATGCTGAGTCCAGAGAGAAGGCAGTAGGAGACCCCGGACGGGACTCGGGGATGAACTCTGTCTGATACTTGTCGATGTAAGGTTTGGCCACATTCCACACCTGAGTTGAAAATAAAAACATGTTACTTGATTCTCAATTTTTGTTTTTCCATTTCCACCCCTGTGGAGATTATATGTACATACGTAGGAAGCAATGTTCATTTTTACTGTTGCTGTAAAATGTGTCCCGTATCTATAAGATATATATGTCACTTGCCTTCTGGTCAAGGAGAAGACGGTGAGCAGCTTCAATGTCTGGAGACATGAATCTGTCTTTAATCCACGGCCTGTGAACGGCAGAAGAGTTGAGAGTCAGAAGTGGAACAGTGGATAAATATTAACTATCCTGGACATAATTTCAGTGCACTGAAAATTGTGAACTTTGGCCACGTCTGTTTGACTTACTTGACCACACTGCGCACAAGTTCATAGACCTTCTCCAATGGAGTGGTGGTACGAAGTGGGCGGAGGAACTCGATACCCTGACAGGCTGCCAGCAGCTCTATAGCAAGAACTGATGCAAACGAAAAATTAGACGTGACATTTACATAATCACTTATTGAGTTTAATTTGCAAAAGAATAGTATTTTATATAAAGTCTTATTTAGGTAAGTCCTCTTTTTGTTGTTAATTAATTCTGAACATCTGAAGTCACTACTTTTGGTGCGTTGAATGAGAATCCTGCATTTGCAGTAAGGTTGCTGTAGCCAGCACTGCGTACTGAACACAGTAGAGTGAGGGACTGGACCAAATGTTAGGTATGACGTGACGTTGAATAATGTAGGATTATTAGTTCACAAATGGGTCTCTAGAAAGGCTTCACTCCTTTTGGATTCAGTTCTAAATGTTTTGAACTGTGTTCCTTAAGAAGAGATGGTGGAGCCCATTGAAGATACTTCAGTTCATCCAATCCTTGAATTATATGTCAATTATAATTTTATATTTAAAAGAATCATGAGGCAATATCATGTACATTATATGATATATGTCCATGTATATCAACTACTCTTTTTAAAAGTCAGAATTAGCTGTTGTTTTCAGCTTTTCAGGCTGATGCTAATGACCATTGAACTTCATACAGCTGAGCTATGCAGCAGCTTGTGTAACTTATAAAGTTATCAGTCATTTCTGCCATTTGACTCTTTATTTGATGCCAGTGTAAAGAACTTCACTGAAGTCCAGGGTCCCTACATTAGATTTAATTGTAACGTTGTTAACGTAATCACTGTGTTTAGCAAAGTTACTGTAATATGATGTTTAATATATTAATAGCAATAATCCAAATATATCAGGATTTAAAAAAAATCTTACCTTGCTCCACATGCTCCACAACCCTCAGGGCCTTCCTAGCAGCCCAGCCTCCCATGGACACATGGTCCTCAGTGGCAGCACTGGTGGACAAGGAGTCCACAGACGATGGATGACACAAAACTTTATTCTCTGAAACTAGACAGAAACAATTTAGTGTTAAAATTCATGCTAAAACAATATGATAAAATGCAGTTTTGCAGATAAAACACACCATATATATTTTTGTTTAAAATATACCTGAAATTCATCAGTCAATATTAAAACCTATTTAATTCAACCAACATCTATTTTAATCAAGATAAAGTAACATTTAATTCACTTTACTGGTGTTACTGCTTCATTTTATTGTATCTTTTTGCGCACTAACCCAAGGCAGCAGCGGTGCAATGAGCAATCATGAAGCCTGAGTTGAGTCCTCCCTCATTGACGAGGAAGGCCGGCAGCTCACTCAGTGACGGGTTGCACAACCTTTCGATCCTCCTCTCGCTGATGGAGGCCAGCTCGTGGACCGCAATGGCTAAAAAGTCCAGAGCCTTAAAGAAAGGAAAGGGCAATGAAAGAGATGATAACAAAAAGTACAACAAATACCAAAAAATACAATGTTCTATGAGTCACAAACATACATACCTTAGCTGGGTATTCGCCATGGAAATTCCCACCTGAAATGGTCTCTCCTCTTTCTGCAAATACCATCTTGTATGGCTGTTAAGAAAACATACATCACCCCTGACTTCAATTAAAATCCAACTTTGTGACAGAACCTAGAATTTGTGGTTAAACCTCTTTACAGTTTTAAGTGCAGAGAAGTGCACACGTCTAGAATCACGTAACAGTCTTTTTTGATCTTAATGCCGGCGAAGGATACAGGATTGTCAGTGGCGCTGTTGATTTCTGTATTGATGATGTTCTGGACAAATGTAATTGTGTCATTGGTGATTCCATGAACCTGTGTACAGAAACGAAAAAGGTATGCTCAGAAACAACTCAACAACACTTCAAGCACAGTCCTACTCCAATTATAACAAATCTCAATGCCCTGTTTCAGGACTATCACTCATTTTGGGATGTATAGATAAACTTGAATTTACCTGAGGACAGCATCGCATGGTGTAGGCATCCTGGACTCTGTCACAGAACCGGTGGCTCTCTGAACAAACATACCAACACCAGATACAGACATGTTTTAGGGTTCAATGCAGGCATATTACCAAAAGTTATACTTTATTAATCCATCTGGGGAGATACACCCTCTACATTTAAACCATGTTTAATATGTATGAGCTATGGGCTGCCACAGTGTAGTGCTCCAGCTCTAAAACCAGTACCTTGATCAAGCACAGTGGGAGACAATATTCCATACAGACGTTTGTGTTTTGGTTATATTGGCACCAATATGGCGTTACTGTCACATGCAAACTCCACTTGCTGTGAGGCTACAGTGTTGCCCAGATGTTAGGTGTATTACAATAACTTGGTGTGTTGGTTATATAATGTTGTGTTACTTTTCTGTTTTAGAATACGGGCCTGTGCTCTGACCTGCAATCTGGGACGGATGGTGATCAGAGTCCAGCAGCGAGCGGAAGCGTTGGGCCACCTCGATCTGTCCGGGGTGGGGCCGCAGCCTATGAATGTCTGCAGGATGAGACACGCAGATGAGGAACAATGGAACACATACAGAATCTTGGGAGTTTGAGGTAAATGTTTCTTTTTGTTCACCAGCACTACCGTCTGCTCACCACTGTCAAAGGCCTTTGTGGTTCCCTTTAGCACCTCCAGGGTCAGAGCAGCAATGATGTCTGCCTGCCGAGCAATCGCCTGGGCTCGCTCCACGGCCTCGGCCCCCAGAGAGGTGATCATTTGGGTCCCGTTGATCAAAGCAAGACCCTGTGTGGGGGAAAGACTGGGAGTGAGATGTACATATTTTCCACTTTAAGAAGCCACGAGGAAAAAGCAGCGCATGCTGCACTATATTGTGTTGTCTAATTAGAATTATAAACACTGTTGTTGTTCATCTGTGCCTGAGGAGAAACCACAATGCATTCCCAGTGAACCCAGGGTCAGGTTCTATAGTGCAGCCAAATCAAACATGAGAGCGCATGGTGGGTTAACCTTACCTCTTTAGGCCTTAGTGATATTGGCTTCAGTCCATGGGCCTCCAGGACCTGTCCAGAGATGAAAGGAGAAAAAAACATGTAAAAGGTTAAGGGTCATCAAAAAGCAAACATGTTTTCCTATTGGACCTTGCTACCTGTCAGTCTTACAAGCAGAGGCCGTATTTCCTGCATGATTAAGCAAGTTATGTTGTCCAACCATGGAAAAGGCATTATGACAGTTATATCTGAAAGATCTTACATATTTGGCATCTGCCCATCCGCTCTTGGGAGACCACATTTTCCCCTCTCCCATCAGCCCCAGGGCCAGGTGAGAAAGGGGTGCAAGGTCTCCACTTGCACCAACGCTTCCCTTCTCTGGGACATAGGAGAGGCAGGAAGCTGCAGGGATAGAGTGAGTTAGAGATGAAGATTAGTTGTGTGACAGTCAGCTTCCCCAATACTGATCCCTAAAAGAAAGTTATCAGCAATCAACTGATCTGATATCCCCGGTCGGTTAACATAAAATGAGGCTGGTGGCTTACCGTTGAAGGCTTGGATCATGGCATGAAGGGTTTCCAGAGAAATTCCGCTGTGCCCTTTGGCCAGAACATTGATCCTCAGAGCGAGAAGCATGCGGGTCCTTTCTGGGCTCAGCGGGTTTCCCACACCTACACACCATAGCATAACGTTGGTGGTATAAATACAGCAAAACCTAAAAGACTTTGTCAGGAGCGCTGAAAATGTGGAGATTTTAATTTTAGACTAATAATCGAGCATTACTGAGCGCTTTATTACCTGCCGAGTGTGACCGCACCAAGTTTTCCTGCAGCTCCCTGTGGAACAAGCACACATCAGCACATAAAACCAGCTCAGACTGCAACAGAAGATGTGACATTGCCAAAGTAAACGGACTGTAAAATATTGTCTGTACTTGAGCTTGCTGACAGGAATAACTGTTCGGGCAAATTTGCCAAAACCTGTTGTGATTCCATAGACAACTGGAGGAACAGAGAGAGAGAGAGAGACAGAGAACTCAGTACATGGGATCATTGACTTTATGAAATACCGTATTGTATCAGTAGCTGAGTAATAATCAATGCATTTACGGCCTTCATTTTACCTCTGTTTTCTTTGACAATAATGTCCAAAAGCTCTCTGGCTTTCACAACTTTTTTTTCTGCATCCAAAGTCAGCTGAAAATGTTGGTAAAGGGAATTGTTAAGTTAAGTCAAAGATTTAAAAAGAAAAAGTCAAAGATTAAACAGACTAGCCATGAAGACAAATACAATTTGTTGATCATTACCTTTATCTTGTAGAGTCCTCTTCCTAAGTTGACCAGATCTGTCGATGTCAGGCTGTTTCCATCCAAGGAAATATACTGCACATGAAGAGTTGTGTTACACAGAAGTAGTCAGTGAAATAGCATTTCAATTGTAGTAGTATAAACACTTACCTCTGCGGGTTCTCTGTATAATGCTGTACTATTTCACATAGTAATTAAGGATAACGTCCAATACAATGTTGCACAATACTGTATTATCTTATTACAGAAATTATAAAAAACATACATGTAATCTTTTCAAATGTATAACTGATATTTATTTTACTCTTTCAAAAGTCAGTGTTACCCTCAATTGAAAACAATGTAATTGCATAAACAAAATTAAAAACTGATTTAAAAATAAAAAAAGATAAAAATATTATTTAGTACCAACTTCACTGCCCAGGTTCCATTATTAAAAGGGCACAAATACTTAATATGTTTAAGGATACAGATGAGAAACTCCAGGCTCATACGGGATGAAGTCAGGAGACATGGTGTCCCCTTCAATAGCTGTAAGTACAGGACATTAATATTAAACATTGTACACATTTCTTCCTGGTAGATATTGTAACATCTAGGCTACATTTAACAGTCTCCTATCGTCGGTACATACCTAACCATGCACAATTACGCACAACAAGTGGCAAAACTGTCGCCTAAATGTGATGCATAACATTCTTATTAACTTATTTCTTTTAAATGTGTACGGTCTTTACCAAGCTCGACAAAGTCATTGTCCTCCAGTACATCCTTGATGGTGTCATCCGCGTCCAACAAACCCAAACCCTGGCACCTGCGCACAACAAAACGAGTGTCCTTCAGAACCGTGATGCCGCCGTTGTCTGGCTTGTTCTTCATGTAACGTTTAAGCGCCTCGTGTCCGAGCCACCGGATGGTGTTCGTGGTATCCCGGCAGGGCACCGCCAGCCACTCATCTCGGATATGGACAGTAAAACCAGGCATTGCGCTTCAGCGGGTCTCTTGCTGCAGTGAGCGCTGCTCGCCGCTCCCCAGGGTACCACCTTCAGCCACCTAAAGTTCAGCCGCCAATCAGACGCGCCGCTCAGGGGGCACGCCTCGCCGGTGTCACACCTCTGAGGACCACTGACCTCCACAGGTCGGTCATGATGTTTCGACACATCGACCCAAAAGCTTAACCATAAACGCACCGGCAGCGAAAAACATGCTGGCTTTCATGTGTTTGAAGGAACCAAACGTGACGTATCTGCTGACTTTTTAAAAACTAGTTGACTGGAAGACAGGTAGACAATATTGTCCTTAAAGTGTAACAACCGGACCAGTTATTGTTTTACTACCAACAACAAAATCAAGTGACTCTTATTCTCAAAATTACTTAAAATGTTATCAAAAATGTATCTGAAATGTATCCTATTACTACTGATGGCTTCACTTGCTCTCAGACATTTCGAGTGTTCGTGAAAGTTACACGAGGTGGACACGATACTGTGAACATTTGTAACTCAGTTTGTTGATTCAATATAATGTTACGTGGTAGGGGTGCAAAGGTTAAATCCTATGATAATTTGTATCTGCAAAGATAAGTGCATCATCAAAATCTCGCACACAATTTTATTTGATTTACCTCGATTGGAATAAAATGAATTCTTCCAAAAAGTGCTGAACAAAGGTAGTTGTTAAAGAAAACTTAAATAATTGATAAAACAGTTATTAAACATGTATCCTCACACTAAGTCGCTCAATGAATGACATTTATTTACAACACATTTATGATGTTTTCAACTATTTAATCATGAATGCAATCTTTCCCCCTATTTTGCTCTGCAGAATTAAGCTCACAGAAAGTATCTAAAAGTCAATATGCTTTGTTTTAGTTTTTTATTTGTGTGAATTGATTCAAATATTGGAATTTGATGCAGTTTACCTCAAACCTACAGGGTTTTGTACATTATTTTCAGATAGCAATTTTACACGTGTGAATAAAACCTGAGCAGCTTTCTCAAAGATCCCACTTCATTTCTAAAAATGACAACAATGTAATCATGACCTTAACCACATACCAAACTTGTAACTAACGCAAATTACTCTTTTTGATTAGATTAGATTTAGATTTCTGTAAACATTTTATAAACTTTTCAGTTCAAATAGATTTTTAATTGTGAAAGCTCATATTTACCAAATAAAACGTGTGGGTTCTGATGCAATGCTATATACCAAAACTATTAAAACCTGCCGTAAACATCTCTGTGTGTGTCCCACAAAGTGGTCAAAGGTGCACACCGTGTATTTGCAACATCACCGGTTCAATGCCATTGGATGATTTTGTTGCATGTCATCCCTCTTTGCTCTTTCTAGTGTTCTGAATATCAAATAAAGACAAAAAATGCCTGAAAAATCAACTTAAAATATAAATGTAACATCTCAAAGGTCCTACCCACACAACTTAACATCGTATGTGTCAATCATGGTGCTTCTGTCCCAGTAACAACCAAGATAGGTCAGTAAGTAGACGTGCAACAAATGAAGGTAAAAGTGATTTATTCTGTTGTTGTTTGACATTTCATAGAAGTATAACAACCAGCAATTTTTTGAGAAAAAAAGTTTGAGAGAATAAATGCAATTCCTGAATGTACTTTCTTTTATAATTCAATTAAATAATCCTACAATAGCTAAGGTCACAAAATCAAAGAAAGAACAAAAACAAATGTATACACACATACTGAAACTTAAAATAATACATTACAATATTAATATTAATAACAGCTTTAGTTAAGTTACTTTGCAGATTTAGATTAATTCAAAATATAAATCACCTGTATGATGTTTTATTATAGACTGAGCTATAAAGCAGTATAAAGTAATTCAGATTATAAGAGTATCCCTACCTCTACCAGCTACAACATTAAAGTTATATACACAATTATAATATGAATCTGAAATGGGTCTCTCTGTATAATGAGTACTTTTACTTTCAGTACTTTAAAGTACGTTTTGATGCCTCACACTTTTGTACTTTTACTTGAGTGCGACAGAGTAGATTTACAATGTAATATTGCTACTTTTACTAAGTCAAATATCTGAATACTTCCTCCACCACTGCGGATAATGACAACGAAATGGGATAAGACCTCAAATCACGTGACTGTCGGTGTTTGTTTGAACTAACGAGGCGAACCTGAACGCACCACGCTGGCCTGAGTGCGGACGGATGATGTCAGTTTACGGGCTGTAGGAGTTTCTGCATCGCCATGTGTGCCGACGCAGAGTAGGCCCACTGCTGGCCGTCAGCGGGCAGGCCGAGGAGAAGAGGAGGGGAGGAAAAGTGTGTTTACACAGACGGCAAACTGCCTGGGGAATCGTCGGGGAGAGGAAGTCAGCCGGCTCTGTGTCTGCCTGCTCCAACTTCCTGCTCAGAAGAAGAAAAAGCGCAGGATCCTATTTCAGTCCAGCACAACTGTGTAGACCAGAAGTAAGCATGGAAAAAACAGGAATCACGCAAGCTTCACCGTAAAGAGGGAAAACACCCGAGTGAGAGATCGCAGGTAACGTAGAAATAAACCGGACATCTTTCTATGAACATCGCTTTGTTGTCTTGTAGAGAGTGTAATAATGCATGATTAGCAGTACAAGCGACCGGATTCACTGTGAAGTGTCCGTGCCGTGAAGTTTCCGCCGTGTGTTTTAGTTAAACTCTTCGGATCCAGTGTATTTTTTTTTTTTAAGTTTTAAAGTAAGAATAATACGGTTACAGCTTTTAGATGAGGACACGATTGTGCCGTCTTCCGGTCCAAGCAACATCTTGAAAATGAGTCAGTGGGGGCAAAATAGTGATCCAAAAACCTCTGCGCGTAACAGTGAGGCTACTGCAACTTTCAAGTCCCGGACACTAATGTAGCAAACAAACAAAAGACGAGCACTGCAACAACACGTCCGTGGCTGCTGTTTAGAGATGTTTCTCTAATGGGCCCCACTGTTGAAGTTTCCACCGTGTGCGAACAGGAAGATGGCAGATTTAGTCATGGCTAAGTAATGTCTGCACACACCATCTAATCTCATTAGCAGTTTCCGTTCAGCCAACACTGGACGGCTTTGTGCGCACAGCGAGACTTCTCCGTCCGAGCATCCGCAGCAGGGCTCCTGATGCCCGACTCAAGCCATCATAATGTAATATTCCTCGGAAGAGTTATGACATGTCTGCGGTTCACACAGCGACTGCTGTTGGGGATTTCACCTCTGTGCGGTAGGCCTATCCAATCTAATATTCAAACAAGGTGCCAGTAGTGAGGTTAACGCTAGAGTGTACTTGATCATATTTAACCATCTGCTCATATTTATGAGCTATAGCTGCCTGCTTCATGCGTTAAAGTCCCTCTGAGCTATTTGCAGCATCTTGTAAAGTTCAATGTTTATAAGTCACACTGGCCTAATTGTAGACCTGTCAGCTCCGTCGCCCTGTATAGGTTTACCTTTGCTTCAAAGTGTTTAAAAGCCACGCCGCCGAGGTCCGGGTTCAGATTGGTTTAAAGGGTGTAGCTGCGGAAAAAGGGGACACCGATTTGATCTTTTGGCCCTCTCCCTCTGGGGTCATAGTGGGAAGTGTGGCAGGACTGGGGAAACGCTCCCCTGCTGTGGGATCCCCTCTCCTCAACATTTGTCCTTGGAAGTAGAATAGGAGGAAGTCCTGACTTTGACAGGTTTGTAGTTTCACATGACCGATAGAAAACACAGGGGATCGCTGGTGTCGGAAATGAGTCCGGCCCTCCCTCCCTCTCCTCTCTGGACAGCGATGTGTAGTGGCTGAAAGGCCAGTTTGTCATCATTGTTTTTTTAAGCATCGGCCACTTATCGCTCCTCACATCCTCAGGTAAGACAGCGGAGTATACAGGATGAGATCAGTCAGGTCCATCAGTATGCAGGGCTGTGTCAGGAGTGATACCAAAGTAGTAAATTACTTTTATGCTGTACTTTGAGGAATATGGATTTGTTTTTATTTATTTAGCAAAATAAGCCAAACTGTTCAAGCAGTTTAAGAACAACTCTGGATGAATACAATTATGTCTAAAATGTGTAAAACTCTGATTTAAAACGTGATTTTTTTTGTACTTTAGTCCCTAACAAGAAAGTATTAACGTTTGATTTAGACACGTGTCTCTCTGGTGTAGATCTGCAACTATTATTTTCATCATCGATTATATCTCCTCTCTCTTAATTGGCCATCACGGTGTCTCAGATTACAAGGTGATTTGAGGTGCTAGACAACAGCAAAGCATTTTAACTTCATAAAGGACTCAACGATTAACCAATTATCTACATTTTTGCTAATGTATAATCTGTCTTTTAACTAATTGATAAATCATTTTTATCAAATGAAATTAGGATTTTTTTATTTTTTGAATCCCATTTGTGACAGAAACAGCCCGCTCCAAAAAAAACAGTTTTGATTTGTGAGCTCCGAGCAGGCAGACAGGAGTTTTAAGGCTGCACATTCCTCTATTAAAGGAATAACCCACCCTGGGCCCGTCATGCTTCCTGTGGAGAGAGGGCCAGGTTGAACCGCAGCATATTTCTGGCTTGAGCTGTTGTTCCTCCTTACATTTTTTTTTTCTCTTGTGCTGCCACATTACCCTACACTCTTTAAAACACACTGTTCTATTCATCCCCGGTCTACTCTTCCTTACTCCACATGTTACAGCCTCTTCAACCTAATTAAGTCTGTATGCAGCACAGCACTAGTGCCGCAAATGACAAGCTTTATCGCGATACAATGTTATATCGATTTTTCTAAAAAAAAATTAAAAAAAATTAGAATTGACATTTGCTGAGCCGCACCGGTCCATGCGTCATCGTTACAATACTGTTGTTACAAAAGTATTTATTCATGTGTGTTAACATGTAAAAGGTTATGTCATTTTTTGGCTGTGGTGAAAAGAGCTGAAAAAAAGTTGCTGCTGAGGTTGCTCAGCAGTACGTTTCACTAACAACTCATAACAACAGGATGGTTGTTTCTATTAACTCTGAGTTAATCACAATACATTTACATCACGCTTCTTCTTCCATAAATCTGTTTTTCATCTCATTTGGAGCCAATAAACACATCCCTCCTTTAAAAAAAACAAAAACAAATTATTTCACAAGATCTGTCCTTTTATTGCCAATAGACTGAAAATTGTGGAGTACCCATTTTAATTATTGTAATACCGTGATATAATACAGTTAACGGGGAAAAAAAACATCTAAATTTAGGTCACATAGTATGGCATAAAAGAATGCCAAACAAGTCACAGTATAGTGTACCAAAACATTTAATAAAAAGTTGTATATTAGGTCATAAAACATATCATAGTATAGTATGCCATTTAAAAAGTCAGAATATAGTATGCCATTATAAATGGCATAGCATAGTATTATAGTATGTTAAACAAGTCATCATATACTTTGCCAACAAATGCCAAAGTATAGTATGCCAAAACAGTAATGAAGTCACATTATAGTATATGTCATACAAATGTCAAAATAATGTCATAACAACAAATAGTACAGCTTTCATTAAAAGCTTAAGTATAGTATGCCAAAAAAGTCATAAAAAATGACATATGTCGTATGTGAAAAATGTAATAAAAAAGTCACAGTATAGTATGAAAACAAATCATATAAAGTCATTGTAGTATGTCATAAAACAGTCATGGCATAGTATACCAGAAAAGGCCATGAATACAATAGTATAGTATGCCAAAAAAATCATATCATATAAAGTCATAGTTTAGTATGTCATGAAAATTCCTCGTATAGTGTTTAAGAGGACGACCTCGGACCACATGATATGATGGTTTTAAAAATGACCAATGGGGGCTTTGATGAGGAGTACTCTGCTCCCGCCGTGTCAAATTCACTCACTGTGATCATGTCTTTTTGCAGGGATGGACAGTGCCATCACTCTTTGGCAGTTCCTGCTGCAGCTGCTGCTTGACCAAAGTCACAAGCATCTGATATGTTGGACGTCTACAGACGGAGAGTTCAAGCTCCTGAAGTCAGAGGAAGTGGCCAAGCTTTGGGGGCTACGCAAGAACAAGACCAACATGAACTACGACAAGCTGAGCAGAGCCCTGCGCTACTATTATGACAAGGTGAGTGAAACTGCCTCTGGTTAATGTGCAGGAACGGTCCCTGCGTAACAGTGCTGTTGGCATGTGAGAGGAGTGTCGCAACATTCTCTTAAAACCACAACGTCCCCTGATAGACACTTGCACTTCCTCTTTCTCCGCACACGTACAGTGGAAATCTGGCCGCGATGTACCCGCACTCTAACACAAAGTTGTTTCACTATGTCTTCGCTGGACTGAAATGCTGTCATCATCAGCGTCTTAATCAACATCTTTTCATACTTTCTAGATTCATATCCATTTGCTTAACATACGGGAATTAATGGTGTTTGTCTGTTTTTTTTACAGAACATCATCAAGAAGGTGATTGGCCAGAAGTTTGTCTATAAGTTTGTGTCCTTCCCTGAGATCCTGAAGATGGACCCTCAGGCGGTAGAGATGGGCCTGGCTTCTGGAAGGTTCCCCCTTCAGGAAGGAGAGGCGTCAGAGCAGGAGGTAGAGGAGGAGGAGGAAGAGGAAGGAGAGGAGGAGGCCCAGAGGAGGACCCTGGCAGCCCTGGGTGTGCAGCAGTGTCGCAACGACTACCTCCGCTCTGGACTCTACTCCTCCTTCAGCATCAGCTCCCTGCAGAGCCAGCCCGAGCTGCTCCGGGCCCTGCGGGAGCACCAGGAGGAGCCGCGCTCCGTCATCCGCTTTGGCACCAACACCAACGGAAGGAGCTCCCCTCCGTCTGCCAGGTTCGAGTCCTACATCTCCCCCAGGTCGTCCAATCTCCGCTCCCCATCCTCTCCCCTCACCCAACCCTCCCATCCCGGCCGAAGCTGGAGCCCCGCAGCCAAGGAGGAAGAGGAGGACTCTGACCAGAGCGCTCAGCCCCTGAACCTCTCCTCTGGGTACAGGGAGCGAGCCCTGCAACCTCCTGAGAAGAGGAGGAGCAGCAGCAGCAGCAGCAGCAGTGGTAGAAGTAGCTCTACTAGTAGTAGTAGTTATCAAGGAGATGGACTCCTACCAAAAAGCAAAAAGCCCAAAGCTCTGGAGATCTCATCCCCGTCCCTGCTGCTCGCAGGGAGCGACATCGGCTCCATCGCCCTCAACAGTCCAGCACTGCCGTCTGGCTCCCTCACTCCGGCCTTTTTCACTGCACAGGTGAGACGATGAGTCCGAATGATACACAACTGTCTCTTTTGGCAGCGCAGCCAGGACAGATAGCGGCACTTTGTGCGTGCGTGCGTGCGTCCTACCCATGTTCATATGGGTGTTCCCTTTCGAGGACCTGGTGAACAATTCAAGGTGTTCCCCAGCATATTGCTCAATGTATGCTGGAATAGGGTAGATGCGGTTCATTAGTGTTAGTATGTTACGTTCTGCCAACACCTGAGGCTCCTCCTAAAACCGGCTCCATCTCGTTCTAGTCCAGACATGTTCACACACCCCAATGCTACCATTTGACACATGTTTACAAGCTCTCTTTTTACTGCTCTCAATAATTTAAGGTATAATAAAGATTGTGTCAGCCATATTTGAAGCACCAATAATTATCATATAATTATGTTATATTATAATTGTGTGATGCTATCTGTTTCTGTGCCCTCTGTGTGTGTGTGTGGTGGCCCGGCTGGCCACAGAGAGATGATGTCAGTGTCCCTAAAGCGGTCTAAGTAGAGCAGCAGGAGACATCTGACACAGCCTGGCATGTGTTGGTGGAAACACTACTGCTATATTGCTTTAAATAGTCACTTCAACCATAACTTGCTTAAGAAACGGTATGAAACGGGTAAATTGGCATGATTTTAAGGTAATATGTGCGCAGGCACTTTCATGTCAGAGAGAAACTAGGCATACTTTTGAACAAATGCAAATTTAGACACATTTACTGAGTCATTGTCTGTGTTTGGTTAGAGCTTAAACCTTTCAAATCCTTTCGGTAAACAGCTCTGTGGGGTAAAAGCCCAAATTACTGCCAGAATGTTTATGTGCTGCAAATAACAGGGCTTATCAAAGTATCTCTATACTAAAAATAAAGTTTGAGAAATTGAAATACACAAGCAAATGTACATTTGACAAGCTGTGTGGTGAATCCAGTAGCTGCTTTTTACCTCTTTTGGTTGTCCAGTCTTAAAGGAAGTGACTGCTAGAAGGCGGATTCAGGTTTTATTGTACGATTTTTGTGTTTCGCCAAAAATGCAGAGCCAAATTAATCCAGCCGTGACATTTTGGTTCGTTTTGGTCTTTGTTATAACCCCAAATGCTCTGCTACAAGCATCAACTTGGATTGCATAATCTATTTCAGTTAATAATGTCTACATCGGAGTTGTTACCAAGCAAAATGATTCTGCCACATCAGAGGTTTCATCCACACTTTGAGAAAGCCATTAATAGCACGCTCACACTGTCTGTTTATGAGGGCGCTAAAAGTGAGATCAGAGGAAAACAAGCAATTTACAGGAATCTTCTGCAAGTCCAACCTATGCGAGGGGGGAAGAGGCCCTAAGTGAGGCCACATGTTCCAATAATTCCATTAATAATGGGAGCAGGGCTGGGTCCCTCCGCAACACTGGCTCACTTCTCTGAGGTGACACAGGGGAGAGGACGGGGGAGGGGGAGACAAGACCAAGGGAGAGAGGCAGAAATTGATTTCATATGGTTTTTTTTCTCTAGTTGGCGTTCCAAGTGCTTGAGGTCAACCCCCCCCCCCCCCCCCCCAATCATCAGCAACAGCCCCCACTGTCCCCCTCCTCCTCTCCTCTCCTCCCCACCTCACCCCTGTATTCAGGGGAGAAACCACAGACTTCCTTCCTGCTCCGGCAGTTTGTTTTTCCAAACGCCAGTACACGTCCATTTACCATTTCGGCATGTTTCGCATTACCAAAGCCCTCAAAGCCCTCAGAGCAATGCTCTCCACCAACCAGTGGGTATCTGTGTTTTTATTTTTACTTTACTGGTTTCTCTTATTGACATGAAGCCTCCCTCCCTCTGTGTGTCCCCTCTCACAGACTCCCTCTGGTTTGCTGTTGGCTCACAGTCCGCTGTTGTCAGGCATCCATTTCTGGAGCAGTTTGAGCCCCGTAGCTCCGCTCAGCCCCGCCCGGCTGCAGGGCCACAGCTCCCTCTTTCAGGTAAGAAAACACACACACACACACAGGTGTAGACACATAGGTAACAGAAGTAGCAGAATACGAGAGCTCAACACGACTGTTGTTTACTGGTAGTGTTTTAGAGCCGAGGAGGAAGTTGCGAGGCGGCGCAAAGTACCCATTTTTCCCAGCAGCTGTTAATCTTCTGTCATAATGTTTACTCAGGCGAGTTTAAGATGAAGGAATTTCCAGATTGTTTTCAGCAGGTAGGCTAGAATCCTATATGTGATCTTTTTTTTTTTTTATACCCATCATACTGTATAATTAACATTGCTCCTCTACTATGTCCTAAAATACAGTGCCGGTGTAAAGCAAGCGCCACTCTTGATCTTCTAGATTTGACAGAAAGCATATATAAAACCTAAAAACAAAATGTTTTTGAGTTCCAAAAAAAAAATAGCAGACAGTTGTGAAACTAGTCGAGACTTGGTAAGCAGGTCCAGCAGAGGTGTCTTGTTTCAGAGAGGGAGAGGAAATCCTGTGAATACTTCCTGTTTGAGCCCAGGGGAGCCAGTCTGAACAGGGTGGACTGGTTTAAAAAGCTGCTCCTCATTTGTGAAACACACACACACACACACACACACACACACACACATACACCACAGCCGAACACACACCATACCGGATTCTTTGTGCACAAATAATGTTGACTTCTCCCTCTGTTGTGGAGGTACAGCGGACAGACATGAAAAGGAAGAGGCACAATGAGTAAAAAAGAACAACAGGAAACCAGAGCAGTGACAATGCTGCAGTTCCTCACCGGAAAGCCGCTTTCATGAAGCCTCCGTCCCCTCCTCGCTAACTCTCAGCTCCTTTCTCTTCCTCCTCAGTTCCCCAGCCTAATGAACGGACACATGCCTGTCCACCTGCCAACCCTGGAAGGAACACCCTCCTCCCTGCTCCTGTCCCCCACCACTTACAAATCCTGATCCAGGATCCGGTGAACCTCCCATCTTCATCCATCTCTTATTCTCACCGTCATTATCAGCAGCAATCTCTTGCCCGTCTTGTTCATTTTGTGCTTCAGTAAAGTCCCACAAGACGGTATGTGACCTCACTTTTTTGCACTTGAGTTGCTTCAGATTCCAGTGGTTGAAAGCACTTGGTAAAAGCCATACGCCACGATGTCTGTGAGACGTCTGGCTCTCTGTGATGAAGTACAGCACATTTCCACATGACCCTTTCCACGACGGACAGTAGTGACGTGTAGCTAGCTGCAAAAGGCTAGCCAGCCGCTCATTCTGTGCAGAGAGCTTGTTTTGTTTTTATCTTGTAAAAAAAAAAAAAAAAAAAGTCATCTTTTGTTTTCCTCGAGTGTTCATCACAATGTGAAACTGGTTGTTTCACTTGTGGGGTATTGTATGCACTATGCTTCTCAGATAGTACCGGCTGTGCCTTGTTGTCCTATTTTTCCTTTCCAAGCTCTTTTAATGAAGACGAGATTTCAAATCAATGAAAACCTTTAACACTTGTAATGTTCTTTTTTTATACTGGACTTGGTATACAGTTTGTATTCTGTATAATTTTGTATTGTGAAGAATTTCTTGTCATTTTCAATAAACAAAGCATTGAATGCTTGCCTTTTAAATTGAAGAGTTCACAGTAGCTATAACAAAATGTTAGGAGTCAAAAAAGACAAACCCGTTCATGTGATTTCTGTTTAAATTGTAGATTTATTTTTCTTTACTCTAGAAAATGTTACCGTTGATTTTTCAGTACCAGTTGAAAAGAAGAAACAAACACAATGTTATAGAATAGTATGTCGTTAAAAGGAAATGACAAAAAGTCATAATATAGTATGTCTATAGTAAAACTCATGAAACAGGTCATAGTATAGTACGTCATAAAAATCTCACTAAAAACGTCACAGTTTAGTATGTCATAAAAAATGTCACAGTATAGTATGTCATTATAAAGGCATTAAAAAAGTCATGGTTGTATAACTAAAAATGTCCTAAAATGTCACAAAGAAACTCAGTATAGTATGTCATTATAATTCCAAAACATTATCAAAGTAGATAATGTTAAAAAATGTCAAAGTATAGTATGTCATATAAAAGAAATGACAAAAAAAAGGTCATAATTTAGTATGTCGTACAAATGTCATAAAAGTCGTAGGATAACAGCGTAGGAGACAAAAAGGGACAAGTTAAATATATTGTTGACACATAAGTATACTGTTAGACTGTGGTTGGTATTACTGCCCCATGTGGCAAACCGTGGCATTCAATTGTTAATAAAGTGGCACCTCTTGATGACGTCATTGTTAGAACCAGCTGTGCACAAAGCATGCAGCCGAAATAGTTTATCCAACGACTTTATATAGGTTAAGTTACACGTTCATTTAATAAAGGGGAAAGTTTATGTTATGCTGTTTCTTTGCTTTAGGTTGCCGCGGCACGTCCTTTATTCTATTGTTTAGCATAACACACACACACACACACACACACACACACGTTGCCCTTCTCTTCATCCATCCGCGTCATCTACCTGACAACAAACTGTGAGTATCTAGCGAAACCTTGTTGATAGAAATATGGCTAAATGGAAATAAAGAAGGAAGCCATATGCCATTAAAGAAAGTCATACAAGTGCTCATAGTATAGTATGTCATTAGAAACAACATTTAACAATGCATCGTATAGTATGTCATACTAAACTGGACAGGTTGGACATTAAGATTTCATAAAAAAAGTCATAGAAACTGTTATAGTATCGTATGTAATAAAAATGTTAGTACGTGTGATGGAATAGCATGTCATAAAAAGTGTCACAGTATACTGTGACAATAAAAACGTCATACAAAATCATAGTTCAGTATGTCATTAAAACTGACAAAATATAGTTCATCATAAAATGTAACAAAAAAACGTCATAGTATGGTATGCCTTTAAAAAACTTCATTTAAATAAGTAATGCTATAGTAGGTAATTAAAAAAGGTAATAATAAAAGTAGAGCATGTCATTAAAAGAAATCACAAAAAACATAAATTTAGTATGTCATTAAAAATATCTTTAATGAATCATAGTATACTATGTCATTAAAATTCCATCAAAATATAATAGTATAGTATGTAATAAAATCCTGTTAGTGTCATAATATAGTATGTCATTAAAAATATATATTTAGATAAGTACTGCTGTAGTAGGTAATTAAAAAAGTCATAGTATAGCATGTCATTAAAAGAATCACAAAAAAGTCATAATTTAGTATGACGTAAAAGAGAAAAATGTTATTCTGTCATTGGAAATAGTAAAATAGTCAAGGTATAGTGGGTCATCAAAAAAAAGTAATAGTATATGTAACATGTATGTCATAAAAAATGTAGTATGTCATACTTAAATGTCATAGTATGGTATGTCAATGAAATTCATTAAAATGATATAGTATGTCATTTATAAATATCTTTAAAACCTCAGTGTATTATGCCATTAATAAGTCATAAGAAAGAAGTTTGTATTCGGTATAGTTTTGTATTGTGATGAATATCTTCAACAAACAAAGCATTTAATGCTCGAGCATCAACAGCAGCTAAAGCTAAATGTTGTGAGGAAAAAAAGACAAACCAGTTCACGTGACTTCGGTTTAAACTTTAGATTTAATTTTCTTTACTCTGGAAAAAAAAAAAAAGCTCACATGGGAGGGCATCTGCAATGAAATCCCAATAACAATCGTCAACAAATAAAGTCAAAGAATATCATACAAAACATCTCTTGTAACACTGTTAAATAGACTGACTCAGTATCGTATTCACTAGGGAAGGACTAGAGCTAGTGCTCCCTGCACCAGTTCAGCTGCTGTGTGCTTCCTCATACATCAGAGCAGACATGCAATACAACGAGGGAGGCAACCCAGAACAAAAAGGAAAGATTTTACAGTTCATGGAGATGAGAATGGCGGAGAGAGGAGAACACATCTGTAATGCAGCCGATTCCAACACTGGGGATTCACTTTGTAACAGACCGGGAGGAGATGAAGCGTCAGGGTGAAGTTAAATATTGAAGAATTTAGGAGGCGTAACTAATCCTGTAATGCCCTTGTATTTGATTCCACGTTGGCTTTTTCCTCCTGCATTTGTTCATTGGCGCCGACAGGGACGGCAGCATCCTGGAATGATATGCCAGCATCTGGCAAGAATTTGATCTTTGTGTGCACAGAGCAGGACTGCTCTCACATTAGCCTCCAGTTAGGATCAAATGATCAGTGATATCGAAGCTGGCCTCAAAAACCTTCAGAGTAAAACGGGCACAACTGATGGGTGCAGCTGAGAACGGCACCGTCAGAGACAGAAACCAAGCCCTTCTGAGTTGCTACAGAAACATCCCTCTGCTTGCCTGTGCCTACACACACACACACACACACACACACACACACACACACACACACACACACACACACACACACACACACACACACACACACACACACACACACACACACACACACACACACACACACACACACACACACACACACACACACACACAGAGGAGCTTTGAGATGCAGGTTTCTTTTTTTTTTTATGTATGAAAATGGAAATAACAAAAAAAATTATCTTAAAATACCACCACTTCAAAAAAAAAAAAAAAAAAAGAACAATCTATACACATTGCATGTACTCGTTAAAGTGACTGAGCCAGTTAGAATTCTAGACAGTAGTTGGATTTAGCAGCAAATTCTCTTCTCAATAAATATAGATGTACAGTATATAAATGTCTCTTTTGGGCCAGGTTCAGGCCAGACCTGGGGAGGGGGGGGGAGGGGGGGGTATGGTGGCACTGTGGACGAGTTTCCCAAGAAGCTTGGGGGGGGAGTGGTGGTGATGATGCTCCACGCCAACATCCATTCCTGGTTACTGATCCATCGGCGAGACTGTACAGCTAGGAGACTCTTCTCAAATTAAAAAAATACAGTCCAGAGAATCTAAAACAGCATGCTCTGTCTTCTGCTCTTTCCGTTGCCTGAGGGGAGACAAAGATAAAGCATTAGTTTGGTTTTTATATAGTTTACAGCAGAGGACGTGAAAGCCAGACTCCGTGGTTCCCAACACAGGGACAACATCCAAATAGAGGGACAGGCAGAACGTTTTGGAAGAACGATTCCCATAATGCATTGAGGGTAGTAAACAGGAAGTACAATGGATTCTGTGAGTTACATTGTGGCTACAACCTGAGCCCCAGTCTTTAAGCCTGTATTTGTTCACGTGTTGGCAAATAGGCGCCATTAGAAGCATTCCGAAAAACTGTATCTCCCGTTGCCCCGCCCCCCCTCTATGGAGGAGCGCCTCACAGGTTGAATAACTCTGGTTCACAGGAAAAACAAAAGCAGTCAAAGTATTCATACTTGCATCATCTCTCACCTGACTCGGGGTATGATGAGTTCCGGTAGCCGGGATCTCTCTGCATCTGCACCTCCTTCAGTGTGAATATGGATATGCCTACCAGACACACAGACAGGAGAATAGTGCTTTTTGTTATGAGGCTGGAACTGATCCTCACTGTACACTGCAATATCCTTCAACTTGTACCGAGCAGAGCCTGCCAAGTCTGCATTACTGCATTGCAATTTCATTACTCACTCTCTGGCAGCGTGTGCACACGTGGCCCCAGGCTCCTGAAGTACGGCTGTCTCATTGCTTCATCAGCAGATATCCTCTTTTTCGACTCGTACTGAAATTCAGGGCAGGAAAAAAAGAGAAAAAGAAACGTACAGTCATTTAAAGAACGACAAGAAAATGGAGTGAGCGATGTGCGATTGTGCCACTTCTCTCCGAAAATAGCCGCAAGATGTGTCACACTGCTTTCAACATCACAGTTATGCCTGGCAGATGAAGCGAGACTCACTTTTAGGAATGACAACAGCAGGTCGATGCCATCAGTGTCCAACCTACAGGGGGGGGGGGGGGGGGGGGGGGGGGGAGAGAGAGAGGTCAGTAGAGGTGGGGTGGCTCACAGATGCTGGCGAGTGTAAGGAAGGAAACACAGTCAACTATTCCACAGGATTTCCTTACAGGAAGTGACAAAGAGCACACACTCCTAACTAAACAAACCAATGATGCCAACGTCTAACTCTGGCCTATCTAAACGTTACATGCAGTAACTTCTCCCATACCTGGGTCTGATTAGAAACATGGGCTCATTTCCATCTCCAGTGATTAGAGGGCTAACGAGAAAGGTGAGGGGGGGGGGGGGGGCAGTGTTAAAGATTGTAAAGGTGTAGAATTGCTATGTAAACATCTGGAATAAGCCCGCGAGACATTCGATAAGCTGCAGCACACTACATCTGATGTAAAATAAAAAAAGACAATCCAGATTTAGATGCTCAGGATATGACAAGGGTCCCAGTCTTACCTCGGTGCGTGGTTTATGAGCGGCTGAACCTTGTACTTGGGGAACTTGTAGGACTTGAACTCGTCCATAGAGGATATTCCAGGCCAGCTGTCTTCTGTGGGAGTGCCTGTTGAGGGACATTCAATCGACCTTATTAGTCAGGCTAGCTCCACGGCAGCTGGAGGGACTTTTCACACTGCCACGGGGGCAACATGCCAGGGTTTACGCGATTTAAAGTACTAAAAGTTTGAGTGCTCCCCTGTCAGCAGGGGGCAGCACTGACCTAGCAGCCTGAAGATGAGATGCAGCTCGTCCTCCACGGTGGAGCCGGGGAACAGAGGCCTGCCGGCAGCCATCTCATAGAATATACAGCCCACACCCCTGACAGGAAGACACAGACAGGAGGGATTAAGTCAGAGATAGTTAGACGTCTGACTGAGGCTGAAACAAGTCATCTGTATTTACATTTTTTTTATCAATCTCCCTGAATTGTACCTTAACTGGCCGGTTTCAATCTGTCCAATAAATGAGCTAGAAGTACCACCCTGCAGATGTTTGCCTCCGCCAACCTGTCCAAAATGTCATCATAACCTCCAAATCTTACCATATCTGACCGGTTCATCTTTGAGTCCCAAGTGGACGTTTGTGCCAATTGTGAAAGAATTCTCCCAAGGCGATAAAAAGAGATGACAATGTCATCGTACAGTATTTCATTCAGAAGTCATAAATATGTCAGTATAGTATGTTATTAACAAAGTCATCGTATAGTGCAGTCCCTAAAAAAAAGTCATAATATAGTTTGTCATAAAGAATGCAATAAAACGTGTGACAGTAAAGTATGTTATAATAAGGTCATAGTATAGTATGTCATAAAAATGTATCCTTAAAATATCATATGTTAATGTTAAATGCCATTTAAGCAAGCAGCAGGGCAAGAGTTTAAGGGAAACCCCTAATACTTAAATTCCACATCAACTTGACCATCGAGGACCTTGTTCCACATCAACATAAAAGCATCAACTAAATGAAAGAAGCTCCAATCATCAGAGTGGTACGAGACTACTAACAAAGACAATAATCCGAAATTCTTTCCTGTTGAGGATTTGCCTCTTCACCTTCACTGCGTTCAAATGAACGTAAAGAGCGTGAAGCCGGGAGTCGAATCAGTATTTTCTAACAGTCGTAATCTCCCCCGTTGAGCGAGGCCCACTCACCACATGTCTATCTGAGTGGAGTACTCAGAGGAGCCCAGCAGCACATCGGGAGGCCGGTACCAGAGTGTGACCACCTCGTTAGAGTATGTTTTAGTGGGCACAGATTTGGCCCTCGCCAGGCCTGTGGAGCAGAAACATGAGATATGAAAACAGATCGAATGGGCACATTTAGCAAAAACGGCAGATGACGGGTTTAATTCGAAAATGCCAAATATTCATCCTTTATTTAAATTTTTACCAAAGTCTGCCAGTTTGAGTTCTCCTCTCTCGTTGATGAGCAGATTCTGGGGCTTCAGGTCTCTGTGCAGAACTTTCCGCCTGTGACAGTACGCCAATCCTCGCAGGATCTGGTACAGAAAAATCTAGGGAAAGACATATTAGATCAGCAACTATCATCAGAAATGCTGTTGCTATTAATTTATCCAAACCCCTTTGTATTATAGATTTAGAAAAATAAAATCTATAAATTGTGGACTAATTGAAACATTGACTTCTCCTTCCAAACAGCCAAAGTTGAGTTTCAATATGCAGTTTCAGTATTTTTCTTATTTGAAGGGACATTTAACCACAAACACACAAACAAAAGAGATTTTTTTGTGGAAAAGAAGGGTTAAGAAAACAAATTTCACTTTCCCTCCACTGCTTACTTTCCACCACCAGGAGGCACACTAAGTGTTTCTTGTATTGACAAAAGCAGCAACCACCAAAGTCATGGCAGTTGATGAAGTTGGCCGGCCCAGCAGGGTGCCTGTGGAGGCTCACCTTGACATTCTGCATGCTCAGGATGTTCCCGCAGTCGTCCATGTACTGCTTGAGGTCTTTGTCCTAGATGAGAGGGGGGGGGGGGGGGTTAAAAGAGGCACATCAACAGTTGTGCTCCTCATCATCAAGGGGTGTCATGAATAATAATGATGTCAAATGTATTCATTGTAGCAGCCGTGCAGAGAATAAACCCGTGAGGCAGAGGTGAGGGGTCAAGGTTTCGTTGGTCTCACCAGGTACTCGAAGACCAGTGTGAGCGACTTCTCTGTGTGGATGATATCGTGCAGCGTCACAATGTTGGCGTGTTTCAGGTCCTTCAGTAGCGACACTAGAGGATGAGGAAGAGGACACAGCTGGATAAATTTACAATCACTGAGCCGTATGAGGTCTATTCACAAAGCCTCGTCGTACACAAATGTATCAGACTTATAAAGAAAGTCTCATAGATTTAAATAAATCAACAAATTCACAATACAAACAACAAAACACAGGGTAACAAATACAAACATAACTCTCCTTATATAACTTCTGTCCTGTAGTCGGGTCTGACATTCTCACTCCGAAGTACCCACAATGCATTTCTCTGGGAGGGCAACCAGTAGTTTCAGGCACTTCGGTGAACTTTTTTAAAGTTAAAGCACCCGAGTTCAAAACTCATTTCAAGTGTTTGACGCGTTTCTCCAATTGCACCAAACAGAACTAGTTACTGGGGTTGAATTCTTGCCAAAGTCTGAAGGTTTGGGAGATTTTTTAGTTTGTCTTAAAACCTCGTTAGTGCTTCCACGTTAACTAGACATGTAGATAATAGTACAAACTTAAAATGTAGTCATTTCAAAGTGGACTAACTGGGAGGCCACAGTGGGTAATGTCTGAGATTCCACACTAAACCTTTAATACCTTCTCTGATAGCCGTGCATGGAGCCCCCTCCTCGTGCTCCAGTCTGATCTCCTTCAGCGCCACAAGGTTGTCCGTCAGCTTACTTCTCCCCTTGAAGACTGTAGCGTACGTACCCTGGAGGGCAGGAGGACGAAGAAACAGGTGAGACAGACCGCCAGGGGTTAAAGGTACGCTCTACAACGGTGTCGTCACGTGTTACACTTCTCTGAGAACATCAGCACCTGTGAAGAAGTCAAGGTAAACACTCTCACGTACCTCCCCCAGTTTGTCCAGTTTGATGTAGGTCTCCAGCTTCCCAAATCCAATTTCTGACTGGAGAAGAGAAAAGGACAAACGGCATTAATGAGGGTAGCGTCTTTATTTGCACTGACAAGCTTACAGACACGACAGCAAATCCTTATGACGGCCTCGCAGCAGCAGAGGGGGGGATGTAAGGAGGTCACACACAGCCTGCGCCATCATAGCTAATCTCTTGTGACAGCTGACTGTTGGCTTTTGGCTTTTACAATGTGTTTGTTTAAAGGGAAGGGAAGGCAAACTTTACGTTATGTTAAATACACAATGGAAAACTCTGAAGTGCATCCCTAATGGGCTTTAGAATACAATTTAAAGTACAAATGCAAACTTTTAAAAACACTAAGGTGCAATACTCTATTTATAAACCACTCTGCAGGGGAGCTTGTATGCAAATACGCTGGACTGGGTGAGGCTCTGTGTTCATACTTCTCTGTTCTGCTTTTGACGGATGCTTATTCAAAGTAAAACCACAAGCCAATTATTGAGGCGATTCACAAAGTGAATGCTGGGGTGCAAAATAAAAACAGGAGTCTGAGAGGATGAGATTAGACGGAGCGAAGTGTGAGCTCTCGTTCTCTCACTTCTGTTTCTAGTTTCCTTTAAATAAAACTCTCACAGCTCTCTGTATGTTGAGCAGCCCCTCCCCGACGGCCTTTCTGCCCGATTCTTCTCCACTGCTTATTGTCCAATCACAACGGCTCGCTCTCAGACGTGGGCAGCGAGTACTGTACATTTACATAAGCAGTTTGGAGGCATCAGCACTTGAGTTTCACGAGCAGCAGGGAATTATTTTAGTTTCTATTCCACTCCCTTTATCTGACAGTCGTGGCTCTGAGCCACCTGCAGATCCAGATCTTATCTGCAGAATGTTAGATAACACAAGGGTGATTATAGGCCAATACAATATATATATATATATATATATATATATATATATATATATATAAAT